>NC_088780.1:58563532-58878809 GCF_958450345.1 Calliphora vicina | reverse complement strand
ATAAAATTAAAACAAACAATCTTGTGCAATTTGAGCCGTCTTCTCATGAGTGAAGCTGTTGTATTTTTTCGGTTTAGTTTTACTAATTATTGCAAAAATCTATTAAATAAAAGCAAAAAAACAAAGATATTTTAGAGTGAAAGTAAATTATGAACTAAAAATTTGTAAAGCAAAAAAAATAATTGTATTTTAACAGCAAATAAATAAATCAATATACTACATACATACCATTCAAACATGTGTTAAAATGTTGAATAAGAAAAAACTTAAACTAAAGTTTAAAACAATTAGTTAAAGAAAACACAAAAAGTTGCTAAATATAAAAGAAAACCAAAAATTAAAAAAAATACCACAATCTTTTTTTGATTGTTTTTAGTCATTTTACATAAATCGAAAGCATTTTGCCACAAACATACGTTCAATCCATCAAGTACTTTTAAATACAACAGTTTTTTTTTTTGTTTCTTAATAAATATTTTTTTTTATTATTTTTGTTTTGCAGTGCCCAACAACAAACAAATAACAAAATTTAACAACAAATTACCAGTTGGCATGTGAAATTAACAACTTGTAAAAACAAATCAAACAAAAAAAAATTACTACCAACTACACAAGAATTCGCAACAAAGATTTTTCACTTATTTACTAAATACATACAACAACAAAAACACATAATTAATTAAAAAAATTTAACAACAAAATGTTTATTAGAAATCTTCATGTCTTCGGCATGAATTGAAATTTTTAAACGAAACACTCTACCAAAAGTTACATAAATAATAAAAAGTGTATAAAGTAAAAATAAAAAAAAAACGTTATAAAAGTAATTAATTTTTTAAGAATGGTTACATGCAAATCGGATAATCAAGTCGTTGCTATACCAAAAATGAATTCAGTTCGTACACGTAAAACCAATGGTAGTAATTCATCTGGCACCCGTCTATTGGAGAGTGATCATCAGGAATCTTCATCCAGTGTTAGCCGCAATTCGGTCTATAAATTAAAAATCGATTTGATGTTTGACGATACCAGGTATGTTTACTTTTTTTTTATAAATTATACCAATTACTTATATTACCATTTCGCTCATTTGCTACAAGTGGTTCAAAACTATGGTTTGGGAAATTGAAATTCCCAGAAATTGTACACTTTTCATTCCAGGATTTTTTTTCTATATACCAGGGAACATTTTAAATTTATATAAAATTAATGATGAAGATAATGATTATCAACATTTTCAACTATAATTAAAAATTTGATTATTCATTTCAAATTGAAAATATACCAATATACGTATTAATTGAGATTTTCCATTTGATTTTTAGACAAAAACCTAAGAGAATTTCAATTTAAAATTCCTAATAGAACAATTTGAAATTGAGAATTTTCCGTTCAATGTCAGAAAAGAAGAATTGAAAATGGTATTTTCCATTTTAAATTCAGAAAAGAACAATTGGATATGAATTCATTGCATCTGACAAAATGACTTCATTGTTTTGATTTTAAGCGGAATATATCTATGTCTCAATGCAATACTTAAATTAATGTCCAAGAGCTTAAAAAACTGTTCTCTTGAAGAGTTCAACCATCCAAATAAAAAATATATCTTCCACCATGTTTTAAAGTAAGCAGCCAACCACTTATTATTGTTTGTCAGTATACTTTGCTATTTAAAAAAAAACTATGGCCAAGAATATCGAGATTTCCTTGGGAATGCACATATATATTTCCATTCCGGGAAGTAGGAAATTCTTGAAAATCCGAATTGTAGTCATAACATAAGAAACCTAGTTTCGTGTAAAACGGCTTTGAATATTTGAAGTGATTTTGTGTTTAATTAGTACACCAAAAAATACTATTAATATAAAAAAAATCAGCATTTTGGATCAAAATTTAACTACTGCAGGTTGTGTTTCAGCAATGATTTAACCAATGATTGGTATGCACAAGGATATTCAAATTATTTGATTTTTCTCTTGTTCGAACAAATCGAATAATTCGAATAAGTGATTTTAACTTGTTCGAATAATTCGATCACACGTTTAAAATTAATCGAATTATTTGAATAATTAAAATTTTTTTAAAAAAGTACAGAATGAAGTTTTGATGTAGGATTTTTAATATTTTATTGTTAAAGAAAAACAAAAACTAACGTTAAAGTTAACAATTCAAGTATTGATATTTTAACATTATCAATACTTGATTTGTTAACTATCGAAAACAAAGTCCATCATTAAATTTTCATCTGAATATTCTGATCAGATTCCCTCCCGAACAATCTACAAAACAATTGACTATCAAACTCTTTAGTTTCCGTTTTGGAGCTATGCTTTACAAAATTTGAGCTAGTACAATATAAACGTATTAAAAACTTTTTTATGCCGTTCATTAATTCGGGTTTTAAAATGAGTAACTAATTCTAAATGAATTATTCACTTTTTCTAAATTATTTATAACAAATTGTATTATACCCTCAAGCTCTATCAATTGTTTAATCAAGTGGTCTTAGGGAATTACACAAATATGTCCAAAGTTTGATATCAATGTCAACGTAATCATTATAAATGTTATCCTCTATATCACTTTCGACGACCGTTTCAAAATCACATCACTTTCAATACCACTTTAATCTAAGTTAATATTTTGATTATTAATTGCGATTATGCTAATATTTCGCTAGCATATGTTCATGTTTAGACGTTAATATTTCAGTTTCGAAATCAATTCTAAAATCATTTAGCCTTTTTTACAAAATAATAAATATTTTATTCCGTACCTTTTATTTTCATTGGATCAAGTCCTAAATTAAACATTTTGAAAGACTTGTTTTTAGAATTGTAACTTCTTGTAGTAATATTGATATATTTATAGAAGGAGCTATCGGACCACTCATCTACAGTGATCGAAAGACTCCCTTATCTTTAGTTATTTGTCTAATTTCAGAAACAATACAATTTTTGTATGTTTATTACTTATTTAAATTTGGAATTATGAAAAATTTTAAGAAATTTAATAAATTTAAATGTATATGTAAATTTATTCGTTTTATTCTATTATTCTGCATAAAATTGTTCGATTATTGCAACAAATCTCTCTCACTCTAAAAATAGTAAAAATATTAAACTGTCTGAAAGATTTGTATTTTACTTTTATTTTATGTATTCCTTCGAATAATCGAATTGTAGAACTTTATAAGATTCTCATTTTTATACCCTTCACCTTCGTGAGAAGTGTATATATAAGTTTGTCATTCCGTTTGTAATTTCTACATTTTTCATTTCCGACCCTATAATTAATATATATTCTGGATCCTTATAGATAGCGGAGTCGATTAAGCCATGTCCGTCTGTCTGTCTGTTGAAATCAATTTTCTCCAAAAAAATTTTTCGAAAAACAATTAAATTTTGTTTACCTAAAAATATTTAAAAAAATTTATTTTAAAATATAATTTGGTGAAGGGTATATAAGATTCGGCACAGGCGAATATAGCTCTCTTAATTGTTAATATACATTCTCAGCAAAAACTTGGTAATAAATAAATAAATTTTCAGTGACTACTAAGTTGTCGTATAAGACTTATTTTTTATATAACTGCTTACTCTTTAGTCAATGGCATAAACATATTAAATGTTTACTAATAACGGCTTCTGCGAGACCTAACTTATTTAAGTCATTACTTGTAACTAGTTTTAGTGATATTAAAGTGTGTAACAATTTTATGTGGTTTATCGATTTTATAAAATAAACTTTTTAAAAAAGCAACATGACTTTTTACCTTTTAAAAACGGTGATTTATTTCTTTTAAATAAACTGTATTCTTTTAATTGCAAATAAAAGCAGTTAAGTAGTTTAAAATTGCAACAGCTCATTATTTATTTACTTAAACTTACACATCAACTACTTACGCCACGTCGAATTAGTTAGCCACTGAGAACTAGATATTTGGATAATTATTGAATTTGGTCAAATGCTAAAAATCGAACTTTAAATTAAATGTATATTAATACAGAATATTATTTTTTGGAAATAGTGCATCATGTATGCACTGTTTTGTAATTTATTTTATTAAAATTAAAATGCAAATTTATCAGTTTTTGTAAAATTTTTGCTACTAACTAAATACTTTTGCAATTGAAAGCAAAATAATCGAATTGTGTACGTAATTATCATTGTAATGAAATATAAATGACAAAATTTGGTTAAAAAATGTTAAAGTTATTACAAATTCGCCAGACCATTAACGTGACTCAGCCACAAGAAATTTAAGAAAAAAAATTAACATATTTTGAGAAATATTAAAATAAAAGGTAATTTTTACTTAAAATATATCCGTATTTACTTGTGTATGAGTTTTTGTCTTCGAACGACACCATTAACTTTGTCGCCAAAAAAAATATTTTTTTTAACGGCCGTTTCAAATCTACATTTTCAATTTTTAAAAAATTTTGTTATACAAATTTAAGAATTTTTTGATCATCACATTGGGATTTATTGAGATCAGAATAGGGAATAAAAATATTAAACAATTATGTCAATACCTCTTACAGTTTTTCCGTACCTGATTTAAATTTTGCCAGATAGCGAAATGTTATATATATATATATATATATATATATATATATGACAATCAGTTGTATGGAAAAAAAATGTTGTTAAAATTTTTAAGAGTGCCGGGTGGAATATTGTGACACTGCGCCTAAAAGTTAAGTGCTGAAAATTTGTGCCAAATCGGACAACGATTTCTGGACGCGCATCGAGGTCAAAGTTCAGATATATGCAAAATTTTACTATTTATATGGAATAAATGTTATATAATTTGGGCCAATTTTAATGAAATTTTCAGCACTTAACTTTTAGGCGCAGTGTCACAATATTCCACCCGGCACTCTTAAAAATTTTAACAACATTTTTTTTCCATACAACT
This sequence comes from Calliphora vicina, assembly GCF_958450345.1. NCBI lineage: Eukaryota > Metazoa > Arthropoda > Insecta > Diptera > Calliphoridae > Calliphora > Calliphora vicina. The sequence goes on along the minus strand of NC_088780.1, from coordinate 58,873,885 downwards.
GATTCACTCTAATATACATACTATTAAGAAAATAATTTTTGCTCTAAATTCATTCTGGTTTAAATTTAAACATTGATTTACACCGGGTTTAAAGAGTTTGTGAATTCTTTATAATATATCGTGTCGTTTATTTATACAAGCATCAAAGATTTGAAAGGTTTGTCCATACAATGGAAACCATCCGAGATCTGGCGACCACCCAAGTTTACGTATTATTTTGTCTATTAGAATTTATGGTCAGATACCATAACATAGGATATATATTAATTACAGCTCTTTTTGAAATACCTCAGATTTATATGTTTATGCTGAAAGCAATTCTGAATAAACATGTTTTTTTGTATTCGGAAAAAAAATAATCTTGAATATCACTTTCATTTCCTATTATTCTATTAATTATAATCTCTTTTGGAGTATATTTCACTTCATTTTGTTTTTAATGCAAAGAAAACAAACACACCACTCATTTTTTCAAACAATTAAACTACAAAAACTGTTATTTTTTTTAAATATTAAACAATAGACCGACCGACCATACGCTTGTCTGCATAAAATTTTATGGGTTTTTTTATAATATGTATTTACAATGAAGAAATTGTAAATCGGTAATAAAATATTCATAGATTCTTAGCGACCTTAATTCGGTTCACACAAGAGCGAGGGAGCGAGATTTTTAAATAAAGAATATACAAGAAAACTCACTCAAAACTCAAACTTAAGGTGTGAAAGAAACATGGGAAAAGTAACACGCGTCTTCAGCTGCGCAAAGTGAATGCTGTTCTGTTCATTCACTTCCATTTAGACGTTTGACAACTTTAAGTTGGCAATTTAGATGCTTTAGATTTTAAATTTATGTTTTCTTAGTGAAGATTTTGTGTCACATAGCGGTATTCGATAAATAAATTACCTATACAATAGATTGATTGTCTGTCCGACTGACTGTCTGCATGTCTATATATTGGTTTGTTGTCATTACACTCGTATGAGTATCTATTAAGTGAAGAGTGATTCCGCAGTTTTGTTGTTGTCGAATCCAATGTTCATTGCAATGAACAACAGCCCACCAAAAGTGTTTTCAACAGGTGATCCATAGATTCCGGTTTACATATTTATTGTTATTTTTCTTTCGTTTTTTGATCTTCATTTTAATACAATGGTTTTTTTTATTTGTTGCAGTAATTTTTACAATCTCTCATTTTATTTAAAATACTCGTTTACAATATATATTTGTACATATTATGGGTATTTCAATATTTAATATTATTATATTAGATGGTTTAACTATATTAACCCATTGGGGGTGTCATGATAAATCACAGCAAATAAATATTACTTACTTATGTTTCTAACGGTATTGAAGAGATATCTCAGACACTTATGTAAATTTGAACATACATACATATGTATTTATATTTTTATTTTATTTACTCCCACTGAAAATTATGTTAAATACTGTCGGTGTTATTCAGAAAAAAAAACTTACTGTAGATTTAAAACACAAATTGGTTAACAAACACTTTAGCTTTACAAACCATTAATAAAAGTATTGTATTCATAAACGTTTGTTAAAGGCACAATAATTAATATAACGTTTTTGGTGTAAGCTGGCAATGCTTCTTTTTCTTGTTAGTGTTGCTTGTAATTAGGATAAAATATTCGTTAATTCTCTATTATTCAGTATTTGTTCTTAGTATTGTAATAATACATTTTTGAAGATAACAACTTATATTTAGAACAAAAATGTGTAGTTGACTCTATTAAATGTATGGGGGATTTCAAGTCAAGTGAACCAACTTTTGTAATTCAGACACAATTTTTCAAAAAGATCGCTCAAGAACTCTCTGAGTTAGAGTAGGCCTAAAGAGCAATTTCTTCAATCTTTCGAAAAAAATGTTTAATATTTTTTTCCGAAATCAAAAACTTTTTTGATTTTTTTTTTTTTTTTCAAAATGGTCCCTTTTTTTCTTAAAATAAAGCTTAGATATTTTCCTTGAAGATAAAGAGAGGAAATATGCACTAAAAATTAAAAAAATATGCAATAAAAACAAGTTTTTTATTTGAAATATATTTATTAATAAAAGAAAAATATAAATTCCAATATTTTCAGATAGGGCAATTATATGGGGGCTAGGAGAAATAATGGATCGATTCTAACCAAATTCAATAGACTTCGTCTTTGGAGCAATAGAAAAGATGGTACCAAATTTTGTCGAATAATCTTTGACAAATAGACATGACTTCGTTACATCATATGTATACATCCGATGGTAAATGCAGACTGTTCTGCTGGTATTATCGAATTACTTTGTTAGCAAAAGTTTAATGATTTTCTGACATTAGGTTGGTACCAGAGAACGGATTGAATGATCAAATTTGTGCTTTGAATGCATTCACAAAAAATGAGCCTTTTGTTGACAATATACATTAATTCTGTAAAGCAATGCATGACATTATTCATAAAATGGAGTGCAACGAAAAATGATGCATGTATTGCTTGTCTTCAATAAAAGTAAACTGACACTCCCAAAAGCAACGAATACTTAAGGAATGGTGTGAATGTTTTTAATGCTGATATAATGAATTTACATACATTTTAAAAGTTTTACTGTACACAAGTTTAACTTAACATATTGGTGTTGCACAGTGGTATAGAAAAAAAATAGAGGGAAATAAATCTGTAACTTCTAGACGCTTAGTCCGATCTCAATAAAATTTGAAGAGCGTAAAGGGGAAATATTGTCGAGTTTATGTTTTGATTTTCGACCTCATGGGCCTACCACATACGCGGCCAGGGTTCCCCAAAGTAGGACACCTCGGGTATGTTACATTTTTAAAACGATCCTATTTCTTCATTTAGGTTCCGATTTTCAAAAAATTACTTATAAAGAATCTCCTTGTCGAATACTATAAAAAACCTCGTCGTAGCTATCAATTATCTCTTATATCTTAGGAGATATTCGCATTTTAAAATTAAATTTTCATAATTTTTACCCACCCAACTCCAGTTTTTTGATAAAATCGGCACTAAATATTTCCCGATTTTCTCCATTTTTATATTATTGGACTAACAATAAATGTATATGTTAAACAGAAAAAGAATTATTTAAAAATCATGACCGACTTCAATGTTATATGCATTTTAATTTAAAAAATTTAAAATACTAATTCCGTAAGATTCTGTATGTTCACAAACTACATACATATGTATGTATGCACACAAATGTCAACGAATACTTAACGAATGGTGTGAATGTTTTTAGTTTCTTTCATATGGCAATCAGAAAAACAAATGTGTTTACGCATAGCTCGGCATTTTTTTGTTATTGTCGATTAAAGGCAATGCAATAGCAATGAATTTATGAATGGGCAGTAAACGTGAATGTTTTCAATCCGTTCTCTGGTTGGTACACTAGGGTGGTAGGAAAAAATATTTGGTGGATAAATACTAGAACGGGATACTTGAGGTCTATGGCCCTTAGAGCAAAACATGGGTCTTAACGATACAAAAATATTGATATATCATACTTTAAGATCCGACTGTTAAAAAGATAAGTAGGCGACCCCTACGTTCGGCAAAAATTGTTCGTAACTGTCTTGCAGAAATACATTATATTGTACTGGGAATCTTTTTTTTTAAGGTACGGTCTAATGTACAGTGTACACTAATATAAATATATATCCAAAAAAAAATTAAATATGCATTAAAATGGAAAAATATGCTAAATATATGCATTTAAAAGAAAAATATGCAAAATATGCATTTATAACAAAATATGCAACAACAAATCGATGCCATTTTGTTGCAAATTCTTCGATTCGGAAAGATAAATTGTCAAAAGTTATTTTGAGTTACTAACTACAAACATGCATTTGCATAGAAATCCTTGCCCTGTTTATAACTATCATTATGAAAACTAAAACTCGATGAAATCCATCTTTTGCACTAAACATAGAGCTACCAAAATGCTATCGAATCGAATACCAAAATGCAAAAAAAAATGCTAGTAAAAGTTTGTTTTCTACATTCTTTGGACATCAAAAGCGTACGAACGTACGTTCGTTACATTTAAAGCCGGTTTTTGTTGTTTCAACTTTGTAACTATATTTTTGATAATTTTGAATAAAATATTTAAACATTTTCAAAACTTTAATCATATTAATTTAGATTTTTTTTTTGTTCGTACCAGATTTTAATAACATTTTTGTTTCTAAAGATTTTTTATGGTTGAAGAATTACTGAATTTGGAGAAAATTGTATCTATAAATTGCAAACAAAAACATACATAAACAATTTAATTTTTACAGTTATTAGTAGTAATTTGGAATCTAATATGTGGAATATGAGTGCAAGTGATTTATTTAGGTTCAAAATTTATTTATTAATCAAAATTTGAGAATATGTTTCAGATTATTTATTTATTTAATTTAGTCTATGGATATTATCCTTACAGACTGAGTATTAAATTATACAACTTTTTCTTAATGTAAAGATAGTTAGTTATTTAAATGGATAATAATATTTCGTTTAATAACATCAATATTTAATGTGAAATCTATAAAGTTGAACATTTCGTTAAAATTACAACATAATTTCCCAAACGGATCTGCCATTTTTATGGTCACGTTAGTTAGCATGTAATAATTTGTATACTACATGTGAGAGGAATCAATAGGAGCCTGTTCGTTATAGCCCTGTACGACTATACATAGAAAACAATAACGTTTTGACAGCCAAATTTATGGCCATTTGGATGGATTAGTTTCCAAAACAAAATTTTTTATTATTTGTAGTTTAGCATTTTTAATTTTGGTAATAAGAATTGCAATCATTTTCATTCAAAAACAAGTAAGAAAATATGGTCGGTCATGCCCGACCATATAATACCCTACACTAAGTATTTGAGCAAAAACATTTTTCTTTTAAAATTTCAATAATTTATATTCGTGAGTGATTTTCGGAAGTGAGCCTAATATGGGAGCTATGAGCAATTATTGACCAGTCACCATGAAATTAGTTCGTGTGATTTATATCTATATAAAAGATAGTGATGTTGAATTTTTTATGTATACCAACATTTTTAGGAGATTTATGACCGATCATAATATAATTTGGTGGCATGAATTCCGCATACAAACATCTGCACAAACGAATAATACCCTCCCCACTATGGTGGTATAGGGCATAAATACCTGTAATACAATATAACATTGTAACCAGTGAGAACTAAAATTTCAATGGAAAAGTGGAAAATCAGCTGTTTATGAGTTATAAAACGTATGGTAAAAAGATAATTATAAAAAATATATTATCTCAAATTTCAAAGTACGAAAAACTTCATAGAGAACAATTTATATTCGGCTATGCTGATAATGAAACCAAAATAATACGATCACATAAATTTCACATTGCTAGAGGATAATGTATTTTCCAATTGTGGGTTTACAATTACGATTTAATTCAAAACAAAAAGATATATTCCAAACCTAGTTCATAACAAAATGCATTTTCATCCGGTTCATAACAATTCAAAATTTATTATCTAAATAACTTAAACATTTACGGTCATATGAAATAATTTATTAATTTTAATTTTTTATTTGCAGTCGTTCCACCCGCAGCAATCGCCTAGATGACCCGCATGGCTCTCATCGTACCCGCTCCATTATTATGTATGGACGCAGCGAATTGGCCAGTACAGCTGGGGAGAGTTCGCGTTCGATTACAAGTTACCTGCACGAAACCAATGAAACAGCGAAAATTCTAGCCGACAATGCGAAAAAAGATGTTCAACGTATTAGCAATAGTGTACAGGCACAAATCGAACAATTATTCACAGATGTCGCTAAAGATGCAACAAGCAGTTTTCCCGTCACCTGTTTGGGTTCGTTGCCGCTGAAAGACAAAGTAACCAGTTTACAGGGTTTGCAGGAACCGTTAAGAGAACTTTATTTAAGAGAAATTAACGATGAAGTAGGTTTTTTTTAATAGATCGTATAAAAACAAATATGATTGAATGTGCTAATTATTTTCAGAAACAAAATTTGGGTACTTTGGATATATGTGCAACAGGTCTGAGAGTGAAGACGAACAATCTCCACAATAATAATTTAAATAATGACAGCAGTATAACACCGTTTCACAATATTGCTGTTTGGTCCGCTGTAAAATTCACCGTATCAAAGGAAGATGGAGGTGCAGCATTTTTACCGCTCATTACATCACCTGAGAATATTGACAAGTCCACACTATTTCAACCTTTAAGGTATTTAATTACTATATATGTATATTAGGGTGTTTTAAAATTTTGGAGTATGTCGGAAGAAAATTTGAATCAATTCGGATGTAGACCCCTTGTAAAACCACACTAATTGTATATATATTTAAATGATATTCAATATTTTTTAATATTTACACATTATTAAATTCGTGAAATTCCAGTGCCTTGGAGCAGAAACGTTTGGCCAACAACCAACACGCACCAATTTTTGCGGTCGTCATGCGTTCACCTGGCATGCCGAAAGTGCTCGAATGTCACGGTTTCATTTGTAAAAGCACTGAAGATGCCATCGTTATTGCGGCCACTCTCTATCAGAGTTTAATGGCACATGTCAGCTCCAATTCACATCGAAGCACAAAACGTCGTACTCCGCGCAATCAAAATGGTGTCAGTTGCATAAGTATAGCCAGTAGTTCGGCTGTAACAGGTTCAAATTACCACTCAAGGTCACAACTGATATCCGGTGGTCGTAAGAGTTCATTTCGCAGTGCAACGGGTAGTACTATTGGTGCGTCCGTAGCCTCACGTTCCAGTCGCAAGAAACGTGTTTCAAATAGTTCACTTAGTTCGAGTAGCAATGTAATCAACGAAGCTGTGGAAACTTCAACGGAGGAAAGAAAGCGCAAATCGCACAAGACCAAAAGAGCTCCGCCAATACCAACCACCATACCGGGAGAAGCTTCCAGGAAATTACACTCATCTGTACGCAATAATTCAAGTTCTAGAGATAATTGTAATTCTCCTTCGCTGTCGTATCTGGAGAAATCGGAAAATAATCTTCGAAGTTCACATCGTTCTCATTTGAGCCATTCGAAAAAGACATCGGGTGATAGTGTTTACAAGGCATCTCAACTAATTGGTAATGGAATACCACCAGCTGTGGTGGCAGCAGCAATAGCTTCATCTAATACTGGATTACGGAGTGGTGAGAGTGGAGATATCTTTACGCGTGTTGCAATTCCTAGATCCGGTAGCTTCCTGAACACAGGAGGCCTTACACGGTACAAATCCAGAGCTGCACGTCGCAATTCCGGAAAAATTGGTGGTTCAAATGGCGGTGGTGGTGGGTAAGTACCTAAACTGATGACGCACATACGGACCTTTTTAAATCTTAATTAACACCATTGTGCAGAATTGTTTGAAAAGATTTTATACATACAATTTTAAATCATTTTACATTTTCAAGTATAATTTTCTAATATTGCAAAACGACCAAAACTTTTAAATGAATATTTGAAGTGAAGTTATTAGGTTATTCACATTTCAATTTCTTATCTACTTTACTATTCTTATGATATATTTTCTATGTTAACACCTTGTGGACCAAGGCTAGAAATCGTTGAAAAAGTTTTATTTTTTTATGAAATATTGAAAATAAGAAATTCAGGAAGTTATTTACAAAATTTTAACTTTGTGGAGAACCTGCAAGGATCCGAAAGGGACCTGGTACCGTTCGGTCCGCATCAGCCAAAAGATAAAAAACTCATAGATTTTTGTTTAAATTTTGTTAATATATTGATTAGTATTGTAACTTTTATAACATTTTCTATTACATGTCTATTTTATGGTATTTTATGAAACAGTATTTTTTATCATTACAACATAAATAAACACCACAATGAGAACATGAAATAATTCACAGCTATTCTGGGTAAGCGAGTTTGTCAATAGGCAAAAAAATATATTATTCCAAAGATGATAGTGTACTTCAAAGTACTCTTGGGCAAAAAGGGTCAAAATATGTTTTGTTTTTATTTTGTAAGCTTATTATTGTTATGATACTTATAAGTACCGTCGGTCGACAAAGAGCTAATCCGTGTACAAGTGGACAATTTTTTAAAATTTCTGAATTATAAGCAACACAGAATTATCTATCTAAGTAAAAAAATTGCACTCATTTTGGCAAACTTATAAATGTATCTAACCATTCCCATCTGCAGCCAAAAAAGGAAAGTTTTTGATACTATTTTCAAGCTATTTAAAAAATTTTTAAACAAAACCTTTTAGAATTTCTTAAGCATATGTATATTAAAGATAAAGGAAAGAATAAGGGAAATCAATCTCATTGGTTATAATTTGAGTCAAATGGAATAATATTTAAATCAAATTATCAGACTCTGACTATTGTACATACAGTGATCCTCAAAAGTCAGTAAGCACCAAAAATTATTTGATTTTTGGTGCTTACCAAAATGAAAATAATGAAAATCCTAAAATCTATCCATCGATTAACCCTTAAATGCATGATTTTTACTTTTATTTTTCTATAAAATATCAAATATTTAGTTGATTTTCATTTATTATATTTCATTTAGCTTTAGTTTGATTTAGAATTTCGTTAGATGAAACTTTTCGTACTCCATTTGATTTTTCTGAATTAGAATATGAATTAGTATCAAGCTTATATTCGTCTAAAATTAAGTGGAACTGGAATGTAGACAATTGGCAACAATGTGCATTAAGGGTTAAAATTTAAATGTTTCGGTTTGTTAAAGATTGTGTTGAATAATAGATTCGGTTTTGAAACAAAGATTTAAGTCGGACTATAATGATTTCATGATCTTAAAATTCACTATTGTTTACTCACTAATAATAATATTCTGATCCTCATCCCTCGCAATTCTCCAAAAAATTACCACAAATAATACCCTTCCAACACTCCATTCCACAGACTTGTTATGATGCAATTCATTAGTAAACATCAACTTATTTGAAATCAACTTGAAAAAGCGTGTGTCATTCATCATTATTTATCATCGCTTTTTTATTTAAAAATACATGTACTCAAAGTTATTCCAGTATAAACAAATACAACATGTTTTAAAATTGTTAAAAAATCGAATCCAAACACTTCTGCAACATAAAAAAATAAAACAAATAAAAAAAAATTCTGTACTGGTGTGGTTACGGAAAGTCAGTAAATTGTTGCTCCTTATTTCGATTTATGTTTCTAGTTCACCACTTGGTTTCAGCGAACTCTTCAATGAATTTCGTTTGCACGAGAATTTGCATTCACTGGATGATATTCTTTCTGCGATTATTGATGCCGACGGCATGTCGTTTAATGATCTAAAGCCGATCTACAAGGAATTTCTCCTTAAACTAGCAGTCACCCTAACGAAGGATGAGTTATTTCAAAGATCAAAGAACATAATGCGTCGACAAAAGAAGAAGAAACTTAAACGCAAATTATATTCCAGTGGTTCCCAAGTAAATACTAAACTACCAAAGATCCCTAAAACTTTACTTATTTTTATAAATTTTGTTTCGTTGTAGAAAAAACCGAAAACCCCAATTTTTGGCACAAAAAGTTTGAAGAAGGTTTTTCAGTTAGGTCAGTTTCGCTCGTGTCGTGGAAAACCGCCAAAACCACCCCGCAATAAAGACTTGGAAAATCATCGAAATTCCGAACCTCCGCTTGTCATTGGACAACCCACAACAATATCATCGCGTCAAAATCACCGCCAGCTACACGGACATCACCATCAGCACCAACACCACCATAATCACCATCAAAATCATCGTAATCGTGTGGCTACCAGCGGTTCAGATGTGTCCGTGATACGTCATGAGAATGCATTTCAAGGACTAAATCGGAACAGTAGCAGCGGGTATGTACTGAACAGGTTCGATAGTTTTCGAAAAATCATTTGCGATTGAAATTATTTTGCTTTGCTTTGTGCTGTTTTGCTTTTCTCACACATCGTGTTACTGCAAATAATTAATTGCTCTTAAATATTTCATTGTTTTCAGATATGTCTCCTGTTCGGAATGCAGTTACGATTCGGAATCATGTACTTGCACTTCGGCTGATCGTTGCTATTGCAGCCTTCGTACAGATCAGCTTGACAGCCATGAATTGCGGCACAAAAATGAACGTCGGAATCCAAGGCCTGTCCATAACTCCAACAATATAAATCGTCATTCGTTAATATCTTGCCAATCGGACGACAAGTGCTATTGTTCAATGGTAGAAGAAGAAGTGCCCAATACAGCTGACGAAGAAACGGCCAACGCTCATTCTGATACGACCTGGTGTGATACCGACAGCTGTATAAGTACCAGTAAGTGCTATTGCAAACGAATTGAAACTCGTTCCAATTCCAGACATATCGACTGCAATAGCAAAACTAAATCACCAAAACGAAGATCACGCTCCATAACACGTAAGACGTCCGACAAACTCGCCGTCGATTATGAACTGTTCAATATCAATGGTAACAACAAACCCATACAGCCCCACGAAGCGTTGAGTGTTAAGAAAAGCGTTGAGGCAGCTGCCATTTTTGCCGATGTTAAATTAAGCCAGACAACAGATATCAAAAGTTTGTGTTCTGGTGGTTCTACAAAGCTTAAAAATGTCGACAGCTGTCGTTCATACTCGGTTGCTGCACGAAAACAAACACAGTCGTATCGTAAACGGGAATCGTTTAGTATTGGCCGCCGGAATGAGCGAAATCAAATGCCAGTGCACAATCTCTCGTCTAATACTCTATCATCGCAAAAGTCCTGCAGTGCCGATGATCTTCTTAAACAATTGTCGTACATCGAGAAGAATATCGCTCGTGCTGCATCGGTACACAGTGGTAAGAGTAAAACACGCGACATCATCTTGAGAGAGAATTTTCAAAATAACTACCAATCAATGCGTGCTGTAAGTGCCTCTCTCGAGGATACTTTAGGATATTTGCCATAAACTCACATTAATTTAACACTTCTCTCAAAATACTGTAAATTTACTTCAGTAATGAAGACGAGCATTTAATTTTAAATTTTGTTGCAATTAACAATTTAATTTTCATTTATTTAGGTTTAAGTAACATATTTATTTATTTTAAGTGCAATAAATTAAATTAGAATAGAAGCTGCTTATGTTTCTCAAGGGAATTATAATTCCTGAGTGACTCATTTAATTCCTTTGCGAAACGTAATCACACAATCACGTAATAAATTCATTAACATAAAAAATACATACATGCATATTTAGAAATTAAATTCATTTTATTTTAAATCCAGTATTTTATTTAAATAATTATCTAGTTTCACTTTAAATAATGTGCAATATCCATACCAATATTAAAATTGATCCTTTTTATAATCACCACTAAGAATTGTTTTAAATCAAATCTTTAATTGAATATTTTATGTGCAATTTCGAATGCGATTATGTTTAATATTAATTTATGGAGATTATATTTATTTTCTAATTGACAATATTAATTGTCCGTAATATTGTATTAAGTATTAGAAATTTTAACAAATAAAGACAAATTATTAAACAAAAAAATTGTAATTCATTTGTTATTTGAGAATTAGTTCATGCTTCGACTATTATAAGTATACCAGACTCCAACAACATGCAAGTTGGCTACAAATGGATTAAACCCGGCAACATACTCAACCTCATGCACCCCCACTCGACAAGACTTCATTTTGTGCCTGTCAAATTTCATTCAAATCGGCTAAGCGTTTAGAAGTTACAGATTTATTTAACTCTATTTTTTTTATACCACTGCACAGTGGGGCAGAATCAAAATGTTTTGGAAGTAAATCTGCTATTTCTAAACGGCTGGTCCGATCGCGATAAAATTTGACGTGGGCGTAGCCAAGGAGAATTCGAGTTTAAGATATTAAAAAGGGGCCATACAAATGATCCAGGGGCGGAACTATGGGGGCTAAAAGTAGGATACCTTCGACATGTAAAATTTTTAAACACGTGTAATTTTTTTGTTTCCTATCCGATTTTAAAGATTTTTATATTTTTGGAAAGCGCTCAGCTTGCGTGTGCTATTTATCTCTTCTAATTTCCGAGTTATAGGCATTTCAAAATTGAAATTTTAAAATTTTTCCATACCTTGGTCCGCTTTTTTGAAAATATGGGTAAAAATTTCGATTCTGCCCCACTGTGCACTATGCGGCCGTCTTCCACACAGCTTAAATTTCAACAGTGTTGTGAAATTCATTATCGAGCTGCATGAATACGCTGGCATGTACCGTTATGTTTTTATTCCCAAATTGTAATGAACTCTTAAACTTGGTTTAGGGGTTATTTAGATAAGAAATTGCATTGAAAATAAAGAGAATACGAAAGTTTGAAAATTGCTGGTACGTATTATCCCAGTAGTCCCGAAAGGGTTAAATAGGAAGAGCTGTAGCAAAAAGAGCTTAATTCTGTGTTACGGCTGTTTTGATTTTGTATTTTACCCTTGTTTTTATTTTCTATGAAGCATAAATAATTTTATTTGCATTATAGAAATTAGTTTGAAGAGTTTTTGTGTCTAATTTGATATTTACAAGTCCTTTATGATAAAAAATCGTAAGACACCATTAAAAATGGACCACAGATGTTAAATTTCATGTAGTACCCTTTACGTGTTCACACTTCATTTTAAAACATTCGAGCTTAAAATTAAATTTTTCTATTTTCTTTATTTTTATACATATTGGGATTATTTATATGTAAAATCAAATCCTGTCTTGCGCATTTCGTCTTTTATCCAATTGGATAAAAGACGAAATGCGCAAGATTGGATTTGATTTTAGACCTATGGTTTCTAGAATTTTCTTTAGATTGCGTTTCTGCTATACGATTTTTTACTTTTTGATCTTCCATACAATTCGACCCTGCCTAATGTACATATTTATCTAATAAAATTGGAGCAAAATAATAGAAAACTACTTAATGATCTCTTTTATCTTGTAATGTGTATAATTTTTTATCAATTAATATTTTTATGAAAGATTATCTTTAGTCCCCTGTAAAATCGTTGCCAAAATTCTCGCCAACAATATTAATAACATGAAGCCTGTCGCGCTTTGTCTATCGTAATGAGCTTTCACACTTGAGTTGGTCATTCCTCTGTGTTGTTTTTTTATTAAAAAAGTTCAATATATTTTAAAATTTTGTGTGTGTTTTTTAAGTTTAGTTTATTTAATGTAATTACTAAAATTGTCAGGTAACCCTTTCACGACCATAAGACTATTTGGGTAAAAGTAATCATTTTGTCTATTTAATGTAAATCAGTTAGCGCCAAAAAAACATATTTTGGAATTAAAACAAAAAAAATTTAACGGATTTACTGGAATTTTGCTCGTATAGTGCACATTTTCGTTCCACATACTCATGTTTATTGACTACATATCAATGCACGCAACATGAATAAGGATTCTATAACTTTATGTAACAAAAATGCACATACCAGGCCTAATACATATCGCAATATAAAATTTTAAATTCAGTTTTACACTTAAAAACATTTTTCCACAATTCGTGAACACAGTAAGTAAACTGTCAATTTTCAAAGACAATAAAAAATAAATGCTGTAAACGAACTTGTTTTAATCTAAGCACATTAATAAGCGATACGTTTACGAACTAATTAAAATTAAAATGGCACCCATTCTTTTTTTCCTTATTTAGTTATTCAATATTTTTGTGTTGGGACACCGGTGACCCCGTGGTCGTCAAAGGGTTAAGAGAGTTTTGTAGATAATCGTCATTACAATGCCAAAAATAAACACAGGGGAATGACGACTAGCAGTGATAACATGATTCGTAAATTATAAAAATAAAGGACATTCGTAATTCAGCCCTCAGTGGAGGAATAATTCGCGCGCCATTGCTATTATCGTTAAAGGGCAATCCTTTATTCTCTGCCTTCAAGGGATTGCGTTTCACTCGCATTGGTTAACAGTTGGCGTTGTCTAACTGTACCATATGGGAGGGGGCAAGTTCACCAGATATTAAATTATGTATAACTATTTTTTTTATATGAAAGAAGTCATTCTCACTAAGCCGATCCCACCTAACTTCAGCCAACATCCTAAAAATAAATGAAAGTGATTCTGACAAAGCAAAATACTCTCGAAATTTAAATTTTCTTTGTAAAGTAGGTCATACACCCTCTGTTCCGATTTCACTCATTTTTTTGTAAACTTCGTACAGTGGTACGAAGTTCGAATTTATGTAAAATGATAAATGAGCTATTCGGACATAGTTTGATGAATATTGTAATTATGGTTCTCGAGTTGTTTAGAAATAACTATTTACTTTGTTTGGTAGATCACTCATCCCATGTTCCGATCCCTCCCATTTATGGTAAACCGTAAAGACTCACAATTATAGTTCTGCAGCTATTCCAAAATACTTCGCATGGGAGGTGCCTCGGCCACTAAATTAATTTTCAGCCAGACTATGTAAAACTATAAAGAGATATTCGGACAAAGTTTGAAATATATCGTAATTATAGTTTTCAAAATATTTAGAAATAACTATTTACTTTGCATGGGAGGTGACGCACCCCTCACCGAAAATTGGATTGAATCGGAATCAATCCCAATTTTCAGTGAACTTCATGCAGTGATATGAAATTGATTCGTATGAAGTATGGTGATAAGAATTTAATGTGTTCAAAGTTTAAATACTTTTGCAATTATAGTTCTTCAGATATTGGAAATAAACAATTTACATTGTATGGGAGGTGGCACGCCCACTAATTCAATACTGCCCATGTAAAATGCTAAAGGTGCTCTTCGCAAAAGTTTGAAGACTCCCGCAATTATAGCTCTTCAGATATTTAAAAATAATTATTTACTTTGTATGGGTGGTGTCACACTCCCTGTTCCGATCTGTTCCGTTTTCGGTTAAACTTCATGGGGTGATAAGAAATCAGATATTTGAAAATAACTATTTACTATGTGTATTTACTATGTATTTACTATAGTGAGCTAAATTCAAAATGTTTTCTTTTTAAACAAATATTCAATATTTAGAATGTGAATTTTTTTTTGCATGAGACTGGTCTACATAAACGTATGCTTCTTTTGAGTATAATAATTCTAATGGATATTTTGGCA
The DNA here is from genome assembly GCF_958450345.1 of Calliphora vicina. Taxonomy (NCBI): domain Eukaryota; kingdom Metazoa; phylum Arthropoda; class Insecta; order Diptera; family Calliphoridae; genus Calliphora; species Calliphora vicina. The sequence continues at coordinate 58,858,751 of NC_088780.1, read as the reverse complement.
TATTTGTCTGATCTTTCGGGAAAGTTGAAATTTGACTTTTTTAGCTTTATGCTTAATAAAATTGTGCATTATGAAAATTTTAAATAAAAATTTATCACTGCACATTCAAGGCATTATAGCGAATATAGTTTTTAATTCAAATGAAAAATAAGTTAAAAATTTAATGAAATATTTAGATAATACCCCGAAATTTTACATCCTAAAAAACAATTTTTTTTATAAATAAATTTTTAGGTAGTCATTAGTCTTATTTTTTAATACACATTTAAATCTAACTACAGCAATGTAAATAATTCATTTGACGTTTTTAGAATATTGCGAATTTTGTATTTACGTGATTTACAGCGTTTTTGGTGAAAATATCTTAAATTTTTTTTTAAAAACACTAGTATTTTATAGAAAAAAATAAATTTTTACAAACATATAGATTTATTTCTACATTATATATCCAGGAATTGTCTATGTTGCGAATTTGAATACCAAAGTAAGCAAAATACAATTGGAGAACAGTGTAAGTAATTGATTTTCGCTGATATTTTAACATATATTCGTCACAAATGTAACAAATCATATTAGGATCTTTAACACAGCATCTATCTTACTAGCCATAATGAAATAATATAACAAGTGAAATTATATTTATAAAACAAGTAAGAGTACTATATTCGGCCGTGCCGAATCTTAAATACCCTCCACCTAAATTTTTTCTAATTCAGCAATTTATAACTGAAGTTCCTATTAGAACGAATGAAATTTAACAATTTATACACTTAATAATTAGTTAATACGTTTGGATCAACATTTTTCCCTTTTAACCTCAAGTGAAGAAACAGAGTATAAAAAAGGGTATACAAATATATTTAGACAAATTTCAAAATATTTGGTTGTGGGACTTATGTGGGAGCTATGACCTATTATGATTCGATTGTCATAAAATATTTTTACGTGATTTGTATGTACTTATTTGAGAGCTGTGGCCAATTATGGACCAATATTCACAAAATTCAGTATTATGATTTTTGAATACAAATTACTGATCTGTGTACTATTTTGGTTTAATATATGGATGCTATGACCTATTTGGTCCTAAGTATTTAAGGGCTATTTTTGTATAAACAACGCTATTAACAAGAGTGGACCTTATATGGAGCTATGCCGAATTATGGACCAATATTTAAAAAATCTTGTAGTACGATTCTTGGATACAAATTACTGATCGGTGTAAAATTTTGGTTCAGTATAGATTTTTATGGATATTTGTGCAGGTTAATGTGTTTTCCTGAAGTGGTTCTCATATGGAGGTTATGACCAATTATGGGCCTATCATCATAAAATTTGGTACATCGATTTTTGTATATATTGAATAAATTTGTTTTGAATTTCAACCTGATAACTATATTCGTAAGAAATTTATGAGGATTTTAGTGATTTTCGGGAGTGGAACTTATATGGGAGCTATGGTTAAATATGAACCGATATTCACAAAATCCAGAAGTATGATTACTGGTTACAAATTACTGATCTGTGCGTAATCTCATTTTGATATCGATATGTTTTTAATATTTTTTAAGGTTAATATCTTTTTTCGGAAATGGGCCTTATAGGGGAGCTATGACCAATTATCGGCCAATCTGCATAAAATTTGGTACAGTGATATCTATATATATGAGTATTATTTTTGTCGAATTTTAGCATTATAAATGTATTTATATGAGATTTATGAGTACTTAACTGATTTTTGGAAGTGGACCTTATATGGGAGCTATGGTCAAATATGGACCGATATTCACAAAATCCAGTAGTATGATTTATAAATATAAACTACGGATGTGTGTGAAATTTTGTTTTGATATTGATATTGTTTAGATATTTATGTAGGTTATTGTGTTTTTCGGAAGTGGTCCTTATATGGGAGCTATAACCAATTATCGGCCGATCTTCATAGAATTAGGTACAGCGATTTTGGTATATATGGGGATTATTTATATCGAATTTCAACTTGATAACGACATTTATGCTTATTTAAGAGATTTTCGGAAGTGTACTTTATATGGGGGCTATGGTCAAATATGGGCCGATCCACGAAAAATTTTGTAATATAATTTTTTTACCACGAAACTTATTTTTGCTGAATTTTATATGGATATTCCTATTCTGTAGGCATTTATAGACCATAGAACCATATTTCGGGAAGTAATTTGTATGGGAGCTAGGAGAAATCATGGACCGATTCTTATAATTTTCACCAGAGTTACTCCTTTTATCATAAAAGTAACGAGTGCATCATTTTATGATATTAGCTGCAATATATTTACAAAAAAAGTCCAAAAATATGTGAAAATTATCAATTTTTTTTTTGAGGTTGTCCCACATTTTAATTCATAACTTTGGTTCCACTGTACCGATTTCGCTGATTTTCAATACCAAACTGCTTAGGACAATAATAAACATTTTTCTTGCAACTCTACTAAGTTTCTTTGCGTATTTTGGACGTGAGCGTGTTTTACACAGACGGACAGACAGACGGACATGGCTCAATCGACTTAGAATTTCATAAGGATCAATAATATACACTGAAAGAAAAACGCTTCGTAACCCCAATGAAACTTTTACGTTAACCTGTTTACGTTAATGCAATGAAAAGTTTCGTTAATGATATGAAATTTTACGTCGTATTTACGAAAATTACGTTAATATTACGATTCAGGCAAAATTAGTATTTTTGGCATTTCGTAGAGTCATTGATGCTACGAAACTTTTTACGTTAATATTACGTAAAACTTTAACGTGAGATTCAATGTATAAATTGAATAACGAATGTGTCCCAAATTAATTTTTTGGAATAAAAAAGGTTTAATTGGCAAATCCTAATTGTTTTTGTGTAAATATAGTAATATTTGTATGAAATACAGCACCCCTTAAAAATTCAATGAAATATTTACGTAGCCATAATGAATTTTTTGTTTTCCATTTTTTTGGATTAAATATTGAAAAATAAAAAAAAAATAAATTATATAAAACAAAATTATATAAAGGAATCGAATTAATGTAGTTTTTAATATTTAAATTGCTTAGTTCTTGTTATTTTGCTAATATAACAAATTGTCATTAATGAGACGAAAAACGCCAAAAATTATGTCATTTTACATTAATATTTTAAACAAGTTTTTTAACAATCACGTAATTATGACGAACGTTTAATGAAATCATGTCATTAAATTAATGGTCTTGTAATCCATGCAACGTAATGTGTCATTGCATTTCTTTGCAAACAAATCATAACGGGACTTTATGGCAAACATATTTTTAATGAAAATTTGTAGTAAATACAATGATTTTATCATTAATTTAACGTAATGTGTCATTCAATAAAAAAACAATTAAGTATTTAATATAATAATAGTAAATACAACGATTCGGTTATCAATACAACGTAAAGTTGCGTTGTATTGAACGTTTCTTAAAGAAATAACGGGACATAAGAGAATGTTGATGCTGATGGACACAAAGAAAAATAAAATAGAGTTGGAACATAATGTGGCACGTTTAAAAAAAATACAACAACAACATAAATTGCATCATCTTCTGTTTTTGAGAGTTTCTTTTTATTTAATTTTAGTTTATTTTAAACAGTCAACAAGTGAAGAGTTGTTGTGTTAAAAATATAATTGATTTATTTGTTGTTTATAAAAAGTTGAAATTGTGATCAAAATCTAATTTGGTAATAAATAATTTGAAGTGTTTTTTGTGCAAAAATGGATTGAGGAGGATTTATTTCAATCAATTGAGGAAGTTGTTTTCGATTCAAGTGGATCAATGACTCATAAGAAAGGTAAGCTATTATTAATACATCAAAAGGAAAATTTATGATACCCATTAAAGAATACGTTTAAATTTTATTTTTAGATGAAGAAACTCAAAAAACACGTTACAATATCTACTAACTTCTTGGGGCCTAAATCACCTCATAAACTTTTTTCAAGGTAAACATTATTAATAATTATAGAAAAATTTAAACAAACTATTAAAATATTTTTTTTTAGAATTTCCATAATGTCTGCTAATGACTTATTTGAAATTACTCAGCAAATGAAAATTGGCGACAAGATCGTTTTTAAGTATAATTTAGAAAAGTGGAGGGCGGAGAAAAACATGTCTCAACAAATTTTGAGTGACTCTCAGGAATCCAAAAACGTTTCATCACCATTTTTCACTATCTCGGTCTTCCTGCAGCGAAAATTTTTTTACTGATATTCAATTATTTTTCATTTTAGCGGTATTCACAATGTAGAGTACTTGGCCTGGTAATGTAGTAAAAGGCACAATATCAAAAAAATAAAAACGAAATACATTAGAAATTGAAATGTTTGTCAATAAATAGCTTTTCTGCTTTTTTACTAGGCCAAGTACTCAACATTGTGAATACCGCTTATATTTTTTGTATTTATTTATACAAATGAGAAGTATGTATATTGAAATCGAATTTAAATAAAAAAAGTATTTTAAAACTATTAACACATATGTACATTTAGATCAAAATCCTAATAAATTGTAATTATAAATAACTTATTTTTGTTCATTATTATTATGAAAGGAATCGTTTTTGAAATGAAACCTTTTATTAAAATAATGATTAATATTGTTAATATAATATCATATAATCATTATATTTATGATATATTTCATTTCATTAATGAAGGAGCACATTCTATTTACGAAACAATGTAGGAAAATCAATGACAAAATTAATTTTTGAAATGTAAAAACATCGTTCCATTAATGTAGGATATAATTATATTAGTGAAGCAATGTCATTAAACCAATGTCAAATTAAATTAATGATTTTTTTCATATTAGTATTGAAAGAGATTCATTAATTTAATGAAACCCTTTCATTATATTGACGAAATTGTATCATTGGTTTAATGATATTTGACATTGTAAACACGTATGGTGACGTTATTTATATATTCTATATTAATGACATTATTTCATTATATTTACTAAAATTTTGAGATTAATGAAACATTTTTCGTTAATGCAATGACACCGGTAATCGGACTGATTTCAAGAACAAAATCATTAATATAACGTAGAAAAACGTTGTATTTACGAAGGTTTTTCTTTCAGTGTATATACTTTGTTGGGTCTCAGATGAATATTTCTCAATGTTACACACGGAATGACAAACTTATATATACCCTCATTCACCACTTATGGTGGTGGAGGGTATAAAAAACAGGTGTAAAACATTCAAGTTACGAACATTTATATAGTTTTTTTAATATGAAATACATATGAAAAATACTGTAAAACTTTGAGTTATTTGCCAAATAGTTTAGTATATTTTCAGCGAATTTTCGATATTATTATATAAATTAGTTTATTGATAAGTTTTTATTGTATATAGTGACAAAATTTTGAACCCTTTTACCATAGGTCAAACTTATAAGGATGAAACTGAAAAAAATTAATTTTCAACATCCTTGCGATATCACCAATATATCCTGAAACTTAGATAAACAAAATTGATGTCAAAGAAAAGATAATTTTGTGTAGAATACCAGTACAAAGATGCGTTTTTAATTTTAGTCTCCATTTATGAAATAACCCAACAAAAAGAAAAAAAACTAAAACCGCGATATCTTAAAAACAAGAGCTCCTCAAAAAAAAACTAAATATAGTTTTGACTATGTAATGTCCCATACATGTTTTATAAAAAACATTTTTCGCGGCACCAAACCAAAATGTCAATTTTGTTCCTCTGTGTAATGGATAATTTAAAAATAAATTAAAACTAGTTTTTATGGATAAACTTAGGATTTAAAAAAATATTCATTTAGACCATTGTCTGAAGAATGCATTTTTGTAAAAATTTTGATATTTTTCAAACTCATTTAACAATTGTTTTAGATTCGGCACAGCCGAATAGTACTGTTTGTATTGTTTTTGGTGACACATTTGAAAATTCTCAGTTTGAATTATAAACGTACTATGTCCATCACTAAAAGCTGTAAATAAAGCTTTATCGACAAGTGCATTATAAATACCATCTCTAAACTTTCTGTATGATATGAGTATGTGTGAAACTTTTCACAAAAGCTCTACTGAATTAAAACTTTTAGCTTATAAAAGCTATTTTTATTATTTTAGAGCTTTTATCAACAAGTACTAAACATACGTCAACTTTAAATAATACACTAACAAATGAATATTAAACAAGTTGCTTGTTGTTTTTAATACATAATTACACAGTGACACAACATTCATTTTTTAATTGACTTTTTTTCACCGATTTTCATAAAGTTTAAGAATATCGTTATTTCACTACAATAGTTAACAAAATTAGCACTAAACGAAGTGATCGTGAACAATTATAACTCTTTGGAGTCCAATAAAACAGAATTGTTGTTTGAGAACCCTAGCATAGTTTTGGTGTAGCATAGTGTTATTATTTGCTAAAAAAAAATACAAAACAAAAAACTAACTTACCTATGTATATATGTTTGTACATATACACACATACAAGCTTTGGCAAATTTTGTGACGCTAAACATCAGCAGAGAAACATTAAATATGCGAACAAAACAAATAGACGAAAAATAGTAGAAAGTGATAAAGAATTATTTCGGGGTTATCATTAGATAGCAATAACAATAACAACACGAAAAAAGCATAAACAAATATGGAACATTCATTTAAAGTTGTTTTGAACTATTTATTATTGTATTTAGAAAGAAATTTATATAGAATATTCCTACATAGCATATGATGTTAATTTTAAATGGGTATTTAAGGCGACTAATTAAATAACCCTACAACAAATGTCCTATTTAATTCCCCTAAACTGTTACACATCTGTTATATGTACATACCAACATACTTAAATGGTCTAACACGTTATGTGTTCCAAATGTATTGTGACATGGATCCGAATACATTTGGGCCAATTTGACGATTTTTTCTACTATGAGTGAAAATTGAAAAAAAAAATTACAGATACCGAGGAATAAAGTCGCCTGACACTGTTCGAGTGGAAATTTTTTGGTGAAGTAAAAACTTATTTATAGACCAAGAAGAAATAAATGAAGATGATAATGAAGCTAATTTAGAAAGTGAAACAGAAATAGATTCGGCCTCGAAAGATGAGAGTGACGATACCCAGAATTTACAGCTTCCATCAACATCAAAAAGACTTCGAACCATATAGTTTAAAATATTTATATTGGTTCCAATGAACAAAATGACAACTCTGAGCTTATTATTGCAATAAAACTATTTAAAAAAATGTTTTTAATAAAACAAAATAAATCTTAAAAATCGTTTTATTTTTCCAAATAATCAGATCACATTCTGAAAATAAATTGTATTATTCAATACAATTTTAGATGCATTTGATCTAGAATAGTTTTAAATTTTTTATGAAAAAGACAATGAATGTCATGTAGTGCATTTTAATCAATATTAATAATTTCTTTATATTTTGAAATTATATTGTTCCTATATTGTTGAAATAAAGAAAAAAATATATTTTTCCACAAAACGTTTAAAGTGACTACACTCCAGATTACTTAGAGACAATTATCTTCACGCTAGATTACTTGGGATGTATAAAGTAACCAATTGTCTTCTCTCTGCACTACAAAGAGCACATACTAAATTATTACAAACAATAAATTAAAACAATTTTGTGGGATATTCCTTTTGTTTTAAAACTGATTTATGTCTAGATTGCATAGAGTTAATTAGTTGTTGTGTACATATATTCCGTCGTTATCTTCTGTCATTCATGTTGGAGTGCATTTTTTAAGTCCTGCTTATTATTTATCTGATGTTTTCTAATATTTATCTTCAGAACACTCCACAAATTCTCAATAACATTGATATGTAGTGGGTTAACTTAAATTTCAACGATGTTAGGACAGTTACAAATAAGCCATGTTTGTACAAGTTTCTACGTTTGCTTTGGGTCATTGTCCTGGTAAAACCTAAAATCGCCTCTTATACCTAATTTCTCAGCACTTTGCAATAAATTATTTTTAAATAAGTTAAAATATACTTAGTGTCATCGATAAACACTAAATTCCCGACCCCTGTTGACGACATGCATTCCCACACCATGACATGGCCTCCATCGTGTTTCACAGTGTCACGTTTATCCAAAAATACAAATAGTATTGATTTATATAGGCTTAAATAATTGTTGCTCAAACGTTGTTCATCAATCTTTCGATTGATGCAGACACTGTCAAAAAAGAAGGGGGTACATTGATTTTGTCACTCCGTTTGTAACACATTGAAATATTCATAGCAGTCCCACATAGGTATATACAGTGGGGAGCTCAAATGAGTACATGTTTCTATTTTGTGCACTTCTTATGGAATAAAAATAAAACTAATAAAGCAAATCCAAAAATTTTTTCTGTCATTTATTTTATGTTTAATATGTAACAAACATAGTTGGGGGTAGTGCACTAATTTTTAACTATCACTAATAGTTAGTGGTAGTGTAAAATAATTCACTAATTTTTTTAATGTTTAGTGATGAGTTGAACAATATATAAGCCTCACTCAATAATAGTGATAGTGTAGTTAAAATTGTTTAACTAATAATATTTTGAAAATAGTTAAAATATTTTTTTTGCAGCCTAATGAAATAATTTTTTCTACACTAAAATTTTTAGTTAAAAAAATATTCCTGCACTATTTTTTTCAACAAAGAAATGTTTTACTCTATTCATAGTTTAAGTTAATATATTTAATAAAAAGAGAAATAAACAATTACACAGAAAATAATTAGCGATTATTGGCTTTAAGTAAAACAAGCTTTTCGAAATTCGAATCACTTAATTTATTTCTCCGAGGAGAATCCACCATTCTACTAAAAAAAAATAAACGCTCTACTGGAGCAGAAGAAGCCAAAGGCGTGTTAAATTTAAAAAACATTAGCCTTATTATTGAATATTTTGTGAGACTGCAAATATCAGTGTCCGAGCTTAAAAGGAACGCACGTATTTCACTTTCTATGCTATCTTTCTGCACAAAGGTTGAAGGTCCTAATATTGAAGATGTTAATAAACTAAGTAATTTCTTCAATAACTTTTTCACTTACTGTCAATTTCCCCAAAATCTAAGAATCCTACATTACACTTTGTGTTATTATTTCTTCGGATGCTGAAAAACACTTTGAAGCTTGTTCAACAAACATCTGTATATTTAATATTCTAGTTTAAACTGGAATAACTTCATGATCACTAATTTTGAATATATTAGTGTAAAGAAAATTATTGAAGCTTTTTTATTGTTAAATTTTTTAACTATTTGAGTTTAGTGCTTATTTCTACACTACCACTCAATTGATTTATAGTTAAAAAAATATCACTATCACTAAAAAATATTAGTGATAAAAATATAAGCTTCACTACCACTAAAGCTGATGAAAATTAGTTAAAAATATATTTTTTTAAATAATATTTAGTGCTAGTGAAATGTTGAATGCACTACCCCCAACTCTGGTAACAAAATGAATTACAATTCAAAACAAAAAACATCCAGTTCTAAATAAAAAAACAGACAAAACTAATATAACTCGCATGTACTCAATTTTGCACCCCACAATAACTTTAGGGAAGAATTGCATTTTTTTAAAAAAATTCAAAATCCTTTATTACGTAAATAAAATTTTACACGCATTGGCATATTTTCTATAAATTTTTCATTAACTTTTTTTGGAATGCTCTCTCTCTCGTACTCAACCCGCTGTTAAAGCTCGTACAAATTGGTAGGAGTTAATCGGTATTGTTTCAACCGCCAATTCACGATTCACTAAAAATTCTCAATAGGATTGAACTCAGGACATTGAGCTGATAACTGCATTAATAAGAAATTTTTCTAGGAACACCATTCTTTACTATTTTTGATGTGTGTATTGGGTCACCATCCTATTGAAAAATTACTTCTTCTGCAGGAATTCCTCTTTTATATACAAAAACGTGATGATGAGACCCAGCAAAAACTTTTCTTACAAATAAGCCGAAAAATAAGGTTCAACTACTTATTTTTCTACTGTAAGAAGTCATTATTTTTGTTCGCGATGTCCCAAAAGTAATCCTTTATATTTTGACCAGAAATAAGTTGTTTTGTTAGTAGAGTTATTTATAGAATTTTTATTTACACAAAAAAATAAAAATAAAAAAAATAAGTCGCAGACCCGATTCGAACCTGCAACCTTCTGTTTGGCAGTCTGCCGTTGTGCTCACTACACCACTGCTTAGTTATTTCATTGTGCATCAAATAATTGTAGTCGACTACAAAATCGGTATGGTGAGTCTGCAAAATACTCAGATGGTAATTCTTCCCTAAAGTTATTGTGGGGTGCTATATAAATTTAAAATTCAATCTGGACGGGTTATAGTTTAGTGAATGCGAATTCAAAAGATGTAATCAGTGGTACTATTTCTTTATTGAATATTTTATAATAATAAACCTAAAAATTTAAAATTCTATTACCTATGTATAGTCACTGATTGAGTAAATCCCTTGGCTTATTTGTCTCACATTTGATCGTTAGTAGGGTGTATTTTCAATTCATATATTATTAATAAATGAATCAGAATCTCAATCTAAAATATGTTTTCATTAAGAAAGCAGTTTTTCACTACATCATCCTAAGGTCACTGCCATTCAAATCCAAATGAACAACAACAGATCAATATAAAAACTATTCAAATCAGAAAATTCTACTGATAAGATGAATATATAATCTATTAATTAATACGTGCCTTCTCCAGTACAACTCATTAAATTACGCTGAACATTTGAAAAAGCTACACCCTACCCTAAGAACTGTTCAATGAATAACATCTTATTAAGAGCTCGATTATGTATTATGTCATATGGTAGAGTAATCAAAGATCGGTGTGATGGGTCCTAATAAAAGCTCTATGCAGCACAAATACACGGAAACAACGGTGGAGATTTTAACGGTTTATCAGTTTCGCTTTCGTGGTTTACACAGACACAGTTTAAATTCGCTTTTAACGGTTGCTTTTCAGTGCGTTTATTCGTAGTTTGTTGTCATTTCTTTAATTCTTCCACTTATCAAGTGTTGTTGACGCTATTTGTTGTTTATTTGTAGCTTTTTTTTTGTAATATATATTTTTGTTTTTTTATTTTTTTGACGAGTTTTGTTAGGAAAAAGTTTTTGTTAAAAGTAGCATTAGAGTGCAAATTTAGTTTGAACATTCACTTCGTCTGATCAAGTACACATTAAAGAAGAGCTACGCCATCATGACTGCCAATTCCGCTGATAGTGTTTTCGTTGCCCGTTCAGAGGGTATTTCTGCCGAAGGTATCCGTGATCAGTATGCTGATGGCAAGGCCGCCAAAGTTTGGGAGATTTTCATTGGTGACAAAAACTCCCGTACTGATAACTACAAACAGTTTTTGATCAATTTATTAAAATCGAAAAATTGCAAACGTATTTTGGATGTTGCCTGTGGTACTGGGTAAGTAGTAGGGTATTCGAATTATTCGATTTTTCTCTTGTTCGAATAAAACGAATAATTCGAATAAGAGATTTTAACTTGTTCGAATAATTCGATCACACGTTTAAAATTAATCGAATTATTCGAATAATTTAAATTTTTTTAAAAAACTAAAGAATGAAGTTTTGATGTCGTTTTTTTAATATTTTATTGTTAAAGAAAAACAAAAAATAACGTTAAAGTTAACAATTCAAGTATTGAATGTTAAAAAACATTCGAAAACAAAGTCCATCATTAAATTTTCAACAGAAATATTCTGATCAGATTAACTCCCGAACAATCTACAAAACAATTGACTATCAAACCCTTTAGTTTCCGTTTTGGAGCTATGCTTTAAAACATTTGAGCTAGTTGGACAGGATCCTGAATTCAAATACAATATAAACTTATTAAGAACTTTTTTATGTCGTTCATTAATTCGGATTTTAAATTGAGTAAATAATTCTTTAGTAAATTAATTATTCACAATTTCTAAATTATTTATAACAAATTGTATTATACATCAAACTCTATCAACGTTACCGAATCTTTGCTTAATAAAGTGGTCTTAGGGAATTACACAATAAAGGGAATCTGTCCAAAGTTTGCTATCATTGTCAGTGAACGTGGCTAATTTGAAGTCAGGCAGTGAATGATTGATGCATTTACAAATACGCAAAAAGTTTATTACCATGTTAGACAAAGATGTTCAACGATGTTCAAAATCATGTATAATACGAACTCCATGCTTTTCTTGCAACAAATATTGCAATATTTGTGTTTATCATTTGATTTATTAAATATTTTGCAACTCTTATGTACGCGGTTAATAACGTCAGTTATATATATTTTAAGATCATGGCCTTTATCGATTTCAATGTAATCATTATAACTGTCATCTCAATATCACTTTCGACGACCGTTTCAAAATCACATTCTCTATCACATTCAACTCCAATTTTATCTAAGTTAATATTTTGATTACTAATTGCGATTCTTCTAATTTTCGTCAGCTAAATAACAAATATTTTATTCCGTACCTTTTATTTTCATTGTTTCAAGTCCTAAGTTAAAAATTTTGAAAGATTTGTTTTTAGAATTGTAGCTTCTTGTAGTAATATTTATATATTTATAGAAGGAGCTATCGGAACACTCATCTACAGTGATCGAAAGTCCCTTTGTCTTTAGTTATTTGTCGAATTTCAGAAACAATACTATTTTTGTGAGTCTTGTTACTATTTAAATTTGAAATTATGAAAAATTTTAAGCAATTTAACAAATTTAAATATATATGAACATTTATTCGTTTTATTCGATTATTCTACATAAAATTGTTCGAATTATTCGTTATTCGAAAATGGCCATTTTTAAATTGTTCGAATAATTATTCGTAAGAAATTATTCGATTAATCGAACGATCATTAGTCGAATGAATACCCTAGTAAGTAGCAATGAAGTTCAATCAAGTTCATAGAGTTTTATAAAAACAAAAACGCTAATAAAATTGTTTTATAATTATGTTTAAATAATCGTGGCAATATATGGCATAACATCTTAAATATCTAATTTTTTTTTGGGGTTTGAATTAAATTGCGTATCCAATTGAATATTACAAAGATAATTGCTTTTCACTATTTACTGAATAGAATTTTAATTCATTACATTGGAAGTGCTTATCACAAAGACTTAGTAGGTAGATAGGTAGTTATATAAGTCATTACTTTGATATTATTAAAGGATTATAATAACTGATTGATTTGTAAGGACTTACAGAACCCGTTATCAGTATAACTCCTTCAGCCACGCTTTTTTGTGTATAAGTTTAAAATCAAAACAATTGCATTTTTACTTTAATCAGAGTTGGTTTATTATAAAGAGTAAGACAAATAAAATCAAAACATGAAAAACAACCCCATTCCAAGGTTTTTGTAGAGTGAAATGGTTAGTTTACTAACCACCGTGGCGGTTGGTTTTAAAAATAATTATGATACAAATTTTTGTTTCCTATAAATTTTTTTGAAATCGAATATTTTTTACTAAATTTTCTGACCAAACAACCGAAATACCAAAGTAACACTGAATTCGATGAACAATAAACACTCTGATTTTTACAATATTTTCAAATTAATATATTTAACTAACCAGAGCAACCTAACGGCAAAGTTTTGCAAAAAATCATAAACGATGACTTCAAAAAATACAATTGTTTAGCAAAATGGCAATAGATGCCAATAAACTATATTTTAAAGACTATAGAAAATATGGTTAGTAAACTAACCACCCAATCGCAAAGAGACAAACGGATTGTTTGGTTAGATACTACCATACGTTAACGATTCAGGTGACTAATTTACTATAAATATAGTAAATATAAATACTAAGAACTAATACTTCTTTCAAATCAGAATGTATATAAACCAATTTCAATTTTATAAGTTTAATTATTAAGATTCTTTAAGTTGTTTTAATCGAATTTATTGCTAATCAACTGATTGAATCTTAATGATCGAATTCTTTGTTTTGGCTGAAAAAAATCGGTTATTTAAATTATAGTTCATTTGTGTCGACTGTTTTTTTTTTGCTACGAATCAGTCAGAAATAATACTGCAACTTTAAGAAAAATAAGAAATTATTAAGATTTAAATTTATTTTTGGTATAGAAAAAAGGGTTAAAATTATCCGATTAGACTGAATACTAATTTTCACAATAATACTAACCGCACTTCCCGAAATGTATGGATTTTTATAACTTTTTATTAATTTTTCTTTTGAAATTATCTTTTCTTACAGCGTTGACTCCATTATGTTATTGGAGGAGGGCTTTGAAGTTGTTTCCGTAGATGCCTCTGACAAAATGTTGAAATATGCCTTGAAGGAACGCTGGAGCCGTCGCAAGGAAGCTTCCTTCGATAAGTGGAGTAAGTGTCCTTTATATATTTTCACGTTCAATATGTTTTACTAAAAATTATGCCTTATTTGAAAATGTTTATTCCTGCAGTTATTGAAGAAGCCAATTGGTTGACTCTTTATGACGAAATTAAGGATGTCGTTGGAACTGGTTTCGATGCTGTCGTTTGCTTGGGCAACTCATTTGCCCATTTAATGGATTCATCCCCTCAGCAATTGTTGCACAAACAAGCCATTAAGAACTTTGAAAAGTGCTTGAAACCCGGTGGTATGCTTTTGATTGATCACCGTAATTATGATAACATTTTGGAAACTGGTTCTACACCCGCTAAAAGTATTTATTATAATGTAAGTGGATTTTATTTTCTATGAGATAAAAAAAGTTAATAGGTATTTATGTATGTAGATATTTTGTTAGTCAACAAATCATTAAGCCTTCTGTATATTAGGATTTGATACAATAGAAACATTATATTGACACATATATCAAATGAGGCTATTTTTAAATTTCGGGATCTTGAAATATTCCGGGATTATTTCAAATATTTTATCTTCGAATTACAAAGTAGTTCAGTAAAATAATTAAGTGAAGCATCTTTATAGGCACCATTGAAATTTAAAATCAGATATTATCTTTAGTTATACAAGTAAAAATTGGGTTTTAGTAATACAAAAACGGTTTAAAATCTAAGGAACACTAACTGCAAGCATCTTGATTAAATTATATACAAATAATATAAAAAAGCCTATTTTTTAAACATAAAGTTAATATACATTGGACTTGCTTTGGACATGTCAACTGAGTGGTACAATCGCCATTTTTTTTGTTTTGTTCCACGTATTATAAGTTTGCACCAGTTCAAATATATACATCTTCCGATAGTTCTTACAAGGAAATGCCCCTAACAGAAATTAGTTTTCATTTCCATTTTATCTTGACGTCAATATAAATAAGTAGTTCATTGCAAAAACATATTTACTGATAGTATGAGTGACCCCTAGTCAAATCATTTTCTTAATTGGTTTGTTTTTAGAAAAAAACAAATTCTAAACATATGTTTTAGAAATTGTATTCAAAACTAGAACAAACCGGTCGTTTACTTAAAGAAATTTGATAATAGTACCACGGAAATTAAATTATAAAAGTACATTCAACATATGCACGATATTCTATTCGGAAATATATGTATATAACTTCTTATCAATCTGTGACATTGACCTTTAATAAAAAAAAATAATAAAAAAAACAAGAAACAAACAAACAAGAATCATGCATTTATAAGTACAAACTCGTACTATTAAATTTAGGTAATTTGTCATACATACTTAGTAGAATGCATGATAAAGATTCACTATATTTTACAGTCTTTTTTTATACCCCCTATTTTAATATTTTTTATTTATATTAATCTTACTGTTGTCAATTGCATAATTTCAGACAAGCCATACCGCTGATATCAAGACATCTGTATTATTCTATTGCGGCAAACCAGCTATGGTCACCATGGACTATTTGATTGCAGCCAACAACTTGAGCAGTGAATTCCGTTTGTCCTACTATCCCCATGAGTTGAAGAGATTCACTGAAATTCTTAAAGAAATCTTCGGAAGCCACTCGGAACATCAATTGTTTGGTGATTTCAAAGATCTTAATGTCATTAAAAATCCTGCCTTCTATATTCATTTAATTGAAAAGAATTTAAATTAGGTTTAGTTTATAGTAAAATAGTTAAATAATCTCAAAAAAAATATATAGTAAATATGTAGATTTTATTAAATAAATGTTTGTTATTTTAAATAGAATTATACTTATTATTTGGGATTACGTTTTTAGCATAGCCAACAGTTTATTGATGACTATCTGGAATTCCAAGTTTGCATGGAACTCAATCTAAGTTTTATACATAGCGATGATAATTTTATTGTTAAAAAAAGCGGGACAATTTATGAATTACATAATTTTCAAAACTTAAGCGGGACTAAAAAAATAAGAATATAGCTTCCATTATCTTAATACCTTACTTAGTACTACGATTTTCATTTCATAGCATAAATAGTATGATTTTGTTCAGATTTTTTGTTTTAAAATAAAATCTGCTATGCTTATATATCGTCACCTAAAATGCAAAACAATGTAACATAAAAAAACTCGAAATTGATTTTATTATTGATTACAATTCACTACATTATATTACATATGTATTTGTACAAAATTTTAAACTGTTACTATCAAAAATAACCAAGTTATAGCCAAAATTTAAAACAATGCACAGTGGTTTAGAAACTTTTTTTTTTTGGAAATAATTCGGTATCTCGGGAACTATTGGAGATATTATTACACATATATATTCACATGGTTAGAGCTGAGGTGTTTTTGAGTTGAATTACATTTGTTCAGCTTCCTAGGGGTAATACGGGCCAAGAGATATTTAGGTTTAATTATTTTTTTTTTTTTAATTTTGCTCGATTTTTTTTTGTTTTTTAAATATGGCGGCCCTACGGAGGGTCGAATTTTTTTTTCAAAATATCAGCTATATTGGCAATAAAATTCTAAATAAAATAAAAAAACTTGGTAACAGTTATCTCGTCCGTGTAAAAAGTTACACGCATCCAAAGTTGGAACATGTAAAATGGGCCTAATTTTTTACGATTTTTCCTAAAAAAGTCCCTATATTTTTTCTTTTGTAGAAACAAATTTTCTTTGGGACTATATACAATTTTTATATGTTCCGGAAAGAAAACTTAATGCAAAAGCATGTAAAGTAAAATTGGGCTCACTTAAGCGGACACAGTATCCCCCAGACCTATCCAAACTAATATCTCCAATAGTTCCCGAGATACCGAATTATTTCCAAAAAAAAAAAGTTTCTAAACCACTGTGCAATGTGTCATCAAGTGCACGATTTTTTTAAACAAAATAACGTATACGTTTTGAGTAATTAATTCATAAATAGTATTTTACCTTATTTAACGTAGTTTCCTAATATTTTTTAATAAATTTGTAGCAATTGAATGTTTTTTGCAGTCTTTATGAATATTCAATGAAGTAACTTTTAGTTTAAATAAGTAGTTGTTAGTAATTAAAAAAAAAAAAAAAAATATAGAAATATCTACAACTGCTTTTATTTAAAATAAAAAAAATACTTTTATTTAAATTTTTATTTTTTCATACAAATTTATTTAATGATACGTTATTTTGGTTTTAGAAAATAACAATTCAAAAAAAACGTAACAAACATAGCTAAAAAACATTATTTTTTTATAAATTATATTTCTAGTTTCATTGTAAGTCAGATTTGAAAATTTTGTTTCAATATCTAGTAGTTTTCATTTTATATCGTTTTTTGCTTCTCCTATAAACTTATGAAAAGTGATGCTACGTTATTTTGCATTTTAGGTGACGAAATGTTGTTTAACAATATTTGAAATTTTCCTTGCAAACATTTTTTATGATATTCAGCTACAAAATTAGAAAGTATGCGCGAAATTAACTGAATTTTTTGGAGCAGAAAGAATATTAATGCATGTTTAATGATATTTTTACGTTTCAGATTTTGTTGATTAATCTTGAATGATTGGTCAATATATAACCTTTATACAAAAATATTTTAACTAAATCACTACACAATGCAACTGTAATGCAATTTATTATAAAATATCAACAAATTTATGTAAAAAAGCCAAGTTTGGGAAAAGTCATGTTTGATTAATATATTAATTAATAAATTCATTCCAATTATGAATTTTTTTCTGTTCGTTTCAAATATTTGCACAAGATTTATATAAAAATGTTCTCCAGTTGTCTTGGATCAATTACTGATTGATCAAATATTTATGTCGAATTTTATTCAATGTTAACATTTATAAAATTAAAGTGATTTTCGGTAGAGGCCTAGGGTCAAAAAAGGAGCGATTCTTACAAAATTTGGTAAACGAACTTTGTCTCTATACCAATATTTGTAAGAGATTTACCGTAAAATGATTTTCGAGAGTATCCATTATATGGGGTCAATTATTCCAACAAATTTTATAATAAATAAAGGAAATTTATAGCCCGGACATCGGTGCCGTAAATAAAGTCATAAATTGAAAAATACTAATTGTGGGATTTTGGAAATTATTTAGGTAATTAGATTTTTCAATAAAAATCTAAATTTTTTTTAGTTTTGTTTTAGCATTTTGATCAAATATATATATGTTATTAATTTAGCTTGATGAAACTATCTGGAACTATCTTTAGATCACTCACCTACTCTCCTATTGTTACATTATTGAGCCCCCGCAAAATTGTATCCCCGAATGATAATTTAGCGAAGACAGGCACAAGAATTAATTGGCTCAAATATAAAAAATACCTCAGTACCTACACATTGCGCGGAAAACATACCGCTAAGAACACCAGAAAACATCGATCAATCTCTTATCAATTTCGATAAAAATTTCAAACTGGTGGCTAAACATGCTACCCAAACCCCTCCGACAAATTAGATATAATAGAATTTATTCTGCTGATGTCGAACGGCTCTTAAATGAAAAAAGAAGAGTTAGAGATTGACAATTGCACAATAAAAAGACTTAAAAAGCAGTGAATAAAAATATAGAAAGCCTAGACGCAACCCCGCAATCGAATTACTCATTATGCCACAAAATGTCTTAAAAGATCTGTCATATGTAGGCCCCCCTTGAGATGTCACCTGTTGTACCCCATTTTGGAGCAGACGTACCCCTACATTTTGAGATTCGAGAGAAAAGGCTTTTATTGATTTAAACTCCAAGAAAGTGCCTGGTATTTACAAAATCAGTAACAAGATGCTTATGGAAATACCCCGGATAGAAATAAAAATAATTCTTTTTATTTTGAATGCTATATTACGAGTTTAGTATTATCTTACAGAATAGAAGGTTTCAGTGGTTACCATGATACCTAAGCCGGGAAAATATCACACAAAAGTAGAATCATACAAACCCATCAGCTTATTGTTTAATATACCAAAGCTTTTTGAGAAGTTACTTATGAACAAGTTGTATCCGATGTTAGTTGAAAACAATTGTATTCCGATTCATCAATTTGGAGTTAGAAGAAAACACAGTACTATCGAACAAACTCATAGATTTGTAAATATTGTGAGAAAAACGTTAGAAGGAAAAAAATATTGTTCCGCACTCTTTATCGACATTTCTCTAGCATTTGATAAAGTATGGCAAGATGGTTTAATGTACAAATTAAGTAAAAATTTACCGGCTAACACACATAAGCTATTGGAAAGCTATTTAACTGGTCGAACATTTAAGATTAAAGAAGGAGACTTTTTAAGTACTCCGCAACCCATTTAAGCTGGAGTTCCCCAAGGCAGTATCCTGGGACCCTTTTTATATTTGATAAACATATTCGTCTAAAAATCGCACACATATGTACATCAACATTTGCTAGCGATACAGCTATTCTAAGCATTCATGAAAACCCTCAAGAATCATCTCGTTACTTACAAAATCACATATTTGCAGTAGAAAAAGGGTTAAAACAATGGAAAATTAAAGTCAACGAGCAAAAATTTACACATGTTACATTTACATTGCGTAGAGAATCATATCAATTACCAAACAATAATTCAACAATCGAAGTTAAATAACATACATCTCGATCTTCGCCTTACATGGAAAAGTCATATAGATGCAAAGATGACTCAAATGTAATTGAAATCAATTCAAATTAATTGGCTCATTGGCAGGAACTCTACGCTTAGTTTAGATTGTAAACTTTTACTTTATAACATGGTCATAAAACCGATATGGTGTTATGACATATAGCTATGGGACACGGCCTCAGCGTCAAATGTAGAAAAGATCCAAAGACGCAAAAACAAGTTTTTGAGAATGATCATAGTTGCCCCCTTGTACATACATATATAAAAACGCGAATATACACGAATGCCCCATGTAAAAACTGAGATCACCAAAAATATATCATACTTAATCAGAAAATCTCGACTTAAAAAACACGAGTTAGGGTCTTTCTATATTAAGGTAACGATACACAGAAAAAATATGAAACTTATTTTAAATTAAATTTTATGTGGTTACCAACATTTCTAAAAGATTTATGCTCATCGAAGTGATTTTTGGAAGTGGACCTTATATGGAAGCTATGGTGAAGTATGAATTGATCTGCAAGGAAAATTTTAAATGTGATTTCCTTTTACATAAAATAAATTTATGTAGATTCCTATATAAATCAGACTTTTTTAATGACAAAAAGGTCTGTTGTATGTACCTAATTTTATTGAAATATCTTTAAAATTGAGATCTGTGTTTTGCACACAAGGTTTACATGGACAGTCAAGCCACCGGTATACTTTATAGACCTGACAGACATAGGATTTGTATACTATACTAGCGTAGTATACTACATGTGTGTCAACCTATACTATAATTAAACCATCAAACACTATGGTGTAAAGCTGGTTCGTATACTATGAATATGTACATAGTATACATACATACATATCGTGGTATAGAAACCACATGTCTGTCAGGGCTATTAAGGTGGGTGTTAGACTAATATTTTTGGGCGTTACAAACATCAGCACAAACGCAAATTACCGTCCCCACTACACAGAAAAAATGGTAACAGTTATTAAGTAATTAAAATAAAAAAATTTGTTTGAAATTTGATTTAAATTTTCAATAATTTTTTTATTTAATATATTTTTTTGATACTCATATCAACAATTTATTTTAGATATTTATTAACAATTTCATGTTAAAATTCAATGGGAATATTATATTGAAAGTAACAAAAATAAATGTGTCAATAAAATAAAAAATAAAGAAAAATATACAAATTTTTATTTCATAAAAAATATGTTTTCTTTTATAAATTATGATGAAATTGGAGCATTCTACATGGTAAGTTTAATGTGAAACTATAATCTATGGCTATAGAACAAACAATTGGACATAAATTTTATATAAAAAACTTTTCAAAAACACTTTTTAACAGGATTTCAAGTGGACTCTTTTCGTCATCAAATGCGTCCAGTGTAAAAGGAACTCATTCAAGAACAATACTGGAGGAACAATCTGTATAACCGTTCTAAGAAAAGGTTATTGATCAAATTACTGGTTCAAATGGTGAGAAAATGGATATATGTATGCATGCCTTAACTTTATATTTTAAACTTATATTTGTTATTATTGAAATAATTTGTAAAAATTATTAAAACTATCAAATTGCATTTTTATTACTATAAGAAAAAGCTATTGCAGATATACATACTCTATATTATTAACTAGTAACAACCAATAACGAAAATTGTATATTCCATTATCAAATTCAAAACTCAAAATTCAATAGAAAATATCAGAAAATTTTGTTTTTGAGTACATGAGTACTTGATTCAATTATGAAATAATTGAAACCAGTTTAATATGTGATAAATGTTTGAATTGCAATATAGTTTTTTCTGTGTATAAAACTTTTAATAAATTAGTTAAAAATTTCTTAATTGCATTAAATTAATACAAATTTCCCGCAATAATTTCTAGTTTATGCCATGAAACCAACATTCAGTTAAAGTAAAGGCAGGGTCATACATGACAAATATTTGACGAAAAAGACGTAACCACTGAATAAAATACATTTGAATTTTTTTATTTATTTCAAAAACTTATTTTACTTAGGATGATTCAAAACAAAAAATTGAGTTTTATTTTTTTTGATGCTGTTTGATCTTACAAAACACTTGTAAGAGTAAACAAGTCAAACAAATTTGTGCTAAAAAAAGTGGTTACGCTTTTTTGAGCAAATATTTGCCGTGTGTAATTCCACACTTAACAGTGTAGAATTTATTATATTCTTAGTTTTGTTTTCGTTTAAGCGTTTCTGTGTTTAAATTAATTTACAAACCACACAATGTTTTCAATTTAAGTATATACTAGACAAATTCTTTTTAATATTGCGTTTACGCGTTTCTTTTTATTTTTCTTCCATATAATTATTTAAAAAAAATAAACTTAATATTATAGTAATTCAATTTAAATTTAGGAAGATTTTTGTTTGTTTTTAACCACCCATATCGTTTCTCATTTTACTTCTCCTCTTCCAGATGCATACAAATTATAATGACATGCAATATATTATTGACAGCTCAATATAATTGTCATATGACTAATTTAATATTAAGTATTTGTTAAGTATGACACCGAAAAATAATGCAATTATTGTTATTTCCACCAAAGAATCCATGTTTGTTTTTATATAATTTGATAGATTCGTATAGAGTTTTGATAATTTCGTACGTAGTGTTGATGACATTTTTGACACAAATAATCACAGAATGTTAATGTTTGTTTTTCTAATGCGATTTTTAATCTTCAAAATATAATTTTCGGCCAGCAACAATCAATGAAAATAAGAAAAACACCACTCGAACTGGGTTTTGTATTAAACTAATTCAATAAAATACACAAACAATAGATTAAAACAAAAGACTACACTTAATTTGGTATTTTATTCGACTATATCGAATATTTTACACCCTACAACAATGTTAACAGATTCCACACCATACACGTAATACGAGAGTCTTAAAATCATTTTCTGGTTCTTTCGTAATACATGGAAAATTCTGCAATGTGATGAGATGTTGCAATTCTAAATATAATTTAATCTATTTGCCTCAAGATTAAAAACTTTTTCGATTTTAAACAAGTTCAATGTGGACATTTCTTGATGAACTGTAGCAATCATCAAATCAAACTTAATACTAGAAGTAGGCATACCTACGAAGGAGAATCCATAGAAAACATGGAAAGAGCACACTCCTATATATAAAAATTATAACATATAAAGACACATGCGGAATAAGTCAATGGTTTTAAATGCTAATTTTCTTTGCTTGAGGTACACAAATTAAATATTAAGAACCATGCTCGTAAAATCAGAAAATGCTGTTTTATTTTAAATTTACTTTCTACTGTACAATATATCATTTCGTTAATCAAATACAATTTACAAATGTGTATATAAATTATTATTATTTCAAAAGACATTATGCAATAAATAGCCACCAAAGACGAACAACTTTAAAGCAAAAAATCTCAGCAAGTAATGTGTTAAAAAGCGTAATTCTGGCACTTCACTATTTACACAATAGCATTTTAACATCAACGGTAACATAGTGATTGAAGACAAGTCCCTATCACATCCGCTTATAAATCATTACATACTTTAATATCACTAATTTATTCCAAGTATTGGCCATTGTTAGCTATCGATCGAATCAAATAGTAGTCGAATGGGACTCGGTCTGGACTATAAAGTGGATGAGGCAAAACTTCGTTCTAAATACCTTATAACCAGGCAACGAAAATAATAATTATTCTTGAAATTTTAAAGGAAAAAAGCCATCACAAGAAAATATCGGAGAGTCAAGTCAAGCATACCATTTGGATCGTTTTCTACTATATTTTCATAAAATAACATGCTTTTTAAATTCTTGATTTTTATTTTTTTTTGTCAAAAATAATTGTTATTTTTTGATTTTTATTTTTTTGTCAGAAATATTTGTCAAACTTTGATTTTTATTTCGTTTTTTGTCAAGAATATTTCTCAGACTTTGATTTTTATTTATTTTTTTTTTGTCAGAAATAATTGTTATTTTTTTGTCAGACATATTTGTCAGACTATGATTTTTATTTTTTGGCAGATATAAAAATTAAGTTTTGAGTTTTATTTACATATATTTACATATATATATGTATGTAAATAAAACTCTATAATTAATAAAACTGAAACTAAAGAGTTTGCCAGTCAAATGTTTAGTAAATTGTTCGGGAGGGAATCTGATCAGAATATTTCTGAGGAAAATTTAATGATGGACTTTGTCTTCGAATGTTTTTTAACATTATCAGTACTTGAATTTTTAACTTTAACGTTATTATACCCTTCGCCATGAGTGGCAAGGGTATATATAAGTTTGACAATCCCTTTGTAATTTCTACATTTTTCATTTCCGACCCTATAAAGTATATATATTCTGGATCCTTATAGATAGCGGAGTCAATTAAGCCATGTCCGTCTGACTGTCTGTTGAAATGAACTTTCCGAAGTCCCCAAATAACTTATAAACATGATTGATACATCACTATATCGGGAATTCTTTCTGCTCGGGCCACAAATGGCTGAGATAAAAGGAAAAAACCGCGAAAACCTAGATTTTTAGCCTATTTTTGATCTATATCTGGATAACTATGTCATATACATATACCCTTCTCACGAAGGCGAAGGGTATTAAAATCATTCTAATTAAGTAATTATTTATAAATGCTATGAATTTAAAATCAAATAAATCAAATCATACAATTTATCATGATACAAAAAATTACACGGTAGTATCAAAATATTTTTTTTATTTTATGTTCATAAATAGGATTAATTTTAATGATAATGTAGCTTTATTTTACACATAAACTTCAAATCTCCTTTATTTTCAAATGATTCAAATATTTCACAACAGAATTCATTCAACATTTGCATAATTATATTTTTGTTAATTCAAATCTACTACAAATTGAATGAAAATATGTATTCTTCATTCAATTTTGTTTTTGTTTTGCTTCTAATCAAATACAAAATTAATTGAAACAAACTGACTTCAGCCTTTTTGCTGATATTGCAATTGAAGACAAATTGAATTCAATACATTTGAAGTGCAAATTTATTAATAACAGAATGGTTAAGAAATACAATTTGTTTGAATTCGAAAATTGAATTAGGAACCATAGAGAACATAGAGCGGAAACTCGAAAAAAAACTCAAACAAAAAAATTACTCAAAGAAGTTACACATACGAGTGTTGTTTTTGTTTTCACATAGTTTTTTTTATTAATACATTCTCACCAATTAGGTTTTTGACAACGGAGTTAGGTCTTTGACAAGAGAGTTTCCGCTCTATGTGTTTTCTCTATGTTAGGAACTAATTCTTTCGAACCTGAAATTTTAAATATTATTTATTTAATTTGTTTGTTATCACACAAATAGCGCCATCCAAGCCCTGTTCGAAAAAATTTGCAGAAAAAAAAGCAAATTTAGTTTAATGAAAGGAAACGACATTAGTAATATCTGTATTTAGTCTATTAAAAAAAACTATGATACATTATTAGATAAGTAGAATTTCGTAATAGTTAACTAAACAAATTATAAATGACTTACACTTAATTAGTTAGGTAATACTTATTAAATTAAACAGTTCGATTTTGCATGGTCATTAAGGGTACAGTTTTCAATTTCAAGGTAATATCTTCGACAAATTCTAAATCTTCATACTTAAAATCGGTTGAAAATCTATAATTTCTCAACAACTTGGCCAATGAAACTTTTGTCGATAACAAAGCGTATCTCCAGCCTAAAATTAACCAAAAAAAAATTAATTACTACTAATTAATTATTAGAAATACAAAATTTACGAAATCTCTTACCAATACAGTTTCGTATCCCCTTGGTAAAGGGTATAAATGCGTAGGAATGCTTTCCCTCCATATTAGATGGCAGAAAGTTGTATGGATTAAATAAATGAGCCTCTGGTCCCCATATATCCTCTCGTCGATGCATGTGGAAAATGTCTATTGCTATTTGTACTCCTTTCGGTAAGATAACACCGTTCGATAGTCTAACGTCATGTGAAGTCTGTCGGGAGACAATTGGCACCGGGGCCATAATACGCATAGTCTCATTGAGTATCATGTCCATATAAATCATATCCTGAGTATTTTGGTAGGTAACTTCCAAATATCCTCGATCGGGGAATATAGAAAATAATTCTTCAAATGCTTTCTCTTGATATTCCGGGAACATGGCCAGCAGCATCAAAGTGTATGCAATCGTATTGGCTGTTGTTTCGAAAGCCTTAAATAAAGAGGTGAGAGTTTATCGAGAATGAGTAAATTAGTATTATTAGATTGCAAAATTCATATTGATATTCGAAACATACTCAAATATAATGATCCACTTACCCCAAATACAATAACATTTGATTCATCTTCGACATTTTGCCAAGAGAAATTACCACGTCTCATTAAATCTATGGCCAGATCGATGAATATATTCTTGGTACCACCATCAGCAACATGGTTTACTTTAGACAACTTTTGCTCAATAAGCTATAACAAATGATATACAAGGTATAATTTAGAATACATAAATACTTATGTAATACAACTTAATAATACTTTTCTAATAAATTTTCGAATTTTCTTTTTGGCTCCATGGTATGGTTCATAAATTCCCAGTAGCCAACGCACAAAATTAAATCTTAGCCATGGTGCAAAGCACATTTCAGTCATATTCTCTAATACACTAATTAAACAATACAAAATTTATTTAAAAACAAGATTTAAATGAAAACCCCTTACCACTGGTAGTTCGACAATAAATCTGTATTCGATTCATTCGACTCCTGCGACACACTTTTGCCCATTGTTGTCTCTAAAGAAGGTGTCATTTAATACAAATAGAAACATTTACTAACATTTTTAAACACCTACTAGTTGCTATATCCAGGGTAAATTCCTGCAGTATTTCCATCATATCCACAGATTCTTTTGACTTCATATGTTCTATGATTTTAAGTAGTTTATTTATTTCCACATTGAATGTGGGTATAAAACTTAGCAAAACTTTATGACCAAATGCTGGATTTAAATATTTTCGGTGAACACTCCACTCCGGATCTGTTGATCATATTTTTAATAAGATTAATTAGATATTGGAATTATTCAACACACTGACCTTTTAAACTGAATAATCCTTTACCAGTTCCATCATCCAATGCATCGTATATGACGCCTTTGTTGACACAATAACGTGATGTTAGAATATCTTGCACAATGGCTGGCTCAGTGACCACCAGAAAAGGATAAGGACCCAACCATGAAAATAATATTGAACCATATTTTCTGGTTTCATTATTAAATGTCTTAAGTACATCTGAATTAAGAAAATAAAATTTATTGTTAAATTGCTACACATACAAAAAACGTTTAATTTTGTTTGCTATCGCTGAAGTCAAATTCAAAATGGCCATACCAATTTCACGATATTATAACAAGTTATTTGCTGATTAAACACAAATATTTCCCCACTTTGAATTATTAAAAATTTATTTTTTTTTCATAAATTTAAATGAATTTAAACAATTAAAAACAAGTAAGAAAGTATGGTCGGGCAAGCCCTATGATACCCTACACTGACTATATCATTATAAACATTTTGCATTTGATATGAAACTTATTTGTATTGAATCTTATTTGAATACCAACATTTTTAAGATATTTATGCTCGATAAAATGATTTTCGGAAGTGGGCTTTATATGGGAGCTTGACTAATTATGTACCGATCGTCACTAAATTTGGTAGGTTGATTTGCGTATATCGCCCCCTTAATAAAACAATAGTGTATAATTTTTTTGACATTTTGAAATAATAGAGTTCAACATTTTTTTGTTAGTAGACATCTAGAACAAAAGTAATATTTCAATTGATCTTTTGACCCACTTTGTGGAAGTATCACCAAATTTTGACCACATATCAGTTATGTAGATTCTCTTATGGTGTATATGCTAATACACTATTGTTTTATTGAGGGGACAATATTTGAAACATATTTGTGATGAATTTTATTGGATACTAACATATTTCAAAGATTTATGCACATTAATGACATTTTCGGGAATGGAGCTTTGGAACATTGTGGACCGATCGGTACTAAATTTATTAGTACAAGTTTAGCTCATATAAAACTTATTTGTGCTCAATTTGGTTTGGATATGTTTATAAAAATATTTATGAGAGCTTAAATAATTTTCAGATAGGGCAGTTGTATGAGGGCTAGGAGAAATAATGGAGCGATTCAAAACAATAGGCTTAGTCCTTTTAATATTAAAGTTTGTGCCAAATTTTGTTTAAAATTGCGACCTGTAGTTTGATTACAAGGATTACATGGACGGACGGACATCGCTGAATCGACTCAGAAAGTGTTCCTGAGCAGATTTCTATTTAGATATTTAGGACAATATTTCTGCACGTTACAAAACATCAACACTAACCCAATATTCACTCCCCACTATGGTGGTGTAGGGTATAACAAGTATAACAACAGTTTTCTTTTAAAATAATTTTTTTTTTAGGTTTTTAGGTCGTTTAAAGTTGCTCTGTAAAAAATGTATGCAAATTAAAGTTGCTTTTTGGTAGTGGGCTATGACTAATTATTAGGGTATTCATTCGACTAATGATCGTTCGATTAATCGAATAATTTCTTACGAATAATTATTCGAACAATTTGAAAATGGAATAACGAATAATTCGAACAATTTTATGTAGAATAATCGAATAAAACGAATAAATGTTCATACATATATATTTAAATTTATTAAATTGCTTAAAATTGTTCATAATTCCAAATTTAATTAAGTAATAATGACTCACAAAAATTGTATTCTTTCTGAAATTCGACAAATAACTAAAGATCATTGTAGATGAGTGTTCCGATAGCTCCTTCTATAAATATATAAATATTACTGCAAGAAGTTACAATTCTAAAAACAAATCTTTCAAAATTTTTAACTTAGGACTTGAACCAATGAAAATAAAAGGTACGAAATAAAATTATTTTTATTTAGCTGGCGAAATATTAGAAGAATCGCAATTAATAATCAAAATTTTAACTTAGATTAAAGTGGAGTTGAATGTGATGGAGAATGTGATTTTGAAACGGTCGTCGAAAGTGATATTGAGGATGACATTTATAATTATTACATTTAAATAGATGAAGGATATGATCTTAAAATATATGTATATCAGTAATGTTATTTATTAACCGCGTACGCAAGTGTTGCAAAATATTTATTAAATCGAATGATAAACACAAATATTGCATCTAACGTGTTGTTGCAAGAAAAGCAAGTCTTATACATGATTTTGAACATCGTTGAACATCTTTGTCTAACATGGTAATAAACTTTTTGCGTATTTAAGGAGGAGTTTAGTTACTAACACACGTACAGAAGAATTATATATATAAAGATTTGAATGCAGGATCATGTCCAACAAGCTCAAATTTTTTAAAGCACAAAACGGAAACTAAAGGGTTTGCTAGTCAATTGTTTTGTAGATTGTTCGGGAGTTAATCTGATCAGAATATTTCTGATGAATATTTAATGATGGACTTTGTTTTCGAATGTTTTTTAACTTCATCAATACTTGAATTATTAACTTTAACGTTATTTTTTGTTTTTCTTTAACAATAAAATATTAAACAAGTAAGAGTGCTATATTCGGCTGTGCCGAATCTTATATACCCTTCACCAAATTATACTTAAAAATTTTAAAAATTTTTAGGTAAACAAAATTTAATTTTTTTCCAGTTGTTTTTTTCATTTTTTGGAAAAAAAAATTTTTCGATTGTTATTTTAAATTTTTAATTTTTTTTTTAAATTTTAATTTTTTTTTTTAAATTTAAATTTTTTTTTTTAGTCTTTTCAATTTTTTTTTGTGAAAAAAAAAATTCGGGTTAAAATTTTTTTTCCGATTTTGACCCATTGTAGGTCCATCTTACTATGGTCTTATATTCATCGTTGCAAATGTCTTTGAAATATCTATCATTAGATATCCATATTGTCTATATTAATGTCTTAGTAATCCAGATATATGTATGTCAAAAATAGGTCAAAAATCGAGGTTGTCTTGGACATAGCTTAATCGACTCCGCTATCTATAAGGATCCAGAATATATATACTTTATAGGGTCGGAAATGAAAAATGTAGAAATTACAAACGGAATGACAAACTTATAGTATATACCCTTCTCACGGAGGTGAAGGGTATAAAAACCGACATCAAAACTTCATTCTTTACTTTTTTAAACAAATTTAAATTATTAGAATAATTCGATTAATTTTAAACGTGTGATCGAATTATTCGAACAAGTTAAAATCTCTTATTCGTTTTATTAGAACAAGAGAAAAATCGAATAATTCGATTACCCTACTAATTATGGACCGATCGTCATAAAATTAGCTGACATGATTTTTTGTATAAATGTAACTTATGATTTGTATTATATATATGCTATATGATTTTCGAAAGTAAGCCCTATATGGAATATATGAAAGCATAAGACTGTGACAGAGCTGAAACTAAGAATTAAACAAGTCTGGAAGGAAATTTATTCCAATCTGCTTAAAAAATTAGTGGAATCAATGCCAGACCGTATTTTTGAAACAATCCATAACAAAGGATCATCCACACATTAGTAATAATGCCACAGTAGCCCATAAATTATAGTGCGTTTATAGGAAAATACCGTTAAAAATGGCGGATAATCTCGAAAATTAAGTAAAAAAATAAATAAAGTACAAATGAATTTTTTTTGTAAACTATATTTTAAGTGAAGTATTAACTAATTTAATGAACAAATTTGTAGCCTCCTAAATATATTCATGTTTAATTTTTACAATCTTTTTTAAAAAAAAAGTAGTGTGCGTTTATAGGAATATGCACCAGTGTATAATACCATAGAGAAATTATACATAGAAACGAGAAACTCCGATTTGTCAAACAAAAATAAAACAAATCATATGTCTCAAACAACAACAAAATACATTGAATAGCATGTATTGTGTTGTTGCAAGAGCTAGGTTTTTGACAACAGAATTAGTTTTTTTACAATAATGTCTCGTCTCTATGTTACCCTATGTATAACACCGTGCGACAGCAATTATTGGACTTGAACGGGACCATAGACATATGAAACCTTATGTCATATATAGTAGAACTGCGTTTTTAGTTTTTCATTTTGTGATCTTTTCTCCTTTTTAAAGGACTTCAAAGTTTTAAGGATATAGAAATTTCTTAAAATTTATTTAAATAGTTCTGCTCATTAGTTTTTCTTTATATCGATATCAAATGAAAGGGGACAATTTCTAGAAGTAGATAATTTTTTTTATTTTACTTTTCAGGACGAAAAGTTGTAAAAAATGTCCTTTGAAAAATGTATCCTTTTATATCCTTGAGAATTTCCAATATATTTTTCTAAAAAAATATATGTTGAAACCATGCATGTACTTTAACACATGCTTAAATTTCGTTCTTATAGCTTTATAAGTTAAGCCTAAACAGAAAAAAACATATTAAGTTCATTAAAAAAAAATATTTTTATCGATACAGCAATTAAGATTACAAAAATATTAGATAGTACTTTATAAATGTTTGTCAAATAAAAGAAGACGGTCACCAGAAATGGAAACAATATTTTTTTAATTTTTCAGGACAACAAATTTCAAGGAAAATCCTTTAAACATTTGTTCTTTCATGTCCCAGATAATTTTCCTACTAATTTTAAAAAAAGGTTAAGTCTATTAAAAGTTAATTCGTTTTTATTTATCAGGATACATTGTATATAAAAAGTTAAATATCTTATGTAACATCTGACCTGGAAATAGTTGCCATTTTAATGGGTTTAAAAAAATGGTTTGCCAAACACCAATGTTTTTTGTGTCTTTGGGAAGGTCGGCGCAAAGATCTTCATTACACCGACCACAAATGGCAGCCTCGTATTGTTCATCAGCTTGGACAGGATAGCATTGAGAATATTCCGCTCGTGCCGTCATCAAAAATAATACTTCCACCGCTACACATTAAATTGTTACTTATAAGAAATTTTGTTCGTGCACTCGACGTTGACAGTGCAGCTATGGTGCACTTGAAAAAAATTTTTCCCAAATTAAGCGAAGCAAAGATTGACGCCGGTAGGTTCGATTGCTAAATACTTATATTATTGTATTACCCTAAGTAATCTTTTATACTTTAAGGTGTTTTTAATGGACCCCAACTAAAAAAATTGTTAAATTGCAAGGAATTTCCAAACCTATTCACCTATTGAGAAAAATAGTTGGAGGAGTTTAGATGCCATAATAGAAAATTTCTTAGGTAATAGAAAATCTGAAAACTACGAAGAAATCGTCCGCAATCTCGTTCGCAACTTCGGTGAAATGGGTGTGAATATGTCACTGAAAATAAACTTCTTAGATAGGCACCCAGATTTTTTCCCCGATAATTTGGGTCATTTTAGTGACGAACATGGGGAACGATTCCACCAGGACTTAGCAATTATTGAAAATAGCTTTAGAGAAAAGAGCACTTGTCGCATGCTCGCTAAATACTGTTGGTCGATATGTCGAGATTCACATACTCCATACAAGCGGCAGAGTAAACGTATTCATTTTTCTCCATAATATATTTTTATATTTCTTCTTTCTTTTATATCTTTATTTAGTATAGCTTAAATATTTTTTTATAATAATTGTTCCTGCTGGTACTAATTGGGAATTTGTTAGAATTATACTAAAATATGAAAGAATAAAAGTTAAGTAACTCTTTTGTTTCATTTCCAATGATTATGTTTTTTTATTTGATACACATATTGACAAACATTTATAAAAATATTTATTTAATTTTTTATAAATTTGTACATCCTTGAAACTTTGAAGTCCTTTAAAAAGAAGAAAGGATCAGAAAATTAAAAACTGATAACGCAGATTTACTATATACGATCTCCAGTTTCATGTGTATGTGGACTTGTTCAAGTCCAAAAAGTACTATCTAATATTTTTGTAATCTTAATTGCTGTATCGATAAATGAACTTAATAATATGTTTTTTTCTGTTTAGGCTTAACTTATAAAGATATAAGAACGAAATTTAAGCATGTGTTAAAGTTTCAACATATATGCATGGTTTCAACATATATTTTTTTTAGAAAAATATATTGGAAATTCTCAAGGATATAAAAGGATACATCTTTCAAAGGACATTTTTTACAACTTTTCGTCCTGACAAGTTCATTTGATATCCATATAAAGAAAAACTAATGAGTAGAACTATTTAAATAAATTTTAAGAAATTTCTATATCCTTAAAACTTTGAAGTCCTTTAAAAAGGAGAAAAGATCACAAAATGAAAAACTAAAATCGCATTTCTACTATATATGACATAAGGTTTCATATGTATATAAGTCCAACAAAAAAAAATGTAAAATTGTATCACGGTGTAATACCTTTAATATCTTTACAGAAAATAAAAAAGTACAAAAAGCTAATGAAAATCATAAAACTTTTTGCTATGAAAACAAACAACATACCGACCACGGTCCGACCATATAATACCCTACACTATGTACCTAAATGTGCAATCACATTTTTAGTCTTCGTCCTTGAGCCAAAACAATTGTACATATATACCAAATTTGATCAAAATTGCGACCTGTACTTTGCCCAAAATGTTTAAATGGACAGCCATATTGACGGACATCGTTTAATCGACTCAAAAATAGATTCTGAGTCGATCGATTTACTTTAAGGTGGGTGTTGGACTAATATTTTTGGAAGTTATAAACATTAGCAGAAACGTGTCCCACTATGGTGGTGTTGGGCGTAAAAACTGGAGTACTCCAGCGGTGACGAATATTTTAGTGGCGTAAATGTATAACACTTGACTACATTTTATTGTTAAAATATCATTATTTGTAATTTTTTCAA
The DNA here is from genome assembly GCF_958450345.1 of Calliphora vicina. Lineage (NCBI taxonomy): Eukaryota > Metazoa > Arthropoda > Insecta > Diptera > Calliphoridae > Calliphora > Calliphora vicina. The sequence goes on along the minus strand of NC_088780.1, from coordinate 58,824,730 downwards.
TTTAATTTCGCAACACACAAAACTAAACGTTATTTTCATTTTAATTACTCAATGTTTGTCTAGTTTGATTTTTGTTTGAAATGCTCAACCTTTGCAAATCCTTATATTTTTATTACTTTTTATATTCATGGTATTTTTTTTTTTTTTGTTTATTTGTATATAAAAATGTTTGCATATTTTATCACAACATAATCAAATCACATTAAACACACCTTCTCGACGCATTAATTGAGTACCCATACCGATGAGAGGATAACCCATTGGTCCCGGAATTTTCAACATTAACGCATAGAACTTTCGCCGTATCCACAGCCAATAAATCCACAGAACGAGAATTAAACACACAAATAAATACGGAATATTCATATTAGGACGTTGTGAATAAATCTAGCGCACCTTTCAAACTATTTTATTGTGTTTTGATTGATTGATTTTTATATAAAAATTCAAAATTAATAATCACCAATATGAGGCACGAGTAAATTCGTTCGTGTACACCAAATTAACATGAACATTTTAATAGAAAAATTAATGGGTTTCAGCCTCTTCACATCAGAAATATTCGTACACGTACGATATTAAAATAAAGGAATTGATATCCATTAATAACTACGTGCATGAGATTTTTCTGTAATATTCTACTTACTGCATGTTTGTAGTTTACTTAGTCATTGTGTTCAGATTGTACATATGTACGTTGTAATTGAATTTGTTGGTTTTGTTGAATTTAAAATACATAATGGTACTAACTGCGAACATTGCACTAATGTACGATGTACGTACTACATGTTAATGTTAATGCCAATTTTCAATTAAATATAACTAAAATAAATATACCTAAATTATCTTGAATTAATGTTAATTTTATTACAAATCAACTTCCTTCCTTCTTACATAAATACTAGGGTTGGCATTCGAATAATCGACGAAAAGATATATTTTTTATACAAATATATAAAATTTTATATCAAGGAAATCAGTAAGTAGGAAATTCCATGTTTTTTGGTTTATTTGTGTAGTAAAAACAAAAAGTACCTTCTGAAAAAGTGCATTATTTTTTACCTCACCCAGAAACAAATACCAAATAAGATTAATTGCTTTCAAATAACCAATTAGTTGGTTTTCAATAAAAGCTAATGTATTTTCTATATAAATTTTTGTGTATAACTACATTTGTCTAAGAAAATTGTGTGAATAACATTATGGACTTTTGAACTTTTTTTGTGTACCTTTTATAGAAAATTCTGATATACAGTCAGAGTCAAAATTTAGTATACAGCACATATTTTAATTATAGAAAGAAATATATGTACAAGTTTGATTAAACTTAAAATTAAATATAGAGTTTAATCTTTTATTATTTTAAAAAACCTTGAAAATTAAAATTGATTTCGTGGAAAATTTATTAGAAAAAGAGAAAATTACCTAAAAACAACAGTCAAAATTTAGTATACAGTTGATGGGTATCGCTCTATTTCCATGGTAGGCGTTCATATTGTTCAGGTTACGATGATTTTCGTCAAACAACCCGAATGCGAACAAAAAAGCGTAATAGAGCGTAAAAATACACACATTTCATTCAGTTGCTTGATGTTGTTGTAGATATTTTATTTTTTACCCAAAAAAGCACACAAATTAAATGCCTCTTTTTGCCTACCAATGCTCTATTTTATATCACCAAAAGCCGAAAATAAAAACTTTATATTTTGTTGGTCCTCCATTCAGCTTAATTACGGCCTCTAGTTGCCTTTTCATAGAGTTTCCAAGATATTCAGTTATATCTTTAGGGTTCGGAATTCATCCTTAGATGAAATGCTTCATTTCCAATATTCTGGCCTAAAATTTCCGACAGGAGCTCTATTGGGTTAAGGCCTGCAGATTGTGGACAATTATTGCGGTGTACTTTGGGTCATTGTATTTCTGAACGACCCATGGTGTTACAGGACCTAATTTTTCAAAACTTACTTTCAGATTGTCCTTTAAAATTTATAAGTAGTCTCGGCTGTTCATTGTAATTTCAATGAAAACAAGATTGCCAGGTGTTGCAGCTTACATACAGCCCACACCCTCACCATCAAATACCCACCGCCATGTTTTACGGTAGTACTAAAATTTTGTAAATGTAAAGACTTTACATAAACCTACCCAGCAGTTAAGCAAGTAGTCAATGTATTCATTAAAGACAGTAATTGTCACTGTTGGAGAATCAGTATTTTATTTTATTTATTTTAACTTTTAATTATAAATTTCCTATTGGGGTTTCTAAAATGTAACACTTATCATTAAACTCACATTTGCTATCTCTTTATCTCAATATTAAAATATAACCAGTATTTTTAAGCTGCTGTTAATTTATGTAATGTACATTATGTTAATTACATTGTTCATGCTCATTGTATTTTTTGTATTATTTGTATTAATTATATATTTCTTCTTTTATCTACCTACTTCTGTACTTAAGTATAATAACGGTTTTTATTTACACTGATTTTGGAATTTTTGGTACATATTAACTACGACTTAAAATTATATTACTATTCTTGATACTCTGTTAAAAAACATTAAAACTGAGAACATTATAATATCATCTGCCTTGCTGCGTAATTAAGTCTAGAGCCGAGCTGCTTAATAATTGAATTTAAGTTTGATAAAGTTTACAGCCAAGCTGCTTATTTAATAAATTTGAATTTAAGTTAAAATCAAAAGTGTAGTTTGATTAATTCTCATACATTAAAATTGGTGCCGAAACCCGGGAAAACCCATTTGTAATAAAATATCATAGCCGCTTGTAATTGAACTCTGTTTGTGAAAACTTTTTGGAATTGGATTCATCTTGGTGGACTTATGAGAAGGCTTTTTTATTTATTGAACGATTCCGCTATCAACCGAAGCCAAATAAATAAACCAGCTTTGCATTTATCTTGCTTGTATTTGAAATTGTATTACGATCGATTCCAGGATTATTTAATCGGAAAATTTTGGTTTGAAATCATAATAAACCGTATGTATAAATCTTATTTTTGTATTAAGAATGGAAGACATTTCAAATATAATTGAAGACCAACGTGGGTTATTAGACAATTTAAAACGAACATCTAAGAGGTTTGATAGTAAATCTAGGGTTCTAAAGACACGAGGTTATGTTCAAACCATTTTGGAAGCTATAGAATCAGTATGTCAGCAGTTTACAGATACACACTACCATCTTATTAGTTTAATTCGAGAAAGGTCCATTAGGTCAGATGAGGTACCCTATTTTTCTGAGGAAATTTTTGAGGAATTCCAAGATTTCTTTCAAATGTTTAAAGGAAGATTGCTAGATATTAATGCTGAGACTCAGCAACCTCATTCGCCTATATTTCACTCAAGCACATTTCACGCATCAACATCTAGGCAAAATACGACAATACCAGCTGAAGCACGATTGCCCAAAATTGATATACCGAACTTTTCTGGAGACTACCTGTCTTGGATCTCATATAGAGATATGTTCGTATCATTAGTACATAGTAATGTGTCACTATCAAAGATACAGAAATATTATTTCCTTAAGGGTTCTTGCTCTGGTACTCCACTAGACATTGTTAATGAATATCCAGCTTCTGAGGAAAATTACGAATTAGCATGGGATGCTCTTAATATGCGTTATCACAATCATAGGAAAATTGTTAGCACTCTATTATCTAAACTGTTCTCAATTCCGAATTCCAATGGTACTGCCGAAAGTATACAGAATATTTTGGATACTACACGCAATTGTTTAGCTCTACTAAATACTTTAGGAGTCACAAAGGAAACCTATGATGCAATTATAATACACATCACAGTTAATCGCCTTGACGTTCAAACAAGAAAGGAGTGGGAACAGTCGCTTAAAGCCACAGTAGAAATTCCTAAGATCAGCGAACTTTTTAGTTTTTTGGAAACATCGTTTAGGACACTTGAATCTCTCGCTGAACCTACTCAGTCAATTTCGCGTGTAAAGACATACCCAAACTCTAGAAATAATTTTCGTAGAAATATCCATATAACAACTTCGAACGATGATAGCAATTGCCCATGCTGCAACAGACGTCATTTCTTATACAAATGTTTTAAATTTATATCTATGGCATCGAACGAAAAACGTGAACTTATGAAAACCAAACGAATTTGTCATAATTGTTTGAATGTTGGTCACTTTAGTCGCGAATGCCGCTCAACAGCTCGTTGCCAGACATGCCAACAAAAACACCACACCATAGTTCATAATGAATTTACAACATCAGCGTCTACGGACCAAATATCGTCTAATAGATCAGAGACAACAGAGAACTCTTCCAATATTGCAATACACTGTAGTGCACTCGCAAAACCTCAAGTTTTATTAGCCACAATGCGAGTTAGTGTTAAAACATACTATGGAACTTTTTCCCTCAGGGCAATGTTAGACCACTGTGCCCAAGCCACACTTATTACTGAAAATGCATCACAAACTTTAAGATTACAGTCGTTTAAAACATTTGCTCAAATTAGTGGAGTTTGTAAAAATAAATCTATTACTACTCATAAATATGTAAATTTAGTACTGCAATCTAGAACAGAACCTAGTTTTGAATTGAAATGTAGTGCTCTTGTTGTACCGTCCATCACACATTACCAACCTATACCAACAAATAAGGGAAAACTTCCAAATATCGATAATTTTCAATTAGCTGACCCAGAATTCTTAAATCCTGGAGAAATTGATTTACTACTGGGTGGAGATGTTTATGGTGAGATAATTTTACCCGATCAAAAGAAATTTGAAAATAGTATTTTCTTACAGTACACCCACTTTGGTTGGATTGTATCTGGACCCACTTCTAAATTCGTTTATAGTGACCTCATTAATGTGAATATTTGCTCATTAGAAGAACAATTAAAGGCCTTCTGGCTTCAAGAAGAATTACTAGAAAAGAGAAAGAGGACAGAAGAAGAAGAACTTTGTGAAAGATATTTTAAAGCAACAACAACAAGAGATAACACGGGTCGATACAAAGTTTCTTTGCCGTTTAAAAATATAATTAAAGGTGAACCAATGCCAATATTTAGTATGACTGATTATAGCGCACTTTCACGATTGAAAAATATAGAAGCAAAATGTAAACAAAATCCTAAATTTGGGGACGCTTATTATAAATTTATGACTGAATATGAAAACTTAGATCACATGAAAGCGGTTGGTGTATATCCCAATGATTTGGAAAGAAATTGCTACTTTTTACCACACCATGGAGTTTGGAGGGAAAGTAGTTCCACAACGAAATTAAGAGTGGTGTTTGACGGTAGCGCTAAAAATTGTACAAAATCATCATTAAATGATGAATTGGCTGCAGGGCCAGCACTTCAAAATGATTTACCTACTACTGTTATACGTTGGAGACGTTTTAAAGTTGGCTTTCGATCAGACTTAGAAAAAATGTTTCGCCAAATTAATGTTATAAATGACCACCAAAAGTACCAACAAATATTGTGGCGTAAAAATACCAATAGTGATATCAATATCTACAAATTATCGACAGTTACCTACGGTACAACTTCTGCCCCTTTTCTGTCTATGAGAGTACTACATCAATTAGCAGAAGATGAGATTGAAAATTATCCAACAGCAAGTAAAGTGCTCATCTCTGATACTTACGTTGATGATATAATTTCAGGTGCTGATAATTACGATGAAGCTATTCTGCTACAACAACAGTTGTCCAAAATGTTAAAAAAGGGCGGTTTTACGCTAAGAAAGTGGATCTCTAATGACAGACAATTTATTAGTAGTATACCTTTTGAATATAGAGAGATTAAGGACGTATTTGAAATAGATAAAACCGACAGTGTTAAAGCTCTTGGTCTGGAATGGAATGTCACCACAGACTCCTTCTCTTTTAAAGTTAACTTTAAGCGTAATGATACAGTAACCAAAAGAAGTATACTTTCTGATGCTGCAAAATTATATGATCCGTTAGGGTGGCTGTCCCCATCAACAATTAAGGCAAAGATAATGTTTCAAAGGCTGTGGTTGTTAGGAGTAGACTGGAATGACCCCCTTCCTAAACATATAGTATCCGAATGGCTAACATATATGGAAAATTTAAAAGGATTAGAAATTATTAAAATACCTAGATGGATCGGATTAGTTAAAACAGCTAAACTTGAGCTACACGCATTTAGTGATGCGTCCACATTAGCGTTTTCAGCCGTAGTTTATTCTAAAGTTACTGATGTTGAAGGTAATTCCGTAATAAGTCTCCTACAAGCTAAAACAAAAGTAAGTCCTCTTAAAAGACTATCTATTCCAAGGCTAGAATTATGTGGCGCTACACTTTTAGTCAAGTTAGTTAATAAAATCCACACAAAATTTGAACATAAAATTGATAATATCACTTATTGGACTGACAATACAACCGTTTTATGCTGGATAAGAGGTCAATCTTCGAAATGGACAGTTTACGTTGGTAATAGAGTAGCTGATATTCAAAGGTTTTCAAACGCAGAGCAGTGGAAATATATAGCATCCAATGAGAATCCTGCCGATTGTGCGTCCAGAGGCATACTCCCAAGCGATCTTGCTAAAAATGATATGTGGTGGACGGGCCCTAAATGGTTGAAAGAGAACATACAAAACTGGCCAATACAACCCTCGTTAAATTATGAAACTACTGAGGAAATATCTAAGTCATATTTAACAATAAATGCTTCAACTAATACAACTGTTAAAATTAAATATCCATATATATTTCAACTCTATTCGTCTTTAGAAAAACTTGTTAGAATAACCTCTTATATTTATCGATTTCAATATAACATAATGATTCAAAAACGACATAAACAAAATCAAGCAATAGATAAATGTAAGATGACTGGTTTTCTCACCACAACTGAACAAAGAGCTTCACTTCAAAAACTTGTTGTAATATCTCAAAATGTTGATTTTTTGGACGAAATAAGTGAATTACAAAAATATGGAAAGCTATCGGTCAATAATCACCTTTCACGCTTGTGTCCATTTATTGACTCTGAGAATATATTACGTGTGGGAGGACGGTTACAAAATTCTAATTTGGCTTATTCTTCAAAACATCCAATTTTGCTTAAAAAACAAAACCCAATGTCAACTCTTATATTTACAGATGCGCATATAAAAACCTTGCATGGGTCTCTTTTACAGATGCAATCGTACGTAGCGAGAAAGTACTGGATTTTATATGGTAGAAATTTGGCAAAAATGGTAATACGATGTTGCACAAAGTGTTTCAAATATAACGCTAAAGCATCACAACAAATGATGGGTAACCTGCCTACTGTACGTTTAACGCCTACTCGTCCATTTAAACATAGCGGCGTCGATTATGCAGGACCCATAATTATCAAACAGTCAACTGCGAGAAATGCGGTTACAACGAAAGGGTACATATGTCTCTTTATTTGTATGGTCACAAAGGCATTACACTTAGAAGCCGTTACGAGTCTGTCAACGGAAGCATTCTTGGCTGCATTCCGCAGATTTTCATCTCGTCGTGGAAAATGTACAGATCTGTACTCTGATTGCGGTACGAATTTCATTGGTGCAAATAAAGAACTGCAGATTTTATATAACCGAAATAAGTCATCGCTACCAGAGGAATTGCTAGAAATACTGGCTACTGATGGAACTCAGTGGCACTTTATACCACCAGCTACACCAAATTTCGGCGGTCTTTGGGAAGCCGGCGTTAAGTCGACAAAGTACCATCTTAAACGTTTACTAGATTGCAAGGTTGTTACTTATGAAGAATTAAGCACTTTTCTGGCTCAAATAGAAAGTTGTCTAAACTCTAGACCTCTGTGTCCATTAAACAATGATCCAACTGATGCTAATGCTTTGACACCATCTCATTTTCTAATCGGAGAAGCAACAAACTGTATACCAGAGGAAAATTTATTAGACTGCAACATTAATCGACTCACAAGATGGAAAGCAATTGAAAAGCTTAAACAACATTTTTGGCACCGTTGGAGAAATGAATGGTTGTGTCGTTTACAATCTAGGCCTAAGTGGTTGAAACCAAAAAGAAATACTAAAGTGGGTGATCTTGTACTTATTATTGATGAACGCTGCCCACCTGGAACATGGCCGTTAGCTCGCGTGAAGGAAGTGCATCCTGGTGCAGATGGTATCGTACGAGTGGTTACTATACAATCCCATGGAAAAATCTTTAAGCGACCCGTTTCAAAAATTGCATTTTTGCCGTCAGATGAAGATTATGAGAAGCTAAGAAATAACTCTGACTGAAGAACAGTTGTTCTTGGAGGGGGAAAATGTTGGAGAATCAGTATTTTATTTTATTTATTTTAACTTTTAATTATAAATTTCCTATTGGGGTTTCTAAAATGTAACACTTATCATTAAACTCACATTTGCTATCTCTTTATCTCAATATTAAAATATAACCAGTATTTTTAAGCTGCTGTTAATTTATGTAATGTACATTATGTTAATTACATTGTTCATGCTCATTGTATTTTTTGTATTATTTGTATTAATTATATATTTCTTCTTTTATCTACCTACTTCTGTACTTAAGTATAATAACGGTTTTTATTTACACTGATTTTGGAATTTTTGGTACATATTAACTACGACTTAAAATTATATTACTATTCTTGATACTCTGTTAAAAAACATTAAAACTGAGAACATTATAAGTAATATCATCTGCCTTGCTGCGTAATTAAGTCTAGAGCCGAGCTGCTTAATAATTGAATTTAAGTTTGATAAAGTTTACAGCCAAGCTGCTTATTTAATAAATTTGAATTTAAGTTAAAATCAAAAGTGTAGTTTGATTAATTCTCATACAGTCACAAATGTCTTATCACTTGGCTGACTCCATTTTATATATTTTGGTCATTTGACACATGTGTACACTTTGTAGTGCAGAGATAAGACAATTGGTTACTTTATACATCCCAAGTAATCTAGCGTGAAGACAATTGACACTTAAGTGTCTCTAAGTAATCTGGAGTGTAGTCACTTTAAATGTTTTGTGAGTAATTCGTACATACTGTTTTTTTACAAATTGTGTTAATATAAATCTCATACAGTTTATTTTTAATTTTGCTTAAGTATACTGATATCCCATGTAACATAGCATGAAGTCAATAGTCACTTTAGTGTCTCTTAGTAACCTATGGTGAAGTCACTTCAAACTTTTTTTGTACTGCACTTTATTTCCCCCACCAGAAGCGTTGACTACTTTCGATCAGCTATCCGATAGTCACATTGCAATCAAAAGTAACCGGTTACAAAGCTAGCAAGGTAACTGACGCTATGTAACCAGTATGTGAATCCACTGCGTTGCCTACTTTGGACCAGCTATTAGACAGTCCAATTGTATTCAAAAAGAGACAATTGACCCCCTGCCTAGGACATGCCCGTGTTAAAATGACTAGTCACGAGGCTATTGAAGTAACTAGCTCCCACCTAAATGATGTGTAAAATCACTAGTTCGGTACTGTCTCCTAGAACTGCTGGGTACTTATATTCTCCACAGCATTTCTGGAATAAAGTATTGTAATATTTAGTGATGAGCGTATATTTGAGATTTTTGGGTCAAAATCGAGAGGTTATATCTGTATAAAAATAAATAGTGAGCTGCCTACACAAAACTACAAATAAATGTTGTACCGTTAAAATTTCCGCTACAATTTTGATGATGCTTTGTGTAAAATCAGTGGTAGAAAGTTTACTTTCACTAAAAGTGAACATACTGGCAAAATAAAATCAAAAAGTATTTTTAGTGGAATAAAAAGGCAAAGAAATTTCTGAGCCAATTCGAAAAACCGTCATTATGTTAAGAAATGATGGCAAATCTCTTAATGAAATTGGAATTTTATTAAATCTAAATAAAAGCACAGTCCAAACAATAATAAAAAATTTCATAGAAAATGGAAATAATGAAAGCAAAGATCGGAGTGGGCTTCCCCGAATTCTCGACAATTAAACATAACTGTCTATTATACGTTCCATTGAAGAAAATCCTAAGCTAAGTCTGTCGAACTAAACCGGAAAATGAGAACAAATCTAGAAATTACCGTTTCTAATCAGACTGTTCGCCGATGTGTCAAGAGAAATGAGTACAAAAAATGGGCTTTGTCCATGCCAAAGGAGGCCACACAAAATACTAATTTAATTTTTTTTATCCCGTATGTAAACTTATATAAATTATCTTTATGCCAAAAAATTAATTATAATTGTTTTTTAGTAGAATTTAATGAAAATAAATTAGTTTTGTGTTTATTTTATCTCAATAAATCCGAAATAGCATAAAAAAGTCATTAAAGAATTTTTCACTAAATATTTATATTATGAAATATATTAGGAGTATGTAAACTTTTGTAAGACTGTGTATAACTTTCATGTTTCTATAGGATCTAAAAATCCTAAACCAATTTAGATATCGGTAAAAACTTTTATAAGTAAAGCTTATAATTGCAAAAATAAACAAGTAATAATGTTTTATTAGGCTGTGCTTAATCGTATCCCATTTTATTAAATAATACACATTTAATTGAATTTGGTTAATTATAAAAATTTTACCATTTTTGCATCAAATCTATATAGTGGTTATTCAAGCCCCTTTTTTCTTTTGACCTGTGTTATATATTTTATATTATGTACAAGAAAATATTAGTGGTAAATTTCACTTTGCTAGATTCATGCATTTCAAAATGTTGTTATTGCATTTCAAGCTAAAAATGCCCTTATCGTAACCAACCAGCAAAGACTTGCGCCCGAACACCTAAGTGTCGGTTAAGCCGAGCCGTCGAGTCGTGAAATATTAGGAAATTATGACAATATGACATGATAGGAGACCTTGTGAATTGACCAACTATTTATAATGGTAAGTCAAAACTAAGTTTTTCATATAATTTGATCCAAAATTGTTTACCATGCATTTATGATCAACAGAGGTCCTTATATTAGATGTTGAAAATTTGAAAAGAGGTGGAAGTAGAAGTTGGCACAGCTTAATTTAATAAATTCTGCTCCCGTAACTTTTTTATGTAATTTCAAGAACTATATCTCATTTTTAGTAAACAGTTAATATTTGTACGGTTTTCGTTGATTACTTATTTGGAATTTTAGATCCAGGATGGCGTAAAACAACACAGATAATTAGATAATTTGTATGCAATCGAAAACCATTATTCATACTAAATAACATATATACGTAAAATATTACGTGGGGTATGATGATATTTATGCAAATTATTTACGTACGAGTATTTTCAATAATTTTACACACAACAGACAATAGACAGACGCATGTATAGATATGTATGTATAAGTAAGTTTTACTTATTTTTGCTAATAGATATTATTTAAATTATGAAACTCTAGTTCATTTTATTTAAATAAAACTACATTAATGCGGATTTACAATCATGCGTTTTCTCAAAAATGCAGTTACCGAAATAATCGATAATACCGTAATCTCTTATTACTCTTCTATAAACAATTTTGATTAATAAAAATTTTTGTTTTACATAATTAATTTAAACCATTGCATTTACACATGCAAGTAAATTGTTGAAAGTTGAGAATATTTACGTATTATATCGAAAATGTCGAAATATAAACGATATCGAATATTTTTAAGGAAACAACAAATTGATGTAATGCTAATTTCTGAAACTCATTTGACGCCCAGAAGTTCATTTCGAATAAATGGATATGTAATATACGATACCAAAGATCCCAGAGGTAGAGCGTGCGGAGGCTCGGCAATTTTAATAAAAGCTCGAATCAAACACTACTGAAGGTGTGATCTATGCGAAGATTATCAAGCTACTACAGTCTGTCTTGAAGATTTTAATCGAAAATTAGAGAAAGTCAATATAATAGATTTTAATGATTCAAAATTGAATCCTCGCTGGAACTATCTTCAGATCACTCACCCATTATTGTTACTTTATTGAGCCACCAAGAAATTGTATCCCCGAGAGTTAATTTAGCGATGACAGGCACAAGAATTAATTGGCTCAAATATAAAAAAATACTTCAGTACACATTGCTCGGAAAACATACCGCTACGAACACCAAAAATCATCGATCAATCTCTTATCAATTGCGATAAAAATCTCAAACTGGCTGCTCAACATGCTACCCAAACCTCCCGACAAATAAGATATAATAGAATTTCTTCTGCAGATGTCAAATTGAAGCTTAAATATTGGATAAAAAGACTTAAAGAGCTCTTAGAATTTCGAAAAATGGAATCATTAAATAAATATTTAGAAAGCCTGGAGGCAACCCCGCAATCGGATTACTCATTATAGCGAGCAACAAAATGTCTTAAAAGACCTGTTATATGTAAGCCCCCCTTGCGAAATTCAAGTGGTGGTTGAGCAAGATTTGATACTGGAAAAAGGAATCTGTTTGTTAATTATTTGAAAAAAGTATTTACACCGAACATATCAAACGAAGCAATTGAGTTGCCACCTGTTGTACCCATTTTGAAGCAGCCGTACCCCCTACGTTTTGAGATAAGCGAGATCGAAAAAATTGATTATGAATAAGGGGGTAAGAAAGCACCTGGTATTGACAAAATCAGTAACAAGATTCTTATGGAGCTACCCCGGATAGCAATAAAAATAATTCTTTTTATTTTTAATGCTATATTACGCCATGAATTATCCTCCAGAATGAAAGGTTTCACTGGTTACCATGAAACCTAAGCCGGGAAAAGATCACACTAATCAGTCTATTGTGTAATATATCAAAACTATTTGAGAAGATACTCGTGAAAAAGTTGTACCCGATGTTAATTGAAAAGAATTGTATTCCGAATCATCAATTTGGTTTTTGAAGAAAACACAGTACTATCGAGCAAACCCATAGACTTGTAAATATTGTAAGAAAAGCGTTTGAGGAAAGGAAATATTGTTCCGTTCTCTTTATCGACATTTCTCAAACGTTTGATAAATTTACCCACAAACACACATAAGCTATTGGAAAACTATTTAACTGGTCGAACATTTCAGGTTAAAGAAGGAGACTTTTTAAGTAATCCCCAACCAATTGAAGCTGGAATCCCCCAAGGCAGTATCATGGGACCCTTTTTATATTTGATATACATATTCGTCTGATATGCCAACTAACAATCGCACGCATACATCAACATTTGCCAGCGATACTGCTATTCTAAGCATTCATGAAAACCTTCAAGAAGCATCTCGTTACTTACAAAATCACATATTTGAAGTAGAAAAATGGTTAAAACAATGGAAAATTAAAGTCAACGAGCAACACATATTTTGATCAAACTTAAGAAAATTATAAAATGAAGTCTAGTATTTACAACAACAGCACAAAAATGGAAATTAACCCTTAAGAGCACTTAGGGTCCAAATGACCCTGATCTTTTAAAATCACGAAAAACACAGTCACAATAATAGAGATATTAGTGATTTTTAGTAAAATTTGAACTATTTTTTCTTTCATTCTAAGGGTACTTTAAAATAAAATTCTTAATAAATGCGAAATTAACCCTAGACTCTCTTCTGTTATGTCTTATTTCTGACTTTCTGGTTGAATTTTCCGTTTTGGTGTATTCAGGGACTTATATTAAAATTTCACGGATAATATTTTTGCGGAACATTTTAATCCATTAAATCCCTGGTTTAATGGTGTTTTTTGCTCTTTTTTAAAAGAAGGACAAAAACGACCCATGACTTGAGGATTTCGAGGGTTAATATATTCTACAAAATATTCTCCGTAACATTTTACATAAATTTGCTGAACACAGTTTATACCCAAAATGTAAGGATCACATGGTTTCTTATGCCGATTAACAATAAGAATGTGCCATAGCTGGGAATCTTTAACCCCCCCTCAAATGAAATTCAGATGTAAACTTTCAAAACGCCGATTTTTTTTCGATTATTCGAAAAAAAAATTTATGAATAAAATACATTTATAAAATATAAATTGCGAAATGAAAAAAAAACACAATGTAACTTTATCATAAAATATATAGATTTTTTTAAAAAAAAGATTATTTATTTAAAAATTCTTACTATTAATTAATATTTAGTTAAAACTGTGGCTAAAGTTGTTTGTTAATCAATAACAAATAATTCAATTACTTTAAAATCTTTTGTATTTTGGTATCAGTGTCTAGTGGATGTGTGTCTGTCTGTCTATATATTCGTAATCTTATGAGTAAAACAATTTTAATTAAACAATATTAAAAAGAAAGTAATTACATATTCAACTAAATACAATTAAGTGAAGTAGATGGTAGCGTACTACTATAGTAGGTCCGAGTTTTGGTGCCTGTTTCACGATGTCGAAAGAAAAGAATTTCGAAAGAATTTCAAAAACTGAGTGTTTTTCATACAAATTTCGCTTTCGACATTGTGGAACAGGCAGTTGTATTTCATATATTTTGGTTTATCAAAAATTAAATTTATTTAATATTTTATCAATGAACACATTCATTACACGTTGGCAAAACGTCTGTTAGAGATTCTGCAAGAAAAAAGGAAAGTAAAAGTGAAATTTATGTTAAAAATTTTAACTACATACATATTTAGAAACTTACAGATATATGTAAATACAAATTGAAGAAGAATTTGCAATCCTATTTTTTTACATTAAATAATTTTAAATATTTACAAAGCAAATACATAAATTAAAGCATTTTACAAAGTAAGCATTTTAGTTATAATTTTATTGATACAAGGTACGTACGAGTAACAAATAAATACATAGAAATGATTTAGTAAATACTTAGAATAACTTACACAATCATTTGCAGATAAGTAAATTGTAAGCGAAAGCAATAAAATAAGAACAAACAAATGTATTATTTCAAAATATACTATATAATGTACAAAAATACAAATCCATAGATAGTACATATGTAAAGATATTTACAATAAATTTAAATTAAAATACTAATTAATTTTTAAAAAAATTTACATTAACTGACATAAAAGTCTAAAGAAAACCACAACCAATTAAATTTACAATTTTTAATAGTTAACTTTATTTTTATTAATAATTACTCAAAGAATTTAGAAAACCACATCAAATTAAAATAAAGCAATACTTTACCATAAATTAAAATTTTACTGGGAATTTCAGGCTGTGATATTTTAAATCGTTATGCTGTACTACATACTAGTTTTAATAAATATTTAATACTTATTGCAAAAGTTTCTTCAGTAAAAGAAACATTAAAAGTATTATTTAGATATATGCATACACTTGACAAAATTCGACTACAATTCTTGAAATTAAATTTTTTTATTATGTAATTTAAAAGCTTTCATTAAATGTACATTACGGCGTAATTCATAGATACCCAGCTAAAGCTTCCATTACAAAGTAATGAGTTAAAATGCAAATATAATTTCAATTCATTACTTATGCATTGGTATTTTAGCTCGATATTATAAAGAGAAGACAAACTTGGCGTTTAATAAGTCACTCTCCCTAACAAATAAGAACATAAATAAGTTATTACTTTGATGTCTCAAGCAGGGCACCCAGTGGGTTAAACTAATTCGAGTACGCTGAGTTCGGTTAGCTCTTGTTTTCGAGATATACCGTTATTTCGAAAATGGAGGAGGTTGCACAATATATATTCGCGTAAATCAAAAACGGTTTCGCTTATTGAATAAACTATTGCAAAATTCCGCAATAGAATTACCTTTAAGTAAGTCTAACACTGGTTTAATCTGCGCAGTTGTTTTAGAAATATAATTTTTTTTGCAAACTAAAATATTTTTTTAGGAAAATTTTGAACTTTTTAAAAAAAAAAACGGCATAAAAAATTGGAAAATGCAGCCAGAAAAAATTTACATTTCTAAAACGATTGCGAAGATCAAAAATATATTAAGCCTTACTTAAAGGTAATTTTATTGCTGAATTACGGTTTTCTATATTTATTCAATAAACTAAACAGTTTTTGAGTTACGCGAATATATGTTATGTAACCTCCTCCATTTTCGAAATAACGGTATATCTCGAAAATACGAGCTAACCTAAAAAAAACGGCTAGCACCACTGAATTCAGCGCAATCCAATTAGTTTAAGCCGCTGGGTGCCCCTCTTGACAGAAAAAACTGTCAATTTCATGCACAGTGTAATTAATCGTGATGTCCGATGCATTATTATAGACCAAAACTTTTTATATCGGAAATGAACTTTATCATAATAAAATGTTGTTTATATTATAGAATTGTAGAAGTGAAATTAATTTTTTGTGAATAGATATAGATTGTATGTCAGCCATCACTAATCTACTTCTAAGTAATGCAGATGCTATATTGTAGTCGTTGAAAAGTGATCATCAAGATTTTGCTGGGTAGTTGTTGGTATTGGAAACGATATGGGTTTAGAGAAATGTAGTCAAATATATTTATATGGTATTGAATAAAAATATGATTTCAGCATACTTGACAAATAGGTTCTAAAATTGTTCACTGCTGAAAATCTGGGCTAAATCGGACAACGTACAGAGGTTGCAAATTTTATTTAAAATTTTTGTATTTTATTTACCTATAGATATTTAAATATAAAAATTTAATTGTAATTTAAAAAAAAATCGTAAAATTTCATGCATATCTCAAATCCCAAAATTTCAAATAATTTTTTAAACTAAATTTCGAAAAATTAAAAAAAAAAAATATCGATTTTAATAAAAGCTAAATTAAATTTTCCAATATTTAATTTCGGGTTGCTTATTTACGAATTTGTAATTTTAAAGTTCTATGATATTATTAACCCTTTTAAAGTAAGATAAAGTAAGACGTTGAATTTAAAAGAATGTTTTAAAAATGGTTTATGGATTTGAAACCTTTTAATTGAGTACAATTTATTATTTTAATATTTAAGAATGTTTACAGGATTATGTAAGAAATTGCAAAATTTTGATTTTTAGCAGACTTTATCGCAGCTAAAACATTTCAGGTTTTTGGAGTACTACATAAAATAAATAATTTTTGGGAACTTCAAATGGATCATATTAATTATTGAGCTTGCGACGATTGCGTGAAGTTTCAAATAAAACCAGAAAAAATTCGGTAAATTTTATAAGAGGGGCTTCATATCGAAAAAATCTTCATCCTCCACCACATCACTAACATTATTGCTTACCCATCAAATATTTCGATAATACATATTATGAGTCCAAAAAACTTTTTCTGAAATTTGGGGGACTTGAAATGATCTGGCATCTGGCAATGATGCCAGAAGCTATTGAAAAGTCGATGGCACAATATCGATTGCTAAACATCATAACCTGGCGGTCAAGGTGAATAAATGGCATGGGCCTTATCGGCGGCCTTCGTAAACATATTATGTAATAGTTCTCGACTTATGATCTTATAAATATTTCGGGAAGTGTATTAGAAAAGTGACTTTCGTAATTAAAAATATTTATTAGTTATTTCTTTATATTGCAAGCCGAAATGCCCTCTCTTAAAGCTGTGTTTTACATAAACTCAAGTTTTCAAATAAAATTGTAAAATTTGGGGATTTTTTACAAACGGGAAACTGTTGTTCGTGATGTCTGTGGAATCGCACCATTTTGTTGAATCAGATACATATTAACTAATCTCAAATTATACATTTTTAGTTGCAAAATTCATTTTAACATTATTCTATAGCGTTTTTTATACAAAAAAATATTAGCAAAAGTTCAACTCTGAAGATTTGAGTCAGAAAAATGTACGAATACAACGAATAACAAACACACTTAACAATTATTGAACAGAAACCGGAACGATATTTCGAGACTGATGGCAGTATTAGCAGGTTATTGGACTTCCTTTTATTAGTTATTGTCGCAGCTGCCTGAACCTCGGAATGGAGGGAATAGTTTTTTTATCGTATGCCCAACTTCTCATTTAAAGCCTAGTAGTCTGTTCATATTTACGAAATATTATGTTTTTTTTGAGAGTACTAAGCAAAGGACATAGAATTTTAAACGAATATATACTGGACGATCTAGTTGAGACATCGGGATCTTGTCTAGGTGACTTTATTACTTCAATCTCATTGGTCTTAAAGGATATAATTTTTGAAGGAAATTTAGGACATAATTTTGAACTTGAAAATTTAAAATATATAAATATTCAGAAAATCAAAAATATCCTCTTTCATTTGATGTCCACATTGCACTGTATAGCAAAAACTATCAAAAACTTGCATTGCATAGTAATTAGCTAAAATGCTAATATATTTGCTCTTCACTACTTATATATTAGCATTTTAACTCGTTATTTTAACAGGGTAACACAACAAATATCAATTTTTATACCCACAATCAAAAAAGCTAATATTGATTTTGTCCATAATATTGATTTCGTCCAAACCCAAATAAAAAAATTACTCAAAATAATCACACATACGAGTGTTGTTTTTGTTTTCACATAGTTTTTTCTACTAATACATTATCACTATCACTTAGGTTTCTGACAACTGAGTTAGGTCTTTGACAGGAGAGTTTCCGCTCTATGTTCATTCACTAAAATTTTGTCATTCCGTCAAAATATTTTTCGCAGACGCATTAGTAGTATATACATATCGCACTCGTTCAACAATACTGTATTAACTCAAAATTTTTAAAAATTCACTTTTTGCAAGAAATCAACTAACGACATCAATATCTATATACTGTAAAAATTTAAAATTTGAAAACCACATTTGAGACCATTTTCGTGATAATTAGTGACTACCTTGTATCAACAAAAAGGTATTATTTTGAGTTAATACAAAAATTTAAATAGAAATACATCGTATATTTTCATAAACAAATTCATTATTTTGAATTGAGCCTCTATTCAAGTTAAAAATAATGAAATTGTTTTATTTAAATTTGGTTGTATTTTGAGTTGATACTGTTTTGTTGATAAAATAATACAAAAAAATATCGAGAAGTTCCAGAAAAATGGTAGTAAATCAATAAATAGATTTATTTTGCAATAATTGCAAAAATTTTAAAGAAAAACAATGTAAATATATTTTCAAATTGAATTTGCTTACTATGATGCATTCGGATTTTCAAATTCTCCTAAAATGTAATCACAACAGTTTTTGGCCTCTACTGAAAATTTTAAAATTTTGATTTAATACAGTATTGTTGAACGAGTGCGATATATATATGTCCGTCAGTCTATCTGTTTGGTATTGAAAATTGGCAATATCGGTCCATGATTTCACCTAGCCCCCCATACAAATGTCCCCCCGGTATACTGTTTGAGCAGTCATAAATACTATGTTGATTATGCGGTAATTCTGATAAAATTTTGAAGAAATTAGTTCTAAGTACTCTGAAATTATATTGTAAGTCATTTAAAGTTTTATGAAATTAATAATTCCATCAAATTATGTCTGAACTGTTCGGACCATAAATGATTCAAGTCCCCATAGAAGGTCAAAACTACATATATATATATTTATTAATTGATTTTTAAAAATTATATAAAAAAACACTAAATAAAATTATACAGCCCAATTATGAATAAAAATTCCGCGGGAGTTTTTTCCCTTTTCTCATTTTTCCTATTCAGTTTCAATGAGAAAAAACTCCCGGGGAACAAACTCCCGCGGAATTTTTTATTCCGCGGGAGTTTTATTTAATATAAAAAATTTCAAATCCTTAAAAAATAACCATCAGGACATGAAAAACTGGGTATACAGTAGGGTGGGTCGATTTTTTCGATAACTTTTGACATGAGTAAAAAAGTTCCACTACGACATATCAAAAAAATAATTTTAGAGGCGCCCAATTTCAAAAAAAGTCAAAAAGTGAAATTTGTTTCCCCCATGCCAAAATCTATCGAAAAATCGATGGCACAATTTGGACAAAGTTTTGTCTATACAAATCGGCTCACCCTAGCATACGGTCCTACTATATAGAGCAAGTACTTTCATATGTATATGGTGCGGTTCATATGTTAAAAATGCCGTTGTACGGTGTCTAATAATTGTAAAGTTTGATTTAAATACAGATTTTACAATTATGTTAACGAAATAAAGTTGATTTGAATTTCGTCAGGTGCATGTTTATGGATTACTTAACTTAATAAATCGAATATTTGTACTGACGTTGTTGTCGTTGCATTAATGATGCGTTACTTGTACTCGGTTGGGAGTTACAATAAGCAATAGAGTCGTGATCAATGTGATCAAGCGATTTCGACATGCAATCATTGTTTGGAATTAAAGCGGTATGAGCATTTGCATTCACGGCATTGTTAGTATATACATTCTTATTATTATCATCAACAATATTATTATTATTACAATTAGAATTATCACTACAACAACATCTACAATTAGAGCTATGGCAATTAAGACTAGTATGGGAAGCGCAAGCAGTTTGTTTAGAGACATTAAAATAGTCGAGAGTAGAAAGGAAGCGTTTAAAGTCGGTAGATAGTTTTATGTCAATACCTGAATCTGCCAAACGTGCTTTTCCATTTGTAGCAGTTGTTTCATTGTTGTTAGACTTGCCATGTTCTACAGATCCCTTACCGTTGACAGTGACTTTGGAATGTCCGTTCATTAAAGGCACTATTTGTTTGGATTCTAAAATACAAAGCAAACAAAATTATTAGAAAAGCAAACGCAATAGTTATAACTTCAAACTTACCTAGATTTTTTTCCACATCTTCATCTTCTTCGCTTCCAGTTGTACCATTTTCAGATTTGTTTAGTGCAACAGTTCCATTGCTTCCTTTCGAGGGAGATTCGTCTTTAACGAAACGTATTAGGAATAAAATGGCAGAGCCCACAATTGGTGGTATGCCAGCCAATATGAGTGGCAGTGTATACGATCCCAATTCATCATAAATTCTTCCGGCAATTGGAGGACCGACTGTGAGTGGCAATGAACTTAAGCCTAATAGGAAGCCAATAGCTTGTGTGGCCCCAGATGGACCGCAGATTTCGTAGGCAATAGGGCCCAGCAGTGATATGAAACAACCGTCGAATAGGCCCATAACTAAACTAAATACGATTAACAAGATGTAAGAACTTGTAAGCGGCAGTAGCAGGGTCACCACACCAATGCACACCAATGACAATTGTTGTAAATAAATACGATTTACACCTGGCAGATCTGCTATGGCTCCAAATATCAGTCGTCCAAGGCCGGAAGTAATACCAATGCACATCACCGGCAGATTTTCACTTCTTCCTGGGAACACGGTCTGTACAAATTTCATCATATGCACGTAAGGTACAAAATAACCAAACAGGGCGAGTGGTACACACAAAGCCCATATAACGTACTTCTTTCTCTTCCAAATCTCAACGTTTATTATGGAACGGAAGATCATGCTTGCTCTAGAACGTCCTGGTTTATTCTTTGGTGGTTCTGGTGGTGGATGCAGTGGTTTGTAGACAAATGAACAGATGATTATAAAAGCAGAAATCAGACTCATTATTCTCAAGGTTACTTCAAGGCCATGAGTTTTTATTAAGTAGTCTAAGCCAGGCGGCAGAATGACAGTGAACACACTGGAACCAGCTGTAACAAAGCCACTTACTTTGCCCAAGTAACGCTTAAAATAGTGGCCTAATATGGCCAGTGTTGGGGTGTAAGCCAGGGCAGCGCCAAAGCCAAACATAAGGCCATAGGTGATGTAAAGAGCACCAATATTTTCGGTAGAAAACGATGAAAGTAGTAAGCCGCCTGAGGATAGCAAACCACCGATTAGTGTCGTCAGACGCAAACCAATCTTGTCCGTCAAGCAACCAGCTACCGGCGACAGGAGGAATGTTGTACCAATTGTAAGAGAACCAACCAGAGCTGTAAGTGAAAATTATTGTTAATTTAATTAATTTTGAAATTTTTAATTTAGTAATTTGATATTATTTAGATAATTCCGTATAATGTGTAGCGCATCAGTTATTGATACGAAATTTTCCTAAGAACTTTTCAGATATTTATGATCCGATTTCGTTGATTTTGACATATTGACATATTGTTTCTAACAGATCTGTGCACCAAGACTTACATATATGATACCGATATACAAGAACGATATCACAATGTACATATGGAGGATTTCATGTCAAGTGAACCAACTTTTGAAATCGATGCACCAATGTTAGTTCTATTGGATAGTAGTTCAGACACAATTTTTCAACAACATCGGTCAAGAACTGTCTGAGTTAGAGGGGGTCAACATTTTATATTTTGGCCAAACATGTGTTTTTTCTCATTCATGTAACTTATTACCTATTGTTCTTATGTGAGTCCCAAATAGTTTAAATAGCTATTTCTTCAATCTTTCGAAAAAAAAATAAAAAAATGTAGACATTTTTCACTTTTAGATCTTTTCCTTCCTTGAAGGCCTTTTTGGTTGCTTAGTGGGATGCCAGTTGGATATCTATAAAAATCTTGGTTGCCATAGAATCCAATCATTGTGCGAATCGGTTTTGAAAACGTCAGAAAAAGTACATTGGTTTCGTGAAATCGAAAGTTATCGGTTTTATATTCGATCTAGAATCAAATTCTTTATCGATTAAACGTAGGATTTCATAAGATTGGATTCTATGACAACCCCGAATAATTGTTTTGTAACTCAAAACAAACATTACAAAAAAAAATAAAAAAGGGCTCATAAAGGCACAATATAACAAGAATTTTAGATCTAAGGCTGTTGCATAGAGCTCAGGTTCGCAATCTATGCTGGGTACCAGGTTACAGTAACATACAAGGTAATGAAATTGCTGACGAATTAGCACTTGCATATATGGATATGAATTTTTATATAGAATTATAAATAATAAATTAAAAATCGAATCAGATACCCTTTAGAACAATTCATTACGACGAAAGCAAACGAAAGTCCTATGGAAACCTAAAGATGAGACCACGTTTAGGAAACTTCTGGGGACCGGCCACAATGAATTGAGATATTTCCTTAAGAAATTACTTTTATGTAACGATAACATTTGTTAATGGTGCAATGAAAAGGTGGAGGACACGTTCCACATTCTATGCCAATGTTTTGAATCTTATTTCTTAAACAATCTTGAAGAATTCAGGGGTATAAATCCACTTAAGATGACATAACTATATGAAAAAGGAGAACTAAGAGCAGTTTACAAGCCTCCCTTGGCAATGGACAATTATGTATCTGAGGACTCACTATGGATCTGACTATTGATCTAAATGGACTTGTTAGTTCACACAGAACTCTGTGTAGTCCTCTTCTAACCTAACCTA
The DNA here is from genome assembly GCF_958450345.1 of Calliphora vicina. Lineage (NCBI taxonomy): Eukaryota > Metazoa > Arthropoda > Insecta > Diptera > Calliphoridae > Calliphora > Calliphora vicina. Next base: position 58,801,481 of record NC_088780.1, on the reverse strand, counting down.
ACAGCCAGAAATCTTCAAAGAACTATTATAGCTTTTTCAACTCCAGAGTACTAAAGTTAAAATGTCTATTATTATACCCTTCAACTTCGTGAGAAGGCCATGTCCGTCCTTCCGACTGTCTGTCTATCTGTCTGTTAGTAAGTTGGACCTACAATGGATCAAAATCGGAAACTATTTTTAACCCGAATTTTTTTTCAGCAAAAGTTTTTTTCGCTAAATATTAAAAAAAAAATTTAAAAAACAAAAAAAAAAATTAAATTAAAAAAACGAAAACATTTTTTTTCAAAAAATTAAAAAACAACTTTGGAAAAAAAAATAACTTTTGTTTACCTAAATATATTTATTTTGAAGTATAATTTGGTGAAGGGTCTATAAGATTCGGCACAGACGAATAAAGCTCTCTTACTTGTTTTAATTTAAAAAATGTGTTACAAAATGTTGTCTACAGGAACAAACTATAGAAAAAACTATTTAAAACCATTTTTCTATAGAAAATACTATTTATTATACACAATTTTTTCTAAAAGGTGGCAATTTCGCCTCCTAGGACAATGACATGTTAAGGTGACAGTTCCCCTTTATATAACAAAAGTTAGTATAGTGTGTAGTCTTCCCTATTTTCGATCATGAGATTTGTTCTATAGTTTTTTATAATAGAGAAAATAACTGTCAGACATCAATGGCAGGAACTACGGTCTCCAAATCTAAAGCTTCAGCTCAAACAGTGTCAAAGAGCATTACGAGTGGCCTTAAAGTATTACGATGATCCCGATTTTACTTATTTTTAGACCCTTAATATCGGAAAAACCCTTCTTACTGGATCTACACATCGGGAGAGGTTCCTACCTATAAAATTTCAAGGCATACACATTTTCAAAATTTACAAACAAATTTTTTGAGACACCATTATTTACGTTCATCATTATTAGAAAAGTTTAACTTTAATCAGAAATTAATAGAAGAATCGAATTGAATAATTAACATGAATAATCCCCAATTTAATTTAGTTTTAAGCCTATTATACTAATATCAAACGAATTAAACCCAGCATATACATACGTACGCACAATACAAAGTATGTTTTCTTTGTAATTAAAGAACTCAGAAAGAAAATTAAACCAATATGATTGCAAAGTATTTGTATGGTTTACAAGCACCGTTAGTCGTAACCACAGTTGGCCATGTCATCAATTGCTGAAAGCCGACAAATAACAAACGTTACCATTCAAGCAACGATTTTCTGTTCTACGAGTATTACTAGAACCAAAAAAAAAAACATAAAATAAGAAGAGCTTTAGATTAGACCGTCAATAAATTCACAATTCGAAACTCATCGCAGGTCGCACAAAATTTCAAAATACGCAGCGCAGCACAGCACCACATTTGTGGCAAATTATCGTGCAGTTAATTTAATTATCGTTTGCCGCAGTTTCTTTTGTCTTGGGGATTTAGCATGCGATCGGTTCAATTCAGTATGTCAGCTGAGATTTACTTACTCTAAAAAGATTGTGGCAAGTGTGCAATTAACAAATATTTTCTTTAATATTTTTTTCTTTTTAATTTAAATCAACAAAAATATTTACAATTGACTTATGTTTACAACAGTTGCGATTTGATTTGTACTCGCAATCACAATTTAATAAGCTTTGGCGCTTTTATTTCATTTATTAGATTCATTTTGACAGGCGTTTTTAGAGCATTTAACAGTTATTCAAATGAAAGGAAAATGTCTTAATTAATTCTAATTTCAATACAGACAGTGTTGAAATGAGTACGTGGTATGTATATTCATTCGCCTTTCAAATTAATATTCTTATTTACTTTACTTAATGTTCTTTCTACTGCAATTTGATAAGAAGAATAACAATGTAAACAAATATTTAATTATTATTTGTATTTGCATTTGCATTCGCTATGAAAACAATGTAACAAACAGATTACATCTCTTAACTTGGATTCTATGGCCTAAAAACCCAGAATTTAAATGAATTATCAGAACACCTAGAAATCCATACGGCCAACGTGGAAGTGTGATGAGTTCATCATAACGTTTGTTTTATGCCTAAATGAAATTGATACTGACATGCATTGCAGTGATCACATAAAATTAATATACATTGGTACATAGTTTTGTAAAATAAATGTAGGAAATATAAAATTCTACTCTGCCACTTCATTTTATGCATATTGTTAACATTTGTAGCTGACGGTGCATAAAATTTCAAAAAATGTTAACCGAATGTTTGTGTTGCCCCTGAAATTCTTGATCATGTTACAATTTTTATTTAATTTTTTTTTTTGAATTTCAATAAATCTGAATGATACACAGAGAAAACTGAATTGTTGTGACAACCAAATTGATTGTTAAGCTAATTGCTGGCGAGAATTTTATTTTAAATCATGATACAATAATTGTAGAAGGTAGAATCACTAGGGAGAGTTTTCAGTATTTACCCCTATAACGTCAAACTTCGATTTTGATTTTTTTCATATTTTTTTTGTTTGACGTTACAAGAATTGTATAATTGAGAATTTATTTTCTACTGAGTGTACCTTATATTGTTGTGTCATATTTTAAATTACACTGTCCAACAAATTGAGACTTTTTGATTGGAACATAATAGGGACACTATAATTCTGAACGGGCTTGTTGAGTAGAATATTTTTGTAGAATAAACTTATAGTCCTGCTGGTCTGAATTTTTTTACAGTGGGGGTAAGTTTTAATTTTTTTTCTTACTAAATGAAAAAAATGTTGTAAGTTAATATCTGAGAGAATTCTTATTGTCAGAGTTATATGGTGGAATTTTATGAAGAACATTTTTTTGGAACAACCCTCTCTTTGTGTCAAAGGTCCCTTCAAAACGGATATTTAAGGACCAAAATATTCTATGGAAATGTTTGCCGAAAAATTACAGTAAGGGTCTACAATTTCAGTGAAGGTGTACAAAGGGAGCAAGGTTTGTGAAGCTCCAGATGAATAAATATAAGCTTTTTGTATAAGTAGTTGGTATTGCTAAAACGAAATAATTTTATGAATTTTTCGGACGTCATTTACCTTAGAAACTAAAAAAAATTTAATATAGGGATTTTCCACGAACAAAAATAAAAAAATATAATTAATGTTACATTTAAAGATACTATAGAAGAAAATTTGGAAATAATTATAATTTTTGACATATTTTGTTTTCAAATATCGAAATTCCTGAGTTTTGATAGAAAAGTGTGACGTTATTTACCGTGTGATAGTAAAATTTGTTTGTATGTATTTAAACAAGATACAGGGTTATACAAATATGGAGCTTTTCTGATGATCGATGCTTTGGCTTTTTAGAATTTTTTACACAAATCTAAATTTTTTTTTAAATTGGCAAAGTTTGGAAAGTTCTGAGGGCGACTAGGTCCGCTTAAGTGAGCCAAATTTTACTTTACACGCTTTTGCATTAAGTTATCCTTTCGGATATAGTCCGGAAGAACATTTTTTTCTACAAAAAAAAAATATAGATACTTTTTTGGGGAAAAATGTAAAAAATACGGCCTTTTTACATTTTCTAACTTTGGATGCGTGTAACTTTTTATAGGGAAGAGATAACTATCAGCAAGTTGATTTGATTTTATTCAGAATATTATAGCAAATATAGCTGATATTTTTAAAAAAAATTTCGAGCCTCCATAGGAACGCCATATCTAAGAAAACAAAAAAAGATCGAGCAGAATTAAAAAAAATAAATAAACCTAAATATCTCTTGAATCAAAAGAGATAACTTACATATCAATGCATGTTTTTTGTAGAACTGTTTATATTTTAAATTTCATCTCTTTCGGATCATTCATGGATTTTTGACGATTTGTCTAAAAAATGTGAAACGCAAGATGGCGTTTAATTTATCTAATTAAGAATAAAGAGCATTATTTACAACTTTGGTATCTTTGGTGACCCCCACAAAAATTTTCCGATAAACATTTTGGTGGAATATTCTCGAAAAGAGTGTCAAATTGACCCGGAGCTAGAGGGTTAAGATCTTCCACAAAAATGATCCTCATAAAATTCCACCATATAACTCTGACAATAAGAATTCTCTCAGACATCAACTTACAACATTTTTTTAATTTAGTATCATGCTCTCTTCGACCCAAAAATGAAAACTTTGACCCACTGTAAAAAAAATTCAGACCAGCTTGACTAAAAGTTTATTATACAAAAATGATCTACTCAACATGCCCTTTCAGAATTATAGGGTTGCTATTCTGTTCCAATAATGGTGTTGTACAGTGTTATTTATATTTTTTATTACATTATTTTTTGAAACTAACTAATATTTTTTTAATAGTCGCAGTTACTTATTATTTTTTATCAACAATAACATAAACTAATCTTTTTTTTTTGCATAAAATATTAACTAAAAACTATTTGTGTTACCTTTTACGTCATTCCATTAAAAAATCCATAATATCCAAAACAGAATAAATACCACCTCTTAAGACATACCCATGTTAAAGTAACATTTCCACTTCATATATAGTGTTAGAACTAGAACCGATTCTTACAAATTGTAAGTTGCGAAGGTCCGTTACTTTTGAATTTCCCGGATCTTAACTGAAAGGCCAAAATTGCTTAGTTGACTCCTGCCAAAATTTGAACAAGCTGCGTCAATGTGCAAAAATTCATGAATTATTTTACAAAATACTCCCTCTTCTGCCCTATTCACCGGATTTAGCACCGAGTGACTATTTCTTGTTTCCCAACCTGAAGAAATGGCTCGTCGGAAAGAGTTTTGATGACCTCGATAAAACATATTATTTAGAAGGGATAACAATATTGGAGAAACGTTGAACAAAGTGCATAAAGCCAAAGGTGACTATGTTGAAAAAATAAAATATTGTTTTTTATCCAAAAACCTTTTTGTTCTTTTCCATCAAGGCTTTAGTTTAGAATATGAAACAACGCAATGAAATCATTAGAAACTTTTTCAAAATTACACATCTGCTCAAAATAATAGATACACCAAAATTTATTTTTTAAAAACGAAAAAAAATAATGGTATATTGTAAAATTATAAAAAAAATTCAGTCGATTTTTATTTATAGTCAAAAGGAGAGTAAAAAACAAAAACAAAATATTTCATAATTAATAATAAATATTATAAAGTAAATAAAATTTCTTAAATTTCGAAAAATTTGGTGCTCATAATAATAGATACATTTTTAAAAATTCTTATTAAACAAAAGCTAATAAATTTTATCTTAAAAAAATTAGTTTATTATTAAAGTAAAGCTAGTATCCAGTATATCCACCTTTGTTTTGTAAAACTTTCTCCACTCTTCTGGGCATACTGGATATCAAGTTCTGACACTTCTCCAATGGAATCTCGTACCATATTTTTTGCGTTTTCTCCCATAAATCGTCTTTATTTTTGAAAACTTCCTTCGAAAGCCTTATCTTTAATTCACTCCACAAGTTTTCTATTGGGTTTAAATCAGGGGATTGGCTGGGCCAGCTTAAAACAGGTACGTTATTCTCCAAGAACCAGTTTTTAACTAATCTTGAACTATGTTTTGGGTCGTTGTCCTGCTGGAATGTCCATATTAATGGCATATTTTCCGATGCATATGGAAGCATTACGTTTTCCAATATGTCTCTATACCCACTAGCATTCATGGTATCTTCTATTCGGAATATCGGACCAACACCATTCCATGAAAAGCAACCCCAAACCATTATGTTTCCCCCGCCATGTTTTACCGTCTTTTTTGTAAATTTAACGTGGAATTCTTTTCCTTTTGGTCGGCGTACATTTCTTTGGCAGTCGTTTCCAAACAAATTTATTTTTGTTTCGTCGCTCCATAAAATATTTCTCCATTTTTTTTCGCCTTCACACCCGGACCATTGTAAGTGCTCTTTAGCAAATTCTAATCTTGTCTTGCTATTTTTTTGGCGCATTAGTGGCACTTTTCTGGCAATTCTTCCCGGTAATTTAGCTTGTAAAAGACGACGACGAACTGTTTGTGGACTGATTTCGTTACATAGCTCCGCAGAAATAGCTTTCGATGATATGAAAGGGTCTTTTTTAACCATAAGGACGATCCGCCTATCTGTTTCTGGACTGGTTTTCTTTGGTCTACCGGGATTTTCTCTTTTTTGTTTTTTAGATAAAGCATTTTGGACAAAATGTAAAGATCTTCCTATGCTCTTTGCTATTTCCCGCAATGATTTTCCTTGATTTCTCATCGTTTGAACAATTTTTTTTCTCATCTTCGGTACAATGATGATTTCGTCCCATTTTCTTCAAAAGAGTCCTATTTTTTATAAAATTGTTGCTAAAATTTACATTATACTTACTGTTTCACGTAAATAGGAACAAAAAATTGCACAAAAAAAAATTGTATATAAACAAATTACAAATTACTGATGTGTATCTATTTTTATGAGCAAATAATTTTTTGTAATTCAAATAAATTCGTTTTTAAAAATCAACATGAAAGCAAATAGTTGCCAGATTTTTGACTGACATGACATTGCCAGATAGAAATTTTAATAATATGATGTATTCTTAACGCTTGCGAGGAAATTTTCAATGTTACCGCCATTTAAATTTTTTCCAATTAGGTGTATCTATTATTTTGAGCAGATGTGTATGTTTACCATAATCATAGAAAAAATATACATACAACAGAAACTAGAAAAAAAAACTCAAACATAAAAATTACTCAAACTAATCACACATACGAGTGTTGTTTTTATTTTCACTGCTAATACATTCTCAACACTTAGGTGTTTGACAACTGGTTAGGTCTTTGACGGGAGATTTTCCGCTCTATATATATTCCTATGACCATAATACAAAAGGAATAACGAAATTTATATTTACATTTTTTCGAAGGAGAATAGAACAGAACTGTGAAATTAATAGCTCGTCATACATATATTTTCAGTGACAAATTTAATTTTATAAATTTTATTATAAGTGTAGCAGTTTCATGCATTACAACAAGAAATACAGTAGAAGACAAACCACGTGACCACTACGTGATTTTTTACAGCTTTTATTCTTTCTGACATATTATTCCAATCGTCAATGGTGAAATTTTCGTACGATTTAACGAACTTTAATCGAGCCTTACGATACCTTTGACTTAAAAATGTTTTTTTAGATATCTTCGAATTATTTTGTCACTAACGTTAACACCATGGGCCTCTATAGCTCTTAATCACGCCTTACTATTCTAGAATCAGCAGAAGATAGCTTCGGTGGACGACCACCACAATTTCATGGGATTGATAATTTTTTTTTTTGATAAGTCCGATAGAAACATTATATTTTTTGGCAATTAATCGTCATGAAAGCCATTTTGTATATCTTCTAGGATGTTTTTCTTCAAAACATAATTAATAGCTTTATGCATTATAAAGTAACTGAAGATTTATTGAAATGATTTATTTTGTGTTTTTTTTAATAAAGAAATTAAAAGGATTATAATTTACTTAATTTTCTTCTTGTTTATTTTTCACAAAACCTATTGGCGGACAATACTGTTCACATGTAACTTCGGTCAGATGTGACTCAAAAAACGTATAAAATTTCTGTTAGTTTCAGACTGAGTTAATAGTAAATAGAGTGCTTAACAATTAACAAAAGGAAAATGTAAACAAAAATGTCAACTATTTGTGAACAGTTTTGTCTTCTACTGTAAATTTAAAACAAAGTAAACAAATTATGAAATGGAGCATAAAATAATGATACAAATTAATTTCAGTCCAAGTCTTATAATGATTTGGACTTTCATCTAACAAAAGAAATCGATATTTGGCAAAGATCTTTGCCACAAACAGTTTTAACCACAATAATGAATTAAGAAAATTGATTTTCAACAGCAAAGTTGGCATCAAAATATATTTAAGTTTAGTAAATAGAAAAATATACATAGAAGGAAAACTCAGCTGTTAAAAACCTATATGGTTGAGAATGTGTTAGTTAAACACTATATATAGGGTGTTTCATTTCAGATCATACTGTCATCTCATTTTTATTTAGTATTGTTTGACAATTTATAATGGAAAGACTCACACCGCAACAACTTCTCCAAATTATTCTTCAGCTGTAATACGAAAATCTGCGTTCTGTGAAAAAAGTTTTTGCCAGGATCTTCGGAATGGACCACATACACATTGATACAAAAAGAATGAATACCTGGAAGGTGCTATCGAGTATAAAAAGAATCTGTTTTTGAAATTAGCTAATCCCGATTTTTCGTACCTTTATGCACTAGTTAGCCAGTAACTTAAATATAAGTAAGTAAAATATATTCTAATTCTAAGATTCTCAGCAGATTTATAAAAAAGAAACTAAGTCGTTTCAAATTGTATATGGGCATTTCCCTGGGTCACGAACGTACGCTCGTACGCTTTTGATGTCCAAAAAATATAGAAAACAAAACATTTCCTAGCATTTAACAAACAAGTAAGAAGGTATGGTCGGTTAAGCCCGACCATATAATACCCTACACTAAGTAACATTTTTCTTTTAAAAATTCAATAATTTATATTAGTGGGTGATTTTCGAAGTGGGCCTTATATGGGAGCTATGACCAATTATTGACCGATCACCATGAAGTTAGATCGTAGTTTATGTCTATATGAAAGTTATTTTTGTTAAATTTTATGTGTATACCAACATTTTTATGAGATTTATGAACGTTAAAGTAATTTACGGAATCGGGTCTTATATGGGAGCTATGACTAATTATGGACCGATCATAATAAAATTTGGTGACATGAATTCGGTATATATAAAACTTATTATTAAATTGAAATTTGTGTAGATACCTACATAAATTAAACATTTATGACCGAAAAGTCCAATTTCGGGAGGACATTTGTATGGGGGCTAGGTGAAATAATGGATCGATTTTAACCATTTTCAATAGGCTTCGTCCTTGGGCCGAAAAAAATTACATGTACCAAATTAAATCGAAATATCTTCAATAAAACACGATGATTATCAACATTTTATTTTTCGATCCTGGTTGACTAATCGGAGGAAATGCCCATATATAATATTTAAGTAATCTATCTAATGGAGAAATCTGTATATACTTCTCAAGCAAACATTTTTTAATTTTTTCTCCATAAAAAAAACACAACTTCAAATTCGGAAAATGGTGAAAAAAATTAAATAAAAACAAACATAGATTTTTCATTATTAAATAAAATTAATTTGGATCACCGATTCAGAACTCAGATATAAGATTTGATCCTATATCATCAATGGTATATTTTTGAATATTATAATATTTAATGAAATTCCAGATAAATAATCTATGAGATCTGAGGATTAAATTTAACACCAAAATAAGCTATATTTTTATAAAGCTAAAAATACTATCTGATTTAAATATCTGTGAACTTTTTACAAAACAACTTAAGTGGAATTTTCAAATTTTTCAGGAGAGCGAAAAAACTGTTGAATTTATCGATCAATATTTTATTATTTGTAATTGAAGAACTTTATTATTTGTCTCAAAGAATTATACAATGGATAAATAATAAAATAATTATCGATAAATACAATAGTTTTTGCGAATTAAGTTGCTTTGTCAAAAACAAATCAACAACAACTCCAAATAAGTTGATTTGTTTTTTTATGGTAACTCAGAAACTAATATTCGTAAGAAGAAGCAAATTAGTGTAAACGGAGCGTTTTGAAAAGTTAGTTTCATTATAAAAAAAACTAAGATATTTTCTTATCTCGACTTAAGATGTTTTGTCCAAACTCCACAGATATGTATGTGAAAAATTAGATACAATTAATAAATAAAAAATTTTGTAGAAAAAATACCAAGAATGGAACTTTTGACCATTTAGCGCACATTTGGTCCGCGGCTACTACTAATATGGCATATTCAAAATATATATGGATACATAAAATTGTTTTGTAATTTTATTGCTTGTGTTAATTTTAGTGAAAGTCTAAGTAAAATTCTCACCAATTTTAAAAACATACTGCATATTTAAACTTAATTGGAATTCATAATATTCAATAAAATATTTTTTCATTAACATATCGCAATGAAATTTATTCGTCATTAAACTTTTGGATAGCAAATGTAAAGTTGGAAATAAAAATACGACTTAAGAATAGCAAATCCCACATTTCCCAATAAATAAAAAAAATCAAAATTTTACCATTTTTGGAAGTGTGACCATAAAGTCCATTTTGTTGGTGAAATCTGAAACTGATGCCCGTATTGGAGTTCCAGATTTGGGATTTGGAACATTTAGCTTAAATTCAAATAAAAATGGGTTAAATTCGGAAGGACGTTGGAAATCCATTATTAGTATATATTAGACGTTTTCCATTTAAAGCTATCCAAATTTTATAGCTACTCAAAAAAAATATAAAAACATTGTTAGTTCATTAAGGGCATTTTTTGTAAGAAGCAAAGAGTAATATATATTTTTCCGTTAAAAAAAAATTCTGCTGTTGCGGAAAAATTGACGTTAAGTTTCTAGTTGTTAATATAATTGTTTTGGTTTTTGTTCTATTGTACATTTTTAATAAATTATTGTAATAAATATAGTTTGATAGAAATTCATATTACAATTTTATTACATTTTACATTTTAAATGTTTTTCAATCGATGTTTTACTTTCATAAAAAAATAATTCTGTACTGATGACGATTCCATTATAAACAAGTAAGAGTGTTATATTCGGCTGTGCCGAATCTTATATACCCTTCACCAAATTATACTTAAAAATTTTAGGTAAACAAAATTTAATTTTTTTTTCAGTTGTTTTTTCCATTTTTTGGAAAACAATTTTTTTCGATTGTTATTTAAAATTTTTTTTTTAAATTTTAAAATTTTTTTTTAAATTGTAGGTCCAACTTACTATGGTCTTATATACGTCGTTGCAAATGTCTTTGAAATATCTATCACTAGATATACATATTGTCTATATTAATGGGTCAAAAATAGGTCAAAAATCGATGTTGTCTTGGTTTTTTCCTCATATCTCAGCCATTTGTGGATCGATTTTGCTGATTTTAAATAGCAAACTTCTCGAAAGCATGTCTGACAGAATTATTGAAGATTTGGATCCCGAAGATATCTGGGGTCTTCAGAAAATTGATTTCAACAGACAGACGGACATGGCTTAATCAACTCCGCTATCTATAAGGATCCAGAATATATATACTTTATAGGGTCGCAAATGAAAAATGTAGAAATTACAAACGGAATGACAAACTTATATATACCCTTCTCACGAAGGTGAAGGGTATAAAAATACGAAAATTAATAGTCAATTCAATTCGAAATTTATTTTAATTTCACTTTCTTTCATTGCGCAGGTAAACCCTACATATTTATAAATATTGTGGCCAATTACGTCTACATTTAATTAATTTATTGCACATTGTTTATATTTTCTTAAACATCATACTTTTAATTAAAATAAAATGGAATATATTTACCATAACTAGTAGAGTGTCATTCAAAACAAACAATTATTCAATTGACACAAATTTGAAATGCATTATAAACGTCTGTATTTTATACAATTAAAAATAGTTTCAAATTTAACGGTCAATGTCATAATAGTCCTTGATATTGAATACGTTGATGTTGACCCAGTCGTGCCAACACATACAAATGCAAGACATATAGTAAACGTTAACCAAAATTTCATCATTTGACTGTACACATGATACATATATATATATAAATAGTATCTACAGAGCACATGCAAGTCTCTTCCGTCTTTTATAACTTGATGGAAACTTGCCAACGCAAAAAAAAATGTATTTTAAATATTTACATACAACATGCACTCAAAGCGCCACAGGTTATATTTAAACATTTATCTATTCAACATTTTATTTTTGATATATTCTCAATTTACTCATACTCGAAATGTTTTAGACGCCAGAATGTGATTATTCGGCAGCATCGAATTTAAAGTAACCCGCCAAAGAAATGTATAAATTATCATTTATTATTATCAAATTTCATTTATTTCATATCGGCCAAGCCCGATCATATAATACTACTCTGAGTAAATGAGCAAAAATATATTATTGAACTTACAAAAATTCGGAAAGTTCGAACATTTCCTATACATCATTTCATTACCTTAATATAGAACGGCCCTAACTAGTGTTTTTTTTAAACGAGATTTGTTGGCTAAATATGATATATAAATGGACCATTTATTGAAATAAACGAAAACATGGGCTTACAAAAACAACACGAGTTACGGCTTTTCTATATTAAGGTAACGATTTAGAGCGCCTCTTTGAGAGCTACATGTTCTGATATGTTTCTTTTGCCAGAAGTATGAAAAAAATCATAAAAACCTTAAAAAAAGGATTCTTCTATCCTTTCATCCAGCTCACCAAATTACTCAATCTAGAACACAAATTTTGAGAAATGGTCTCCTCAAACAAAATAAATTTTAATTTCAGTTGTGAACATCGCACCTTATTTTTCCTCAATACAAACGGGGCCACCCTAATGCACAAACATTGTACAAAAATAAATTCTATATATATGATGCAATATTTGTAAGAGATTACACAAGATTCTGATGTATTTTTACATACCAAAATAATTTAGATTTGTTATCAGCATTCTGCCCTACAAATTTTTAAAGTTTTGAAAAATGTTATAATGATAATTTACGAATAAATGAATTACAGTGGGAGTATACAAACAAAGTGGATGTAGTTTTCTAGTAGTTTTGGCATTTGAAGATATATTAGAACCCTGTTATTATTATTGTCTTCACTCTGTTTCTTAAATTGTGAAAAAAATTTAAGCATTGCACATACATACTTATTTCAACTTTGATTACACTAGTTAAAAAAAGTATTTTTATACCCTACACTACCATAGTGGGGAGGGTATAAAGCGTTTGTACAGATGTAACGTTAGTCTAACACCCACCTTAAAGTATACGGATCGACATTGAATCACTTTCTGAGTCGATTGAGTCGATGTCCGTCCGTTTGTCTGGCTGGTTGTCCATGGTAAACCTTGTAGTTCGATCAAATTTGGTACATATAATTTGTTTGGCCCAAAGACGAATACTATTGAAATTGGCTGAAATCGGTTCATTATTTCAACTAGCCCCCATACAAATTTCCTCCCTAAATTGGACATTATCGGTCATTCAGCGTTGCCTTACTTACGATCAATGATCAACTTAAAGCTTTTATTTAATGTTAATAATGCCCACAGATATGTTACAGTTTGAGAGGCACAGCTTTCAAATAGCATTATGCAACTTTAAATCAGCCGTTAAAATTGTTATATTTAAATTCAAGTACAATTTCGTAACAATATATACAAAATTCATGTTATCAAATTTTATTATGATCAGTCCATAATTAGTCATATTGACCCGCTTCAGAAAAAACTGAATATCTCGAAAAATAACTGATACAGAGAAAATCAAATAATAAATTCTGAATTCTTTTATTAACACTTTTCATCAGTGAAAAACACGTCACACAGTGGTATGAGAAAAAAAAGAGGGAAATAAATCTGTAACCCTTAGTCCGATTTGAATGAAATTTGACATGCGCAAAGAAGAAGTTCTGTCGAGTTTAAGTTTTGAATTATGACCGCATGGGTCCAGCAGGGGTGCGGCCATTGTTTCCCAAAATAGAACACTTCGGGTATGTTCAATTTTTAAAACGATCCTATTTCTTCGTCTGAGTTCTGATTTCAAAAAACTTACTCATATAGAATCTCAACACAACAAAAATTTGCTATTTTCCCGTAAAAAATATATTTGTTGCTTCAATTTGTTTAACTTTTCAATAATATCGGATTAACCCTTTTTGCGTTATCAAGATACATCTAAAAAAATTCACAATTTTATAAAAAAAATTTAGAAACAAAATCTATCCATAGAATTTAAAAATTTTAACATTTTTTTTACTTAGGTAACCATGATGTATGCATCAAATCTATATAATGTTTAGTGAAGCATTTTTTTGCTATTGACCTGTGTTATTATTATATTACTTACACAATAGCATTTAATCTCATTATTTTAACACGATGATGACATTACTTTGCTATAAATAAATCTAGCTATAAGTAATGACTTTAAAAAAGTCATATTATCAATGAAGCCGAGATCAGTAGAAACAGAATGTGCTCATTCAAATTACTAAAAAATAATCTGTTAAATAAAAATATAACAGATTATTAATACGACTACTTTTAAATAATATCATTCAGTTATTGCAAGTCATAGTCATTACCAAGTTTCTGCTGCGTAATTATAACAATCAAATCCACACATTATTATAATATTAAAGTGCATAACTTTTTATGTTTATGTGGCCACAAACTAAAAAAAACAAAATGCATTTGACTTTCAGTAATTTTGACGGTACTTATGTAGTACATATGTAAATGCATGCGTAAAAATAGTTAATCATAATTCCTTGAAAATCTCAAATTTCCATCATATACAGTTGAATGAATATCATATTGCGGAACTTGTAAGAGTAAGTGGCAGAAATGTTGTCAGCCAGTTGCAAGCACTTGCAGGTCTTCCTTCCATAGTCGAATGAGACCCGCCAGACAACGCAACAGTTGTAGTAACTGGGTCAGTAGTAGACATTTTATGTTTGTGCTTTTGATCACATTCGAAAAAAAAATTGAAAAAAACCTAAACTTTTGTTTTCTTTGTTTATTTCTTTGTGCAGTGACTAACAGAACTATGTAATCATAGTATGTATTTTAAAACCCAATAAACATTTTTTCTGGACTTCAACTTGAAAACAAGAAAAATTTCAGACTTGAATTTTGTTTAAAACCTTACTTGTAGTAACTTTAGTACCTTCAATAGTATTCTGAAAATAAAAATCACATGGGAGTCAAAGAATTCTGGTCGCACGTTGGGATACAATGAATAATTGACTTGATCTGGTTTAAAAAAAATCTTACACAATTTACGGAAAAAATACAAAAAACATTTGCAAACTTTTAACAATTTTACATGTCTGATATGCCTTACTTTCCAAAATAGGAAATAGGATACACAGACTATAAAATTCACATTGTATTAGTTTTTATAAAACGGTTAACCGAAAAACCGGACTTTCATTGGTCTGATTTAAAATCTGAACTGCTGTTATAAAAAGCCTTTCGATGCAAATTTTCAAGCATTTTCATTGCAAAAATTCTGAATATTAAAGAACGATGAATTTACTTACAAACTGTTACAGAAGCAATTACACATAAAGAAATTTTCGAAATTCCGAAAAATTCGAAAAGTCTAGCAAAATTTTACTAACATTTTACATAAATTTGCTGAACACATTTTATACCTAAAATGTAAGGATCACATGGTTTCTTATGCCGATTAACAATAAGAATGTGCCAAAATGAAATTCAGATGTAAACTTTCAAAACGCCGCACAGTGCGTCCAAAGGCACCTTTGTCCGGCCAAAAATCGAAAAAACAAGTTTTTAGTTGGGGGTTTTTTTGTCATTGGGTTGGTTAAAGAAATGCTCTAGGAGATAAAAAAATTATCATAGTAAGGTCCCTTGCCTCAAATGTCATTCATAATTTCAGTTTGAATGAGGTTTTCACACGAATAGCACACTACCCTAGGAAAGATCGACTAGAAGGAGTTTCCGTTAAACAGATGTCAAAGTTTTTGTAATCAAGCAAATCAAACGAAACAAAATGGATTCTACAGCTGAAGGTAACTATAATACGTAAAATCAAAATCTGAATGTAATTTCTAAATAGTAAATTGTTTTCCTGCTCTCTTAGCTATTGAAAGTAATAAGTCAAAGTATTATTTAACAAATAAAATAAAATTTAGCTGCAAGTATTTGCAAGTTGTTTTACGTTCGGAAAAAAAATTTTTTTTTTGGTAACTACATTGCAAAAATACTTACTAGAAGGTTTACGGCGCATTTTTTTGTTTGTAAGGTGGTACGCTTTAATGTACATGAAATAACATAAAATACAACACCACATTTATATTTGATGAATGCACTCTAACATCGCCATATTGCATTTCACCATTGTAAATTTGTTAATTTTTAATACATTTTCAATTATAACCCTAATAATATCAAAACAAAAACTTTTAATCAATTAGAAAATTCATTTATTTTTTTTTTTTCGTATGAAATGACGTCATATTAAGTCGGCCATTTTGAATTTGCTAATTCTGATAAAAGATTCTATTTTCGACTTTTGGCCGGACAAAGGTGCCTTTTGGCCGCACTGTGCGCCGATACACGTGTCTTTTTTTGTTGTCTCCTCTATCAAAACTAATTGGTCGGATCTTGTAATTTTGGAAAAAATTTGATTTTGTTGTATAGTGTAACCATTGATAGCAGACCACCGCGTGACTTGAGGAGAAAAAGGAATAAAAACATCACTCAAACCATTTCTAATCCTGATAAATTCTATGGGAACTCTGCACCATTAATGTCAATTGTAAAAAAGTTCTTTACTGAAGAAATGGCTATTTTTATTGTATGGAAGAGATAAAAAAATTCAAAAACTTTGGAAAAGCTGTATAGAGCTCACAGGAAACTATGCTGAAATATAAAATGATTATCCAAAATCCTCTGCTTAGTTGCCGCAACCATGTCTTTTCCTTATGTGGAAGAATTTAAATATATGTACACAGAGAAAACAGATTCGTGATAGCAACCGAATTTGTTGCCAATCGAACAATTCCGTTGCACACATAGAATTTTTCAGTTCTAACAACAGAAATTCAGTTGATAAAGAAGAATATCAGTTGAGGCAACCAAACTTTAGTTACCCCTTACAAAATATTGTAATCACAACTGTAAAATTCGGTCACTAAGATAGAATCATTCGATTGGCAACAAATTCGGTTGCTATCACGAATGTGTTTTCTCTGTGTACATATTAATAATTTAGTTTTCATATATTTTGAGTCTATTATTTGTTAACAAACATTGTATTTTTTTACATACGTTTGTACATCACTGTAATTGTGTTTATTTTAACCAGAGTTTTTTATTGTATGCAATTTTTAATTCTTTGAATTTGTCAACAAACAAATTAATGCAGGCAAATGGGCAATGGCCAATGACCGTTAGAAATATATAGATATTTACATAAACACAAATACGTATGAATGAATGAATGTATGAATGTACTTCTGTATAAAAATCAAACTAAACCAAATATCTCTACCTCTTGCTAGTATCGCAAAGGCGAGAGCTAAAATGCTGATAAATTTAAAAGAATACATTTCATTGTACGAATTGTGAATGTTAGTAAGTAATACAACACCGCGTATACGTATTATTACATGAATACAATTCGTCATACTCTAATGAATACGAGTGAGTATTTCAATCGTAAGTTCATATATAAGTATGTATTATACAATAGTATATAGTACCTTATGGAAACACCCCTTCCATTCATTCATTTGCCACGATTACAAAATATTCCTAACAATATTTAACTTAGACATTTTACACTAAATGTTAACATGAACCTTGAGAAAAGTCATGGATCAATTAAACTTTTTAGTTCATTCATAAATGTTTCCAATAAAAATACAAAGATGTGACAATTATAAGTTTTTTTTGTACAACATTTTATGTGTTTAGCACGCAAAAATATTCGTTAAAGCCGGCACTGTTTTTTGATTACGGGAAAAAAATGTTTTGATATTTTGAACAATTAAATTGATATTGTATAAAGAGGAATGAGTATCATGCTGCTCGCATTACTCGAAGTCTAAAAAATGCCTTTGTAATTTAATTAAATGTGAACAATTGATTCTATTAAAGCACGTGAACAATGTGAGATATCCCTGCAGTTATGCAAGTAGTTAATGTATCCCTTAGAGATAGTAATTATCACTAATGTCTGATCACTAGTGCAGAGAGAAGTCAATTGGTTACTTTAAACATCCTAGGGAATCTAGCGTGAAGTGTGCCTAAGTAATCTAGAGTGTAGTCACTTTAAACGTTTATTTTGTACTGCATTCTTTTTGTGAGTAATTCGTACAAACTGTAATGATATAATTCTCATAGAGTTTATTTTATTTTAGCTTAGGTTTAACCTAGCGTGAAGCCAATTGTCACTTTAATGTATCTAAGTAACCTAGAGTAGTGACTACACGTTTATTTTGCACTACACTTTAGAAAGTAGTTATTTTACCAAAAGTTGTAGTCTATTGGAGAGTTGTTGGAGAAAGGTTTGTTTACTTTGGGCCAGCTTGACTGATCACGTAACTACTTATGTAACTAGTTGTCATCCTAAGTAATAGGTGAAATCACTAGTTCGGGACAGTCTCCAAGAACTGATGGGATACTTGTAAATACACGATTATTTACAAGTATCTGGGAATGTATCTGTATGTTTGTACTGATATTGTTTAAATACAAAAAATATTTGGTTTCATTGAACCCAAACTTGTATTCGCACATACTCAGATACTTTTCACTTTTAATTTGTTTGAGTACAATTTTCAAAAATTTTTAACAATTCTCGATTTCGTTACAATTTGAGTCGAAATATTTTGGGTAAGATGAAGCAGTGGGTCATAGTTCCGTGTCCATTAAATATGAAAATGCGTTAACAAGAGGAAGTTTATTTTTTTTGTTTTTCAAAAATTTGTTAATCAATATTAAATCTTGTTTGTGTATGCAATTAAATCGTAATCTACATACATACGTAGAATTATTTTTCAAAAAAATATTTGTAAATTAAAAATTGGTAGGAAAATTTTCAAAATGACCTTAAAATGATGATTTTATAATTCTGGAATATTTTTATTTTCCTAAGATTCATAAAATCTTTAAAATTAATTACTGTCTAACTAGGACAACGCTTAGAGTAACTTTGGGTATTGTGGACTATGCGTCTAATGTGGACCAGAGTCTTTTTTCAGAAACTATTGAAGGTATGATAAAACTGATTTGTCGTACATTTTACAATTTGTTTGAAACGACTATTGCACATTTGCTTTCATGAGTAATTGATATGTTGGCTTTTTTTTCTAGTATTGAAATTAATGCGCGTGCTCAACCTTTTTTTCGGCTCAAGTAAGAAACAAAATTTGGTACAGTTACTTGGTAGAATTTAATGTTTGGTTGTTTTATATAGTGAAAGTGGACACGTAGTTTTGCATATATTTGGTAAGAATTTAAGCACATTTAGATTATTAGGTAAAAATAATTTTTTACCACTGTAACCCAAGTTCGTGTAATGTGGACCACTTAAATTACTTGATTATGTACTACTGGTCCATATTACCCGACAATAACAATGTACTTTGTAAGCAATCTATCTAAGCCAAGAACACGACTTTTTAGATTGTATTAATACAAATATATTGAAATTAAATTTTTTAATCATTCATGATTAGCTGGTTCATGAATTTTATGTATTAAATACTAGTCCACATTACCCTCATATAGTGGTCCACATTACCCTCTAATTTTTTTAATGCTGGTTTTTGGGTTCCTTACAATATTTTCACATAAAGCTTTTATCCATTGACGGAAAAAATTTTCAACCGCAAAAACAATTAGAGAATACATTAGCTCATTTATTGCTTCACAACTTTTTTAATATCCATATATATTGTGGCCAAAATTTAGAAAAAACAAAACGGTTACTCTAACCTTTCCCGTTGCGGATGTTTGAAAGATAGTATTTAAAACGATAGATGACTTAAGGCAATGCTTAAAACATCGTCCAAGAATAACAATTTATGTTGAAGAAACAGTCCTAAAAATAAAGTATTCCGGTTCAATTTGCGTGTTTTTGTTAGCTGGACAGCAACATGTAATAGGAACTTGCTGGAACTTGCTGGAACATGGACTACGAATCATAATCATAAAAATAACCCCTCAGGATCGCCGCATATTTTCCAATAATAAATGCATGACATTTATCCGCCTTTAATCCTAATTGCTGTACATGATAGATGATTTATTAATGCAAATACAAAACAGAAATATTGAAAAATAGTATCAAATATTAAGAATTATTTTCTATGCTAATCTTATATTTATGTCCTCGAACTGTTTAACAGTCATAATAAAGTTTGTATTAAAAAAATTGTTGTATCATAATCAAAGTCTATTGACGAATCAAACATACATACATACATATTTATATATTTGGGGGATTGAATCGGTGATAGTTTAAACAAATTGTTGTTGTGCTTCAAACAAAAAAAGTGCTATTTTATGACAAAAAGTTTTACACGCTACACCCCTCTTAGATGAGCAGGGTACTATGCTTTTGTAATGATGCATAAATTCCTCAAAAATAAGCATATTCATATATTAACATGTTAAACTTTGAAAATTACACTTCTAAATCGGTTCACAATAGTTCACAATTCACAATAAAAAATTCATACAAATCTTAGTGGTAAATGTTGCTATTACCATAAATATGTTGGGAATCGCTTCAACATTAAGCCTAGGGTTTATATAAGATATATCTTGTTATCTTCTAACTCATCTCTTCTGAAGGTAGAGCTTTAATATTCTCAAAATCTCAAAGATGTGAACTTCGAAATGTTATTCTACACAAAGAAATATTTTATTTTAAAAGTAGTATTATCAATAGATCGGGCTTACCCAACTATTTTTTGTTTATTATACCCTACACCACCATAGTGGGGAGGGTATTATGCGTTTGTGCAGATGTTTGTAACGCCCAAAAATATTAGTCTAACACCCACCTTAAAGTATACCGATCGACTTAGAATCACTTTCTGAGTCGATTAAACGATGTCCGTCCGTCCGTCCGTCCGTCTGGTTGGCTGGCTGGCTGGCTGGCTGTCCATGTAAACCTTGTGCGCAGAGTACAGGTCGCAATTTTGAAGATATCTCGATACAATTTGGTACATATTACTTTTTCGGCCCAAGGACCAAGCCTATTGAAACTGGCTGAAATCGGTCCATTATTTCACCTAGCCCCCATACAAATGTCCCCTCGAAATTGGACTTTATCGGTCATAAATGTATAATTTATCTATGTATCTACACAAATTTCGCTCCAAATAAGTTCTATATATACAAAATTCATGTCACCAAATTTTGTTACGATCGGTCCATAATTAGTCATAGCTCCCATATAGAACCGCTTCCGAAAATCACTTTAACGTGCATAAATCACTTAAAAATGTTGGTATACACACAAAATTCAACATAAATAACTTTCATATAGACATAAATCACACGACCTAATTTTATGGTGATCGGTCCATAATTGATCATAGCTCCCATATAAGGCCCCTTCGAAAAATCACTCAAAAATATAAATTATTGATATTTTAAAAGAAAAATATTTTTACTCATTTACTTGGTGTAGGGTATTATATGGTCGGGCTTGACCGACCATACTTTCTTACTTGTTTGTTTTTCCAAATAGTAATGTACAAAAAGACCCAAATACTAAAATATTAATTGTTATCAAGCTATTTTAAGAATTATGAAATAATAAATTTAAAAACAATTGATGCTTCATTGATGTTACTATTAACATGATAAGAACAAGAACAGGGAAAGAAGTCTGCTCAAAGTTTTGTTATCTGTCACATCATTATAAATTAGGGTGGCCCCAAAAAAAAAACTTGTAGATGTTCCCAACTAAAATTAATGTTTGATTTATTCTAAGATAGATTGAATTCCAATAATTGAAAAAATGTATTAATTAAAACTAATTACTTTAAATAATTATATGTGAAAATTTAAAAAAAAATTTAAATTTTAAGAAGTTCGAATATTTTTGAATTTACACGAAAATTTTTGATACAGCATTGAAAGCGCCTCTCAATGTCCTTCTTTTTTCATGATACCAATATTTCATATGTTTCCTTGGAAATATGAAAAAAATCATAAAACCTTTTTATACCTTCATCGAGCTCATTAAATACTTATGCTACGACAAAAATGTTGAGAAACAGTATCTTAGAATGAAGTAAACATTAATTTTCCTCCATATAAACGATGCCACCCTATTATATATAAATATATTAAGATATTTTTGTACAAGTACTTAGCACAGTTTTATTTGAGATTATATTTAATCAGTTTTAAATCCAAAAATAGTTAAAATTCTTTATTTGTACAGATTTTTGTAAAATGCTAAATTTATGAATTTTCTCAATTTTTGTCATTAAAAAAATTTAGTAAATTGTGATACAAAAATATAAATATTTAGTTAAATTTAGTAATTCATAACCTACATATATAAATGCATATAAGAAAAATTGCATTGTTTACATTGGCAATTACTTACATATTGTCTATTTATGTAAAAAATTGTTTTATGTACAAGAAATATGCACTTAAAAACATAAAAATATGCAATTAAAATATAAAAATTTATGCACTTAAAAATAGGTGGTTTTGGTTTAATAAAACATAAAATTGGGAATTGTTAACAAATTGATCGATGTGGCCGTTGTAAATTGTTGTAAAAGTATTCGACTATTTGAAAAGCGTTTTCCCAAACCGTAGCGATGACAATATTAAAAAAGTTATTGTAGTAAATTTAAAACGAATTTTAGTTCTCCTCTTTGTAATTATTACACTATGTTAATGCTTTCTTTTCTGTCTTTATTTTTTGTGTTCATTTAAGTACGCCTTAATTGCCCTGAAATTAGATAGCTATACAAGAGCAACTTTGATTCATCGCTTGATGAAAATCATTCAATGGCATGGATTTACCTTCAGCTTGTATGCACCAGAGTCTTGGGAGGGGATAGAGACGCGGAACCAGAAGCAAGAGAATGGGTGAAAGAAATGCTGTATTATTTTGAGAAAATCGGCACATCGATGACATTAAAGCGGCAAACAACTCCCTACCGAATCCGATGAGCAAGGAGAGCTGTTTCACCAAATCACAATGCCCTTGGAAAAATAGTAGGTAATATCAATTTTATTGATGCAATGTTTTGCGTTCCTTTTTTGATTTCTTTTCTAATTAATTTCAGGTATTTCGGTGGAGTCACAATAACACCCTGTATAATATTAATGCAGTATTTGAAGAAGAAAAAGCTAATGATGGAAGGCAGTCTGGAAGCAACGTGCCTGTGGACACCATATGTTCTGAATCAGAGTTAGATTCGGACGACGATTTAGATATACATAAATATAATACGAATACTTTTTTTATTATTTCTGTAATAGATAGCGTAGCATCTCAATGTTAAAGTAAAGAAAATACAAATGAAATTAAAAAAATTTCGGAAAATTTTTCACTTTTGGGGCTACCTAAACGGTGTTAAGAATCATTCCTAGGAAGTTTATATGTTCTAGAAAGTTGTTTAATGAGATCTTAGGTACATTTTTGTAGTTGATTTTTTCCTTCAATTTTGAACGGTTTGCTACCTATGGACCTGAACAGGGGAAGAAGACTAAAAAATTCGAATTTTGTAGTTTGATTTTATATCTTCACAATTTTTTTCTTTATGGCAAGTGCTACAACTTTGCCTCAGAAAGTAATCAAAATTCCGAACGGTTTGCAAGATATGAGCCTGAGAAAATTATTACTTTTTTGCAAAAATGACAAAAAAATGTGCATGCCTTTTTTTAGTCTTTTATCACGTAGTGGTGTCCGTATAAGGTTATATTTAAACTTTAAGAATTACACACAGTGATAAGCAGGGAAACCAGAAATATGCTCTAAAAAAAGCGTTTTAAGCGCTTTAAATATGCAGTAAAAACTTAAAAATATGCTCTTAAAATTTAAAAAATATGCTCTTAAAACAACAAACTTTTACATAATTTTTAACCAAAACAAATTGACTTAAATTTTCAAATATAAATCGTTGTCTATTGGATCTGAAAACATTTTTATACATATAAAATGTTCTTTCGACATCAACTGATGTTACAGGAGCAAATTTAAAAGACAATATTTCTTTAACACTTAGAACTGTTAAGTTTGAATTAGAACTAAAATTTAATATTTAGATGGCGCTATTATTAAAATAGTGCTTATTTTATATGAAAACAAGTAAGAGAGCTATATTCGGCTGTGCCGAATCTTATAAACCGCATAAAACTCTCGTTTTATGCGGTTTTTTATGCGGATTCAAATTTATGCGATTTTTAAATTAAATTTTTTTTAGAATTTTAAAAGATTTTGAAATTTTAGATTTTTTTTAAAGCTTCTTTTTACCATTTTTAAATTACACCAAGTTTGCATAACTGATACAATGGTTATAATTTGTTTTTCAAATTCAAATTCTTAATATGGCTTCAGATACGGAAAGAGCATTAAAGATTCATCGCGGACTGACTGATCTGTGTTCCGGATATCAAGAGTTGCATAAGCAACTTAAAAATTCAAAATCGCAAAGTTTAATGACAAATTATTTAGCAAGAAAAGAAGCAATTGAAGCTCCTAAAAATTCTTTGATTTCCTCCCCTATTCACTAGATTAATTCTAGTGATGAAAATGATATTTTACCATATGATGACAATATGATTATATCATATAGTGATGAAAGTGACGTTGAACCAATTCCAAACCGATGCAGACAATTATTCAGTGATTGAGATTAATCATACATATTTACAGAATTTCCTTAAAAAATGTGTTAGCTCATTTTTTGGATCATTTTCACCTTTTCTGTAATTAATGAATTAATTTTATATTTTTGTTTATTTTTTTTAACGTATTTTGTTTTTATTGTTTAAGTAAATTAAATAAATATATTTTTGTTGATTTTTTTTTATGCGATTTTGTTCTGATTTTTTAATTAAAATCTGAATTTATGCGGGTTTTCAGAATTTTGGAATGAATCAATAGTTTTTATATGAAGCTAGAGTATCGTTTTATGCGATTTTTTTTGGAACGCATCTATCGCATAAAACGAGACCTGAGTGTATACCCTTCACCAAATTAATCTTCAAAATAAAAAATTTAAATATTTTTAGGTGAACAAAAATTTTTTTCAGTTTTTTGATTTTTTGGAAAAAAAATATTCGAATTGATTTTTTAAATTTGTTTTTGATAAAGTCAAACTATGCTATTAAACAGTTAAATATGCTCTAAAAACGAAAAAATATGACATAAATATGCTCTTAAAACAAATATATGCAAAAATATGAATTTAAGGGTAAAATATGCAAAAATATGCACTAACAAATCGATGCCAAAATTCTTAAATAGTTCTGAAACGTGTAAATATCTTATCCATGTGCTCATTAGACTCACCAGAAAAAACATGCATTTGCATATTTTGGTTTCCCTGGTGATAAGCTATGAAGAGCAAACTATGCAAAAATATGCACTAACAAAATTCTTAAAATTTTCTGAAATGGATAAATAACTAATATGTTTATTAGAGTGACAATCAGTTGTATGGAAAAAAAATTTTGTTAAAATTTTGAAGAGTTCCGGGTGGAATATTGTGACACTAGGCCTAAATGTTAAGTGCTGAAAATTTGAGCCAAATCGGGCAACGATTTCTGGACGCGCATCGAGGTCAAAGTTCAGATATATGCAAAATTTTACTGTTAATATGGAATAAATAGGTGAAACTCGTTAACTTTCTGCATTGTTTTCTAGAAATATGTAGATTTATTTATATTAATGAATATTACATTAAAAAAAAGTTTTGGAAATTAACCCTGTATCTCCTTTGGTCCAAAATGACCCAAAAACTGTATTATCGCCAAAATTAGAGAAAAATGCAAATTTTTCAGTTTTTGAAAAAAATTTGCTACTAAATAAATACTTTTGCAATTGAATGCAAAAGAATCGAAATATGTACGTAATTATCATTGTAATGAGATATAAATGACAAAATTTGATTAAAAAATGTTAAAGTTATTACAAATTCGCCAGACCATTACTGTGTTTCAGACCACTTGAACAAAAAATTTAGAAAAAAAAAAATTAGATATTTCGAGAAAAATTAAAATAAAAGCTCATTTTTACTTAAAATATGTCCATATTTACTTGTATATGAGTTTTTGTCTTCGTAGGATACCGTTAACCTATTCGCAGGTATGGCCAAAAAAAATAATTTTTTTTAACGGCTGTTTCAAAACTCTATTTTCAAATTTTTAAAAATTTTGTTAAACAAATTTCAGATTTTTTCGATCATCACATTGGGGTTTATTGACATCAAAATAGGGAATAAAAATATGAAAAAATTATGTCAATACCTCTTACAGTTTTTCCGTACCTGCGATTGAAATTTTGCGTTTTTCAAGAAAAACTAATTTTTTGTTCATATTTAGGCGAATGAGTCCAATTTCCTTACTGTTATAAATTTTAAGTAAAGCCTATTCATAATATTATAGTCCTTGTAATTTTAAATATGTTCTGAAAGTTTTACTAAAATCGGAAAACGATAACCTTTGAATCGTGAAGATCAAAGGCCAAATTTTTCAATATTTGGAATTTCTAATGAAAAGATAGCGAAATGTTACATATTTTTGGGCCGATTTTCATGAAACTTGAGGAAAATATATATTGGGGTCTAGCATTTACAACAACAGTGCAAAAATGAATTTTAACCTTTAAGAGGACTTGGGGTCAAAATGGTTGTGTTTTTCTTGATTTTAAAAGTTGAGAATAATTTGGACCCCAAGTGCTGCTAAGGGTTAATTTCCATTTTTGTGCCGTTATTTTAAATTCTGGACTTTATGTTATATTTTCCTCAAGTTTCATGAAAATCGGCCCAAAAATATGTAACATTTCGCTATCTTTTCATTAGAAATTCCAAATATTAAAAAATTTGACCTTTGACCTTCACGATTCAAAGGTTATCGTTTTCCGATTTTAGTAAAACATTCAGACCATATTTAAAATTACAAGGACTATAATATTGTGAATAGGTTTTACTTAAAATTTATAACAGTAAGGAAATTGGACTCATTCGCCTAAATATGGACAAAAAATTAGTTTTTCTTGAAAAACGCAAAATTTAAATCGCAGGTACGGAAAAACTGTAAGAGGTATTGACATAATTTTTTCATATTTTTATTCCCTATTTTGATGTCAATAAACCCCAATGTGATGATCGAAAAAATCTGAAATTTGTTTAACAAAATTTTTAAAAATTTGAAAATAGAGTTTTGAAACAGCCGTTAAAAAAATTATTTTTTTGGCCATACCTGCGAATAGGTTAACGGTATCCTACGAAGACAAAAACTCATATACAAGTAAATATGGACATATTTTAAGTAAAAATGAGCTTTTATTTTAATTTTTCTCGAAATATCTAAATTTTTTTTCTAAATTTTTTGTTCAAGTGGTCTGAAACACGGTAATGGTCTGGCGAATTTGTAATAACTTTAACATTTTTTAATCAAATTTTGTCATTTATATCTCATTACAACGATAATTACGTACATATTTCGATTCTTTTGCATTCAATTGCAAAAGTATTTATTTAGTAGCAAATTTTTTTCAAAAACTGAAAAATTTGCATTTTTCTCTAATTTTGGCGATAATACAGTTTTTGGGTCATTTTGAACCAAAGGAGATACAGGGTTAATTTCCAAAACTTTTTTTTTAATGTAATATTCATTAATATAAATAAATCTACATATTTCTAGAAAACAATGCAGAAAGCTAACGAGTTTCACCTATTTATTCCATATTAACAGTACAATTTTGCATATATCTGAACTTTGACCTCGATGCGCGTCCAGAAATCGTTGCCCGATTTGGCTCAAATTTTCAGCACTTAACATTTAGGCCTAGTGTCACAATATTCCACCCGGCACTCTTTGAAATCTTAAAAAAAAAATCGGCTGTCACTCTAATGTTTATACGACGCACAACAAAAATATGAGTTAGTATTCGGTATATATCAATAAATATTTTTAAAATCAAAATTTTCACTCATACCTCGGATATGTGAGGACCGATTTGACAGATTTCCTATACCAAAATTCTCGAACGTATGTGTGGTATGTTGGCAAGATTTGGGCCTCCGGAAATTTGATTTCAATCGGCATATGAAAAGAATATTTGACACACATCGTTATATCAACTCTACTATCTATAATGATTCTATGATGATTCTAAATATAACATCTATTTAATGTAATATAAAGTCGAAAGGATAAACCTGAAGTGAACAACTTTAATTTTTACTAGGGAATGTATTAAATTTCATTAAATTATCTCCAATGAATCACAAGCTAACGAATTGTCCTCCAAATAAAACCTTTTGTAAACCACTGTGCACTGGTTATATAAGTTTGATATCTTTACAACGTTGTCGGTTCTATGGTATTACTGTATTAAATTGTCTACAAGTAGACAAAACTAGACAACAAACACAAATCATTGATAATAGAAAATGTTAAGAATTGTTTAATTAAAAATAATTATAATTGTGTACTTTCTAGCAGCACGATTGATAAAGCAATGACGCATTTTTGAACAATTTATAAAAAATACCGCTTATGGATAAATTATCTTATTTTGTCAT
Organism: Calliphora vicina; assembly: GCF_958450345.1. NCBI lineage: Eukaryota > Metazoa > Arthropoda > Insecta > Diptera > Calliphoridae > Calliphora > Calliphora vicina. The sequence continues at coordinate 58,773,019 of NC_088780.1, read as the reverse complement.
AATCGAAGGAAGCCGACTAAGTTGGCGTGGGAAATTATTTATTGGTTATTTTTTTATGTTGCTAATTGGAAATTGTGGTAAATAATAGTCCTAAATATTATAAGGCTTCAGAAAACTTATCGATTTTCTATTCTTTGTATACCTATATATATTGAGTTTTTTGGCAAGTCACATTAAAAAGATAATCAATCGCAATCTTGTATACATTACTCTTAAATACATATTATTATTATATTAATAATAGCTACATAAATAATTTACTTACCAGCCTTACTAGACGCGTCTTTGTCACCCTGTGCTTCTAGTCGATCTGTGAGCAATGAATGTATGACTCCATATGTATTAATAATACCGAATATCACACCATTGCAGAGGAATGCACTAACCATAACCAACCATGCCCGCATGCCGCCATCTGGTGGCTCCTTGCCGTGTATATCTCGACAACATGGCGCTTCGATGTGAACCTCCGCCGAAGAATTACTGTTATTTTTATTACAATTCTTATTGTTGCATGTCTTGTGATTTATAGAACTGACACCGTTTGTTGTGGCTTCCTTCAAATATTGACCGTTTAACGTTGGCTGCTGACAGTCGCCATTTGTTAATCTATTGTGCTGCTGATCGGTGTGTACAATTTGACCATTCGGTTGCGATGACGTTTCGTTAAGAGGTTCGTTTTCCGTCATCTTTGAATAAAGTGTTGTGAATATTTAAATAAAATGTTGATGATCTAAAAACAAAAAAAATATAATAATTTAAAATAAAATAAGATAATAATTTAAAATAAAATAAGATTGTACAAATTTTATTTATATATCTACATGAAAAATGCTTAAATAGTTTGTTTTGTATTTTACACATTTCATTTCAGGGCTTTCCTCATTCCAAATTTGCAATTATTGAAATAATATGCGTAGATTTGCAAAAATTGTAAAATATTTTATCTTTACAAATGTATGTAGGTATTTAGGTTTTAAAACGTGATTTTATATCACAGTTATAATTAAACAAACTTTAAAATACATACTTTACATACTAAAGCTATTACTACCAGCAATAAATTAATCTCACGTTAAACCCTCGAATGAAAAAATAAGTCTTGAAATTGACGCTAATTATATTATTCGAATTAGAGATTAAAAACAACAAAACTATTTTATTGGCAAACAAGTAAAAATAATACATCCGGCAGTTTAAAATCTTATAAATTGTCATAAAATCACCACTGAATTTAAGAAATTCTAATTCGACCTCTAAGATGACCATTGAGAATAAGAATAAGATGGAAAATGTTGTGTTTAATATCAATCATGTCATGTTTCCCTATTCTAAACATGTCAAATATGTTACGTGTGTACAGAAATTTTACTATTACTAAATATTATGATGATCAGTCCGTAATTGGTCATATCTTCACTATAACCTACACTTTCGAAAATCACTTTAAATATCTTACCCCCATTAACACGAAGTCTGGTTATGTTTTAACTAATACTGACAGTTTTCATACAAAAATAAATTTAACCGACAGTATAACTATTAGTTAACACCTAACCAGGCTTCGTGTAATTGGCAGGTTAGGTTCTCAGGCAACGCAAAGTGGAGACAGGAAAGAGAGCAGCTCACTTGGGTCCACGCAATAGGAAATACAAATGTTAAGTGTTAAGGTCATGTACAACTTAATCTTATTTCCTAGGATCGGTTCATAATTGGTCATGGCTCGCATATATAGTAGGCCTAACTTCATATTTGACCAGGATGGCCCTATTATATTGCTTAACCTAGGTTAAGGTCGCTTTCCTTAGCATAGCTTGAACAAAAGTTCTTAAACAAGTTTGCAAGTATAACATTTTTTCAAATCTGTTTATGCATATGTAAATTTAAATTTTGATTTGTTTAACTTAAATTCAATAAAATAATAACTTGAATTAAGTAAAAAACTTAAAAGCCATACAAAAACATACATATGCCTGTATTTGTGTACCGTTTATACATATTTATTATTCGAATCTAGAGTAAAATTCGTGATAACGTGTATTGGACGATTGGGATGGTGGTTTTTATTTATTACAATGGCATCAGATCAATTACTTTATGTAGTGATGTATTTGTAAATATTTGCAATAAAATTCAATAAAAACGGTACAATATTAAATGAAATCTTTAAATTGATTTATTATTCTTGAAATGCTTTCAACAATTTTGAATTAATTGTGATTGATGAAATCATATTTTTAGCTTTATTGAAGCTCAGCTGAAAATTGGTTTGTAAAACTCAGTGAGAAAACAAAAAAGGTTTGGTATGGGTTTCATATTCCAGTTTCACATTATAATTATTTACTTTTATACCCATATTGACCATGTTTGAAACAGAATTGCTATCTGAACTATCTAACAAGCGAAATAGTACTTTTATTTAACAAAATTAACAAACCATTTCTAAAAATATAATAATTCAAAGAAAACGCTGAAATGTAATTTATACATTTGACAAATGAATTTTCTATCTGCCAAAGGCATTATCAACAATCTTACAATATTTGAAAAATCATATCAATTACACTAATCGACAGCCAAAAAGGGTTCCTCGTGCAAAACATAATTTTAGTTTTCGAGATACAAGGTGGCGCAAAAGTTATCCTCCTATCAGAAAATGCTATAAATTTTGAGATTGGCCACTAATGTCAGTTCTGTTTTGACATTTATGTAGTAAACACATGCGAAATACACTTTAATAAACAATGTTACGCTACACTGCTCCAGAACGCGGAATATTGCTGACTATTTATTTGACCAATAATCGAAGATGATTTTTCATCAAAAATAATCATGAGTGATGAGGCCCATTTTCATCTTAGCGGGTACGTAAATAACCAAAATTTACGCTCTTGGGGCACTGAAAATCCGCGTGTAACCCACGAAGAGCCATTACACCCGCTCAAAGTCACTGTATTGATTGGGATTGGAAAACATGTAGTTCCAACAGGACGGTGCAACGGCACACACTGCACGTGCCACAACCGATATGCTGAAGGATGCATTTCCCGGGCGCTTAATCTCCCGTTTTGGCGATTTGCACTGGCCAGCAAGATCGCCTGATTTGACCGCTCCAGACTTCTTTTTGTGGGGCTTTTTGAAGTCGCGGGTTTATGTCAACAGACATATCTGTCAAGAATGTGAGGACCTATCGCCGGTAGTTTTGGCCAAAGTGATGGAAAATGACATAAAAAGGGCTCAAATGACAATCAACTGTGGCGGCGGCCATTTACATGACATCATATTCTCGACTTGATGTAAAAAAAATTAAAAGACCAAATAAAAATAATCCACAAGAAGAACCAAAGTTTTTCATTTTTTTTTTAATTACAGCCAAAAAACATCGGAAGTTTACTTTTGCGCCACCTTGTACATATTTCCACTTTTAGGTTTCTTCTTAGTTTAATATTTAATTATGCTAGACAATTTTGCAATTAATATTTTGCAAAATTAAATTTAACTAAACATTTTTTTCAATAATAGGTTTTTTTCGCGAAAATTTGAAGATAAAATATATGCTTTCCTCGTGCAAAACATATCGCACACCCAGTTCAAAAGTGACACAACTCAAAATTAATTTGTCGGGTTATATAAACCCGAAAAATTAATTTTACGCTTAAACTATGCACAATACACTTGTTTATCTATACAAAAGATATCAGTGTATTCTGTTGTTGTTAACTGTGGCTAAAAAAAACACTAATGTCTTTCATTGTTTCAATTGGTATATATTTATTTTAGATTTCTGAAAAATTAAAATTTTGAGTTGTGTCACTTTTAAACTGGGTGTGCGATATGTATATAAAAATATGTTCATGGAAATACCTTTAATATAAGGAAATTATGCACAGATCGAAATTAAAGTTGATGAAAATTTCAATTGTATGCTAACAAGTCTGCAGTTTAAGTAAAATGTTTGTTATAAAAAATACAAAAATTTATTGATCCAGCTTGATCCAGTGGTGATTATTGATCCAGTGAACATTATTTGACTAGTTGAAATTACATTTAATTTGTAATTTTTTATAAAAATATTCACATTTTTAATTTTTTACAAATTCATAGGAATTTTTACCAAGAAGCTTTTTCTATAAGAAAATCAATATTTGAATATTTTTGGTGATATTGTTAATTCTTTTTTGGAACAGGTAAGAAATGTACCTGTTTGAAGTTGCTAAACAGAATTATTCGAACAAATTTAAAAATATTGATATTTGGTTTTATAAAAAAAGTCACATTTTCAGTGAATATCTTTATACTCAAATTTATTTTTATCAAAATCTTATTAAATTTTAAAAATTAATACGATACATTACGAACAATTTTTTAGGAGCTTATACCCTACACCACCCTACCCTACGAAGCCTATTGAATTTGGTTGAAATCTATCCATTATTTCTACTAGCCCCCATACGATTGCCCTATCTAAAAATACATAAGCTCTCATTAATTGAGCACAAATAATTTTGTGACGATCGGTCCATAATTAGTCATAGCTCTCATACAAAGACCACTTCCGAAAATTATTTTAACGATCACAAATGTCTTAAAAATGTTGGTACATTTTAAAAGAAAACTGTTAAAAGAAAATTGTTGTCCCTAAATTATTAAGAATTCATTGGAAAAACTAATAGTTTTTGCACGCAAAAATGTTTCCACAAAAGTAAGGAAAATCGTGGGTTTTGACAAAGTTATGAAGAAAACTCAAAAAAGGCCAACAAACCAGATTTTTGGCAAACAACTTGACTTGAGTGACCTCTAAACCTCTTCCGAAAATAGCTTTCAAAATATGCTTGAGCACCAACAAAAAAATTTTTTGGGACACACTTCTTACAGTTACTGCTCTTCACAGTCGTTTATTAAGTTGGGTGTTTAGAGCACGATCCACATTTTGAATATTTTAATGGAGGCTTAATAATTATGGAGTTAATCCCAAGATATAGTTTTCTCAGAAGAACAATTATAATTTGAACACTTTGAGTAATTTTTGGACATTGCACATAGGGGCAGCTATATGGTGACTTGTGGCGATAAATGAAAAATGAAAAATGCGTTTTACAAAACAAATGATATGTCATTGGAAAGTGGACACTTTTCTACATATAGTTTATTCAGAACATTTTTTTTCAAAGCTTTGGTTTAAGAGTAGCAGCAGTCCAAACGTAAGAAAAAAATACTACATTTAATATCTATTAAAAATAGAATATTAGGGTGTATATTTGATTATTAAAATATCCTATTCATTATTGAATAAAATAGTTTTTTGTATTAATAATATTTATATACATATATTGTTGGGAACTGATTTGTGTTCTTTTTTTAAAGAAATTATGAATGCACGTACTTAAATTTTGGTAAATTCCGAACAAACGATTATTATAATTTTTTTTACATGAAAAAGTTTTTTGGAAGTAAAAAAGTAGCATAAATGCGCAAAAATGCCCATAACTGTTTTATGTTGATTAAAGAAGGGAATGTATAGAATTATATTCTATTTTAACATTTTACGGATTTTTGCGGTTTTCGAATTTATTAAATTTTTAAAATTTTAGGCCTTTATTCAAAAACGTTTATCAAAAACCGCTGTTTTCATAACAAATCAAAATATCAGCTAAGTCAAATTAAAGTTCAATCCAAGTGACCAAAATAGACATTCACAATATGATAAAAAATATTCCGATTTCAAGACTAAATAAAAATTTTAAATATTAAAGAACAAGCTAGAGAAAAACTTTAAAGTGGCAGCGAAAAGTGTTAAATTTTTAAGAAAATTTTATAATTTTAAAGTTCATTACATAAAAAAATGGAAAGATGCGAATAGGAAAGGAGACACGTTAAAAATAATAAAATGTGGTTAAATTCCATTTTTTTTTTGATTTCAGTATTTTTCACTTTATTTTGTTTTATTAAAATGTATAATATTTTTACATATTTGAAATCTAGAGAAAATTACCTTTTCAATGATACCAATAACTTATATCAAAACCCAGTGGTTGATTTATCGCCCCTTTTAACATATCTTTGCCTCAATGTGCATTGCCATAAGACAGGGCAACAAAATCGAAAAAATTTTAGAGGCTTTCACCACACAATTTTGATGTATTGTGGTTCCAGTAGTACAAATATGGTCCAAATTTTAAATTCTATGGAAAAGTTTTTTTTAAATTTTATGTATATCAAACAAAAATGTAATATTTTGTGAATATGAGCGAAATTGTGAATAAATTCGAAAATAATACATCGATTTTTATGATCTATATCTCATTTTGTTCCTATTACATGTGGCTTTACGATAAAGCACTAAATCTAAACAATTTCTGCCGTTTTCGATTTTTCATGATTTAACAAAAAAAATTGCTATTTTCACGTACAAAATATATTTTTTGTTTTAATTTGTTATTATAACTCCGAAACTAATGAGCCGATTAAAAAGCAATATATATGTGAAAATTGGTACATAGCATAGGAAAAAAGTTTTCAAAATTCAATCGAAAGAAGATTATTAACTTCTCAATTTTATGTATATCAAACAAAAAAGAAAAATTTTGTGAAAATGAGCGAATTCACTTCATTGTGAATAAATTCGAAAAGAATCAATCGATTTTTATCTTCGATATCTCATTTTCTTGCTATTATATGCGGCTTTGTGACAAAGTAATAAACCTGAACAAGTTCTGCCGTTTTCGATTTTTCATGAGATTTTTAAAACACAAAAATTTGCCAAATATATTTTTTGCTTCAATTGGTTATTATAACTCCGAAACTACTGAGCCGATAAAAACGCAATATAAAAACAGATTAAAGGCTATGTAAATTTGAACTTTTCTAAGTTTATCATAAATTTTGTGGAGAAAAATCTAAAAAAATTCACAATTTTAGAAAAAAAATCTATCCATATAATTTAAAAATTTTACCAATTTTGTACTTAGATAACCATTATCGACTTGTATAATTTAATAATATGAGCACTGCTACACGTTCAATATACATACATATATTGACCGCGATTCAGTATCGCGATACTTATTGAACGTGTAGCATTCAGTATTGATGGATCGCAGAATATTCTAATATTCTGAAATCCAGATCGCGATCCAAATATCAAATTATATTTTGAACGTGTAGCAGTGTCCTATGTACAAAAATATAAGTGCTTATTTTATTAAATTTTAGCTCATATTTTGAATATTATTTTAGGCGCATATTTTCCAATAATATTTTTTGTAGTTCTCTTTTAGTATGTTCCACACCTATGTACATATTAAAATCTTTAAAATCGTATCGAGAACAAACATTTGGGATCGTTTTTTTTCATATAACCGAGGTACAGCACTTTGGAGCCTCGAGATAGAAATTACCGATTTATTTCCACTTTTCTTCGAAATTTCCCAACTGTTTCTGCACTGGGAATATTATTATTAAAAAAATCCCTAAAAACCATACAAATTTTTTCAGAATTAAATGAAAACGTCATAAATTTTTAAAATAAACACTATTACAGCATTTCTTTAATAATGTTTTTTCCATTTTACTTAACAAAAATAAACGTCATACATTATAGGTAGAATTAATATCAAATGCATGCAAAAATATAGAAAAACAAATATTTAGCAATTGCACTCATTCACTCACTACTAATCATAGAAAAATACACGTGTTAAATATTACTCACTCACTCTATTGCACGCTTGCAAACTCACTCTCTCTCGCTCTCTCACTCACTCGTTCACTTTCTTTTGAAATTAAACCGTGCGGCAGTGTGCTCGCATATACAATATATAAATTGATTTTCCTTAAATTTGTTTTAAATTGCGAATAAATTTATATGTAATTATTTTATTTCTTTTTGGTTGATTGATTTAAATTTGAATTATTTTTATTGTAACCTTGAATACGAAAATTTACAACAATTATATTTTTTATTCTTAATTTGTTATTTGTTGTTGTTTTTTTCTAATGCACAAGAATAAACAAAATAAAAAAGGAGACACACAAACATACATATTTTAATAAAAAAACCGCACAATTTGTTCTTTTTAACGTAAAAACCAAAAATTTATATTAAAAAAAAATACCGATTGATATTTTACATAAAAAAATTGTTTATTTAATACGTACAGTACTTTACTACTTGATTTGTTTTTATTATTATTTAGTTTAATAGTGCGTTATTTTTTGTATTTTATTTAATAATTTTATTATGAAAAAATAATAATGAACCGAATTTTAGCGAACCCACCATTCATTGCGGTGGTTAGAAATAAAGTAAAACATTTTCATATTCTCACTGCGACAAATATTGCTTCTCAAATGCGCTACAATATCAGGCGGCAGTATAGATCTTAGTCAGACATTTGTGTTATATATTGTAGTAATTGGCAGCACAGTTGTAATGAAATTTAATTTAAATGTTTTTTTTATACCCGTGAGAAGGGTATATATAAGTTTATCATTCCGTTTGTAATTTCCACAATATAATTTTCCGACACTCTAAAGTATATATATTCTGGATCCTTATATATAGCGTGTCCGTCTGTCTGTCTGTTGAAATCTATTTTCTGAAGACCCCAGATATCTTCGGGATCCAAAACTTAAATAATTCTGTCAGACATGCTTTCGAGAAGTTTCCTATTTAAAATCAGCAAAATCGGTCCACAAATGGCTGAGATATGAGGAAAAAACCAGGACAACCTCGATTTTTGACCTATATCTGGATTAATAAGTCATTAATATGGATATCTAATGATAGATATTTCAAAGACCTTTGCAATATAAGACCATAGAAAGTTGCACCTACAATGGGTCAAGATCGGAAAATATATTTTTTTAACTCCAATTTTTTTCCACCAAAAAAAAAATTTAAAATTAAAAAAAAAAAATTTAAGATAACAATACGAAAAAGTTTTTTTTTCCAAAAAATTAAAAAAACAACTTTGGAACAAAAATAAAAATTTTTTTTACTTAAAAATATTTAAAATTTGTATTTTGAAGTATAATTTGGTGAAAGGTATTAAGATTCTTACATGTTTAAATTAGAAATATGCATATTATTGAGTAACTAAATTTAAATTTTGTTCCGAATTTTTAGGAGTGTGAGTCAGTAGATGAAATAAAAACAAGCAAGAGTGCTAAATCTGCAATCATTGTAAAAAAAACTTTCTTTTGAGCAAAAAAAAAATAACAAAAAAATTTCCCATTTCGAAAGTTTTCGATTTTGCAAAAAAAATGTAAAAAATTAAAATTTTTTAGAAAAATTTATGAAATAGCTATCTAAACTATTTGGAAACAATTTTTCTAAGAACAATAGCACTCTGCTACAAAATGACACTTTTTCTCAGAACTTGAAAAGCCACCTAATGGGCGTTGTAGGCCTAGCTGAGGATATACTAAAACCGTTTTCAAAGATTTAGAAACACCCTCAAAATTTTGAGATATTTTGAAAAAAAAAACTGTTTTAGGGTAGGTCGTAGTACTTTAGTACCTCTAACTCACACATTTTTAGACGGATTTCAAACTTTTAAACAATTATGGATAGACAAAGAATTAAACTTTCATAAAATGTATGCACAAAATGTATATCAAGAAAAATTGCGTAAGTTTTTATAAAAAGTTTCGCTTTATTTTTTTTCGTAATTTTTCATATTCAACAATAGTTAATTTAATTTTTTTCTATGAAAACCTGTTCTTTTTTGCACAGTGTTTTAAAGACAACTTTATATGGGAAAAAATGAGATATTACTTATTAAAATCGGTTTATATTTGCAAAAGTTATTAAACTTTTTTGAAAAAAGTTCGAAAAAATTTACCTTGTAAATTCAAAATTTTACAAATATTTTTTTTCCACAGTTTTTTGTTTATTTTTATTAATGGTGTTAATTAAAAGTTGAATAACTTTTAGAATTTTCATCCGATTTGAATAATTAAAACCATGTTTTGTTAAGAACTAAATTTTCTATATACGTGGGTATAAATTTTTATAAACTTTCATATCAAAATAAGCAATGAAAAGCGACTAAAATCAAAAAAGTTGATAAATTTTGTTTTTCTTTTAGATATTCTTAACAAAAACAATACTTATAACTTAAAAATGTATCAAAAAATGCACGTCATTTTAAAGCGTAATCAGTTTTCTTTCCAAAACCGTTAAAAAATTTAAAGTGGACAGGTCGATAAGTCGACGAACATCACTGAAAACGGTTTTTTCAGAATAACTTCTGAATTTGAGGGTGTTTCTGAAATTTTTAGAGACAATTTGTAGTGTAACCCACGCTAGGAAGTTTTCCAAGTTTTTTTCCATCGTAGCACCGTGTAGTTAATAAATTACATGGATAAGAATTACATTGCCTAAAATGACAAATTTTTACCCCTTCAAATTCAGAGAGTTCTGGACCGATCTTGTTGATAATTTAGTTCGACTAGGGTATCCGGAATCATGATAATTAATGTTTTTCCTGTACGTGTTGCAGAACCGTGCATACGGAATTTATCCGTTTCAGAACATTTTAAGAATTTTGGCATATTTTGTCTTAAGAGCATATTTTTGCATTTATTAGTTTTTACAGCTTATTTTGACGTTTGAATAATTATTTTAGTATTTTTCTTACGTACGGTATGTCACGTACGATATTAAATTTTATTTATTATAAAATCATCCAAAGATTGTTTTCATTTAAATATGATGGTTTGTAGAGGAAAAAATATTTGGTTTAGTGTAAGAAATTAAAAGAAAAAATATCGCCTCTCACGATTCGCAAATTTTCGCATATTCTACATGTACCTCAAAATTACTTCCGTTTTATGTCACGTGCGATATACCCTTATTTCGCTCGATATTTTGGACAACAATGTTTCGAAAGAACTTATTTTTTTTAAAAAAATATAGTACCCCCTGAATGGAACATAAAGACCAAATTTATTTTTCAGATACTTTAATTTTTGCGATATCTATTCCACTCCATAGCCGTACAAATGTCACGTACGATTGCCCATATTTTAAATAGATTTTAAATATCATCTAGATTTATTTATTTTAAACTTAGTTAAATAGGTTTAACTAACAGGTAAAAACTAGAGTGTTAATATGTAACTACATTTGTCTAATTAATTGTAGGGTAAATTACAATTCATCATATGCCACATAAAGTGTAATTGTCATGATATTGTTATTGTTACTATTACGTCTAAAGTTTATCTCTGAGCAAGTAAATAAAAGCCAACGTGCATGCATTTTACAAATATAAATAAATAAAATAAAATAAAAGTGCCAATGTAGGTAGTATTTTGTAGTAGGTACGAGTATTTAATTTTCTTAGTTTCATCGGAGCACAAAGAAATTTAAGCATGTAAACTAAATGTAGCATACAAGTGAAACCACAATGTTTTTTGTTGTCGTCGTGGTTGCTTTTTGTAACAATTTTCAATCGTAATTGTTGTATGGTTTTACTCCTAAACTTCACCCTCCCACAAAATCCAAAATAAATTAATGTAGCCATGGTAATGTCCCGCACCCTTTTACCGGTCACATTTTTAAGTTTCAAACGTCAAAGGACTTTTGAACTGTCTGATGTTTTAACCTTTACTTCCTTTTTAATTCACGTTTTAGGCATTTAAAAGAAGAAAGACATAACAAAAAAAAAATCGCGTGACCTTCATGTGTTAGCGAAGGACTTGAACTAAATTTCATTCATTACTTATATGTTTACATACATACAATATGTAGTTGTTATATGTAATTGCATAAAAAAAGGAAAAGTGTTATGCAAAAAAGATGGATGGTATAGTGATGTTGTCATTCCGTTTGTAACATATCAAAATATCGTTCGTAGAAAGAAAAATTATGTATATTCTAAGACGATCTGGATATGTCCGTCCATCTGCCTGTCTGTTGAAAAGACGATAGAGCCCAAACGAAATGAGATATCTGGCTGAAATTGTCCACATTTACTCTTCGTTGATAAGGTTTATTTTGTATTGAAATGGGAAAATTGACCTTTAACCTTTTGGAAGTAAACAATTTTATTTACACCTTTTTAAGGACAATATTTTTGCCTATCATTGAGAACAACGTTGCATTTACATATATCAAAAAACAACAAACTTGTTTTATAATGTTAAGGTTTTTCATCAAAATATATTTTTCTTTAAAATTTCTAATCAATTTTAGAATTTATTCCTCCATTCTTTTCATTGTTCGATTTATTATTAATTTGAAAAAATTGGTTTTAAGGGGGGAGGGAATTTCCTTTTTCCCCCCGTGGATCCGCGCCTGATAAAAGGGTGGGTCGATTTAGCAATCGATATTGTGCCATCGATTTTTCGATAGCTTTTGGCATGATGAAACAAAATTTCTACTATCAAAGAAAGGAAAGTAAACAATTTACCTTTTCTCAACTTTTATTTTTAAGATTTTTTTATTACCTACTAAAAAAAACTTAAAAATAAAAGTCAATTTTTTGACATTTTCTGAAATTTGGGCGCCACGAAAATGATGTTTTTGATATCTCGTAGTGAAAATAGCGAAAAGCTGTCGAAAACTCGATGGCACAATATCGACAAATTTTTGTCCATACAAATCGGCCCCCCCCTAATGTATAATGTTTGCACAAATACTATTTCTTTAAATATTTGTCTGCTTCGGTATGTATTTATTTCTATTTGCGTCTCTCGGTTGTCAAAATGCGTTTATTGTTTTTATTATTGTTGTTTAAATTAATAACAAATGAAAATAAAACTGAAGACAAACCCTTTTAGTTAATTTTATTTACACTCTCTTTATTAATTAATTACAAAAATGTTTTTATGTCGACTCTTGAATACCTTACAGGGGACATAGCTAAAGGAATTGTAATAAATATAAAACCATATTTGGAATATAAATAGATAAATAATATAAACATTATTATCCATCCCGAACTTGAAAAAAATTTTGGACTTTTACAAATATTTACTGATCAAGAGTAATGTTACTTTTGCATCTAAATTCATTTATAAATAAAAAATGGGCATAATAATATAACTTCTTGCAAAGTATGTTACAAATGAGCCAATCAAATTGCTATAATGTTATTTTGATAGTAGAGAAACAATAAAACATGTGTTTATTTGTTTGTACAGGATGGATGATTTTATTATTTATCAATAAAAGAATTGAGTCAATTAGATAATTTATTGTACAATTTAACATAAACATTGTGCCACATACAAATATACATATGTACGAACACATTCCTGTATAAACAAATACACTCTTATATATTTAGTGTAATTTTATATTTCACAAAATAAAAAAAATATATTTATTTTTATGTACAAACTAGCGTTGGCAAATGTCCCGATTTTCGTGGGATTGTCGCGCGCGGGAATCGTAATTTCTGATTTTTTAGAAATCTAATACTTACTTCACAGTTGATTTTGAACTAACTTCGTTAAATAGGTATAATCCGTCCCAAAGTGGAAGGAAAACTGCACTTTTCGGATTTCTCATTTCCAATTTTATCGACATTTAATTAAATCATAAACTTAAAATATGACTTCTTAAAAATTTCACAAAAGTGTACCTACAAACTGCACATAACTTTTAAACCATACAATGTACAGATATGACCCTTAATATATGATATAGTAACATTTCTTTCAAACTTCAATTTATAAAATTCAAAAACATATGTATATCTCTAAAACCTATTTTAATTATTTTTTGAATATACATATGTTGTAGATTAAATCTAGGGTTGTCATATGGCGTTGAATGAGCTTGATTGTCAAGCTATATAAAGGCTTGTCAAGTTATAAGCTAAAACTGTTCGAAATTTTTACATCGGAACAATTTTAATGGAAGCATGACGCAGCTTTGGTGGAACGGTTCCGAAGTAGTTATTTTTTAAATAATTTTTGTTTGAAATTGTTGGTTTCGGAACTAGTTGTATGTTAATCCTCAATAACTCATATTTTTTAACCAAAATAATCACGCTTGGAACCTGTTTTGAGAATCAGTTTAGGAACATGTATTTCTTTGATTCTTTTATAAAAAAGTTTTTAAATACTTATATTTAATTAAGAAATACTCGCTGGTTTCTTGAATTCATTAAAGAGTTATTTCATTCGTTTTTATTCATTATTACATCCTGTTGGAAAGTTTCGACAAAATCGTTTACATTATTGGTTTTAAATTATTGATGATGTTCTGCTTTTACTCGTTCTAAAAACAGAAATTAATTCAGTTAAAAGGGTTTTAACGGATCTCAACATAAATAAATCTCCTGGGCCTGATGGTATACCAGCACTGGTCTTGAATCAGTGTTCTTCGACGCTAGCTCGTCCATTAGCTAACCTTTTCAGCACTTTATACCGTGCCGGCAAATTTCCAGTATGTTGGATGGTTGCTAATGTAACGCTAATTCCTAAAAAGGGAGAGGCTAACAACCCTGAAAATTATCGCTCAATAGCAATTTGTTCTGCACTTTCCAAAGTTATGGAGAGTATGGTTAACTACCATCTTGTGAAATATTTAGAGTCCAACAATTTACTCAGCGACCGGCAGTATGGCTTTCGTAGAGGACGCTCTACGGGAGACTTGCTAGCCTTCCTATCGGAAAAATGGTGTCGTTCCATACACCGTTTTGGCGAAAGTAAAGTGGTGGCTCTAGATATTTCTAAAGCGTTGGATAGAGTATGGCATGGTGCGCTTTTAGCAAAACTTATTGCTTTTGGTGTTGGTAATAACTTCTGTCGATTTATATCGAGCTTTCTCAGAGATCGCACTATACGAGTTGTTATAGATGGAATTTCATCAAACGAGTTCAAGATCAATTCAGGGGTACCGCAAGGCTCCGTCCTTTCTCCTACTATATTTCTTATCTTTATAAACGACCTTCTACGTCAAACTTCCAACCCTATCTACTCTTTTGCAGATGACAGCAACATTTGCCATTCATATGAGGCAAAATATGAATGATACGCAATGAGGCAAAATATGAATGATAAACCAAGATCGTGTGACAATCTCTGAATGGGGTTGTGTTAATCCACAAACGCACAACAGATCATGTTGCTCCATCTGTTTTTATGGGTGGTGTAAATATTAAGGAATCAGAAGCTCTTGATGTTCTAGGCATGAGTATTCAGTGCGATGTCCGCTGGACAAAACACATTTTTCGAGTGTCGAAAGAAGCATTCAAGTGCCTTGGTTTTCTAAAACGGTGTAAGAAATACTTCACTCCATCTGATCTCCTTACTATTTACACCACTTATATCCGACCTAAAATGGAATACAACTCTCATGTGTGGACCGGTGCTTCGAAGTCTATTTTGGAGTTACTCGACCGCGTACAGGAGAGGGCGAAGATGCTTATCGGTGACAGTAGGGTATCCAGCTCTATTGACTCACTGGAACATCGTCGCAATGTGGGTTGTGTTTCACTGTTCAAGCGATACTACAATGGTATGTGCTCTGCTGAAATTAGGGAACTTGTTCCCGAAACCCGTACATCAATTCGTTGTCGACTGGACAGTAGATCGCACAACACATTACAGGGAAAATTCGTTCTTTAGCCGTACTGTCCGTATGTGGAATAAGCTTCCTCCTGAAGTATTTCCTGCCACTTTCAATATAGGAAAATTAAAATCATATGTCCACATAACCTATTTTCCTAGTTCCAACACAATGCTTTGCATGAGTAGGGGTCATCCCCTGAGTGCTGGTTCAAGAAAAAAAAAAACTAGATAGGTAACTGAGAGCCAAAAACCTAAGTATGTTATCAAAAACCTAATTCATGAGAATGTATTGCATGTATGTATTTTGTTTTTGTATCACCCGTATGTGTGAAAAGAGAGTAATATTTTATTCTCTCCTTCCGTTCTATGCGTTTATTCTATGATCGGAACCTTTCTCTTTAAAATACTTATTATATTTGTCAATATATACACTAGGGTTGTCCTGAATAAAAAAAGTTTGGCCAGTATCTGCCCCCAGCTTGGTGAACATTACTGAAAGAATAGAAATTGTCGTTCTAATGAGACATACAAAATAGAAATTGGTTAAAAAATATTAAAGTTATTAAAAATTCTCCAGGCCATTAACGTGTCTCAGGCCACTAAACAAGAACTGTACCAACAAAATTAACATATTTTGAATAATACTAAAATAAAAGCTTATTTTTACTTAAAATGAGGAGCCGCAGAACAAAAGGTACTTTTTTGCACATTTAAAATTTTTGTTTTATTTATTTCGCCTCCTTAAAAAACTGCATGAACCTGGAAATGGTAACAAGTTTCTTACTTATCAATAGATACGGTATTCAATCGATTAACTGTAGATCGGTTAACCGATTAATTTTGGTCGGTTAACTGTTCGAATAATTTAAAAATTGATGATTTTCAAATATCATATAAACCGATTAATTTGTGTCGATTAACCGATTAACCGAAATTTCTTTTTTTTTGCACTTTATATAGAAATATAGTTTAAAACACACAAATTTTATTTCTTAACTCGTGAACATTCAGCCTTATCATTCAGCCTTATCGTAAGGCGTAGTCGTTTTACGACGACAGTTTCGTACTAGATTAATGAAACAGGTTGAATAATTTCTTTAATCTAGTACGAAACTGTCGTTGTCGTAAAACGACTACGCCTTACATGATAAGGCTGATTTTCTTCTAGCAATAGTTTTTTGAAGTACATATTGTACGAAAACTGAAACTAAGGAATTTGGAAATGAACTTTTTATGTAGAATGTTTCTATGATGAACTTTGTCCTAATGAGTTCGAGGACGACATAGTAATAGACGAAACTGAAACCATTACTGAAACAAGTCTTTTATCAGAACTTGACGAAACTAATAAAGCATTAAAAATCCAAAAAGAACTTCAATGGTATGATGGAGGATTTTATATGCTTAGAGAAAACTAAAAATAGAACTGAGAAATTGGATATTCTTTATCATGTCTTACTTTCGATTTCTACAATCAGTGAGAGAGTTTTGTCAAGTCAAGTTTTTTAAAAAGTAAAATCGTTTAAAGGGAAAGCATTTTAATTATATACTTTTTTTAAAAGATTGTTTCAGAAGATACCCTATTTATTGTTTATTGAATTGTTTTGTTTCTTTTTTTTTAACAAGATGCTTATAAAAGTACACAAAATTCATGTTTCTCATTTCAATATAAAATTAAAATACAAATTATTCGGTTAATCGAATAATTTAAAATTAACCGATTAATTCTAAACCCCGATTAATTATTTGCTCGATTAACCGATTAAACCAGGTACCCGATTAATTGAATATCCTAATAGATACATCTAACTGCCATAAGTCACCACATTAAATGTTAAGGATGTTTGATATAAAACCATTTTAATATCGGAAAAAGAATCTTTTGTAAAAAAAATAAAGAAAAAAAGTACGTTTTGTTAAAAACAAAATCAAAAAGTATGTTTTTTATGCGTTTTTTTAAACGATATGTATTTAAAATAAATGTTTTTAATCCTGATCTAATATATAAACAAATTACACATTGAAATTAACCATTTCCATCCCCGCCTACACAAATGTGTAGGTAAATTTAATGTGATTTGTAGAGATATTTATATATTTTGTACGGATTTTTCTTATTGTTTTAAATGTCTCAATATTATTTGTTATTTCTTTTTCATTTTGTAATATGTTTTTGTGCGATTTACTTTAGTATTTTGTGTACGAGTGCAAGAAATGTGATCGAAAAGTTCACTGAAATCCGTACATTTTGAAATTGCTTGGGTGGGAAAGGGTTAAATAATTTTTTTCGTTTTATACTAGTGTTGTACGTTTTGTTAAGCACAATTTTTTTAGAACCCATTTACTTAGTAAAAAATTAAAAAAAAATTTGCTAACTTGATTGTTGATTGAAGATTTCAACACAAGTATTATAAAAATACCAAAAAACCCATTTTTGAAAAAAAGCAAAAAAGTACCACTTCACTATAGTTCAAAGTATCACTTTTTCCGTGCGAAATTAATAACTAATAAAGTATTCTACTGTTTGATACCAAAATTGGACCATAGGTAGAAATACTTATATTTTCAACAAATTTAAGAAAAAATTAACCCTTTGTCGACCATTAACCCATCAGGAGAAAAATAAAGTAAATTCATTGCTTTTGATTAGAAAAAATTTATTTCATATTAGTTTTCAGTCAAATTAGTTGAATCAGTAATTCATTTTGTAAACACATTTGATTCAATATATATTAATTGAAGTATCAGATAAAACTTCGCACAGTGGTATTGAAAAAAAGAGGGAAATAAATCTGTAATTTCTAAATCCTTAGTCCTTAGTTAGATTTGAATAAAATTTAACATGCGCAAAGAAGAAGTGTTGACGAGTTTAAATTTTGACCGCATGAGCTCACCAGGGGTGCGGCCTGGGGTCCCCATATTAGGATATGTATTAGGGTATGTTCAATTTTTAAAACGATCCTATTTCTACGTCTGTGTCTGTGCTGTGGATGTCATTGGTAAACAAAGATACTAATCTCAAAGCATATATAACCATTAAGCCATATAGTGTTTTCATTTCGAAAATTATCTTCCTTTCTTCTGCATTTTTGACATTTTACTTTTAAGTAATTGTAGACAAAATGACGGACTTCTTCATCCAATAATTTCTTACAGCCCTTAGGAATAACAGGAGCACTAATTTTCTTCACAATATATTTAATAATAGCATCATACTTTGTGTCTTTTGGGCGTTCTTTTAGCCAAATTTCAAAAAGTTCATTTTTTTATAGCACAGTAACCTAGAAAAAATTAAATTACTCAAAAAGCGCAAAAATGCGCAGTATGAAATAAAGTGAAATGAATTCACAACATTTCAATATATTTATTTCTTTTTATCTCAAGTTTAACAAACGTTAACATTTTTTTAAAAGCTTCTATAAAGTTAAAGTTTTGTAATCAAAAGAAATTACTTTAAGGTTATGTTTAAAAATTGTAATTTTTAATATAAAGGAAAATAGTTTCCAAATATTTAGGAAAGAAAAATTAAGTACTTAGACGTCTCGTTGTTTTCCATTTTAAACATTATTTAAATTATGCACACATTTTCCACAATTAACGGTTAAAAGTTACAATACAATATTGATACTATTCACAATTTTTTAAAAATGTATCGAAACTTTGATTTTGAAGGCGTGCTGTCAAGCAGTATTTTGTATTTTACAAAAACCAATTGCGAATTTGATTGCATTGGAGTTTTGGTAACAGATTAACAACAAAAAATAATGAATAATAACAACTTCGAAATTTGAATTTAGCACGGAAAAAGTGATACTTTGAACTATAGTGCACTTTAATAGAAAGAATTTTTAATATTGTGCATATCTAGAAAAAATAACATTTTAAGCCATATACATATGTATGTTTCATCAATATTGATGGACACTAACATACTTAAAAGTGTACCATAAAAAAAGTGTGTCCTATTTATAAATAAAATATACCGTTAACCTATTCGCAGGTATGACCATTATTTGCCCATATTTTGGCGAATGAGCTCAATTTTCTTGCTGTTATGAATTTTAAGTAGAACCTATTCAGAATATTATAGGCCAGATAATTCTAAATATACTCAGAAAGTTTTCTAAAAATTGGAAAATCTTAAATCGTGAATTTCTAAAATTTTGGAATTTCTAATGGAAAGATAGTGAAATGTTATATATTTTTGAGCCGTATTGATGAAACTTAAGAAAAATAAAACACGGTTTACCTAAAATTTTTTCAGGATAATTTTTTACCAATGTTCACCAAACTGGGGGTGAGACTGACCAAAATCCAACTTTTGTTTTTTAAGGGCCACCACAATGTACACTTTTGTGAAATTGTAAGACGACATATTTTTGAACAGGAAAGTCTCACAAAACAAGGAGGCAGTGTTGTTAGCTCTCAAGTTTCTCCAAAAAATTTCTCTTATTAAGAAAAATGAGAAGTGAAAAGGAGGCAGTAATATTTAGTTCTTTAAGTTTTCCTAAAAATTGTTCATACTTAAAAATGAGAAGTGAAAAGAAGACAGTATTGTTAGTTCATCAAGTTTCTCCAAAACTGTATCTTATTAAGAAAAATGAGAATTGAAAAGGAAGCAATATATTAAAAACTTAAAATTTCGGAGTTTTACCAAAAATTTTCAAAAAAAAATTATTTTCAACCATCTCCTGAAAATATCTAATCGAAGAAAAAAAAGAAAAAAACACGTGATGCGATTACATACATGGACCATTTAATTTTTATATATATAGATTCCACAAAACAAAACAACTAAGTGCCAACTTTGCCTACCGATTCAAAACGGTAAAAAGGTAACAGTAATGCTAATATGGACTATACAGATAACGGTATATTGGTGCTTATTTCGGTAACGGTAGTTTATCGGAAACGGTATTTCCTATTATTTCTGTAACGGTATTTTAATGATAATAAAATTTACAAAAATCCAAAGTAAGTTGGTCAAATCTGGTAATTTATAATATTTTAAATTCTGTTGATTTCAATAAACTGAATGTAAACTGATGTATTAACAAAAATCCAAGGTTGGCTGACGTTTCAAAACGTTAACTCTAATTTGGATTATTTCGGAAATGGTGAATTAGCAGTAACTCTAATTTGGATTATTTCGATAATGGTATCTTCTGTTATTTCGTTAACGATACTTAAAATATAGCTGTAATATCAATCTTACTTTAAATAGTAATAAAAATTAGAAACATTTTAAATAAAAATCGGAAATCAAAAATGGGAATAAATTATAATTATTTATGGAATAACGGTAACGGTGTTTTTGATAGTTTCGTAACGATATTTTAAAGATAATAGTATTCGAGCTGAAAGAGTATTTTATGGATAACGGTAGCTTAGCGGTAAAAGTCACCAATCTAGGAAAAAGATCTAAAAAAAATTTGAATTTTAGCAACATTTCTTTGGGCTACCTCAATAAAAAATACTAAAGACATATTTTAATTAAATTTATCATCCATTTATACAAACACATTTACTGCGTTTGTAGATCAATCGCAATAATCAATTAAAATTTGATTTAGTTTTTAACCGTTGTTTTTCGAATGATGTAAAATACCAAATTGACTGCATCATTTCTCAGTAAAAATTAGTTATCTGTCTGTATATGAATCGTAGTATCACACCCTGACACACAAAATTGTATTTCGCACATTCGAATAAACAATAATCAAACTTCAATCAAATTGACGGATGCAACCACTTTACAGTTCAAATCTTCGTCTTTCTTTTAAAACATACATATATGTATGTAGGTATGCAAATAATAATAACTACATATTTTTTTGTACGCACTCTTAATTGACACATATTATGAAAATTATAACGTATCTGTAATTTCTAATTCTTGGAACATTCTATTGATGGATACAATTAATAAAAAATAAAAAAATAAAAATATTTTGATGAGCTTAAGAATACAACATATAGAGTTGATGTGTGCTAAAACGAATTGTTGTTTTGCAAATACTCTGCATATGGGCAATTCCGTATCATCGTACGTGACATTTGTACGCCTATAGAGTGGAATAGATTTTGCAAAAATAAGAGTATCTGAAAAATAATTTGGTCTTTATGTTCCATTCAGAGGGTACTATATTTGAAAATAATGTATCCAAATATCGAGCGAAATAAGGGTATATCGTACGTGACATATCGTGAGAGCCGTTATGTTTTCTTTTATTTTCTTAACCCCCTGGTTATACCTGATAAATTTTTATCATGATAAACTTCAAAATGGTTGTCTGATAAAAAATTATCAGGTATAGTCGCCATTTATTAGTATTATTGCTTCGTTATGAAAAAAATGTTTGTGCTTAGACTTAGACTTTGTCTTGATAACAAATGTCATTTATTGTTATGATAAATATTTTTCAAGTATAGACATGGGGTAAGGTAGGGTCACACAAAAACGAAAACGACGTAACCACTAAATAAAATATACATATTTGAATTCTATTATTTATTTCAAAAACTCCTTTTACTTACGACTATTCAAAATAAAAATTTTTGTTTAATTTGATTTGATGCTGTTTGATCTTACAAAACACTTGTAAGAGTGAACACGTCAAACAAATGTGTGCTAATAAAAGTGGTTACGCTTTTTTGAGTAAATATTTGCCATGTGTGACCCTACCTTTACACTAAACGAAATATTTTTCCTTTATAATCCGTCATATTTAAATAAAAACAATCTTTGGATGATTTAATAATAAATAAAATTTAATATCGTACGTGACATACCGTACGTGACAGATTTTTCACTTATAATAAAACAATATATATTCTGTAAATATATGTATATATACAAAAACTAAAAAAAATAATAGAAAATATACATTCGGTTTCAATAAACAATTTTATAATAGCAAATAAGCAATCAGAGTCAAATTCATTTCATACTATATGTTAATTGGGAGCTTAGTTTTAACCACAATTTTAGCCTAAAACATGTCAATTAAATTAAAAAATTAAATATAGTCAGTTTAAGCTATTATTTTTGGCAATAATATGTTGTAATAAGTTCTAATACTTACACATAGTAATATTTTAGTGTTTTCTCATATTCAAATCACCTTGAAAAAAAGGTTCAAAGGTTTTTGGGTTTTCCGTCGTGGTAGTCATTCTCGTGGAATTGCCCATATGGTAAAAATTGTACAGTCAGTTCAAGGCGAATTTATACAATGTGGAGTCAGTCAAACAGCTGATAATTTTTTTTTTCGCTTTTTGGTTCTAACAATTGTCAAAGCTTGTTTTTATATTTAAATATCTACATATTCTAAGCTTAGTAACAAAATATTTATTTTATACATAAATAAGTAAAGCCCTCACTATACAATTATCTACACTACATCAAGAATGATAGAAAAATAGATTACGCATTGCGCATGTTTTTTATTTTTTAAAAATATACCTGTTCAATGTACTACGTCACATCAGCAACAAAATTTTCAATATTTTATTATTTTGAAAATAAAAATTGTTAAAAAATATATAAAAACGTTTGAAATTATATTATACTTATTTAGACTAATGATTGGTTTGACATTATGAGCGTAAGAGTACCGAGTCTGTCAATTGAAGAACAAAACCTCATTATTGATGAAATTACACACTTGGTAAAAAATATGCGAGCTGTGGGTAGAAAGTCTTTACTTCCTTTTCAAAAGGGTAAAACTTAATGTTACATTTACCACTGAATCTTTTAAGTTTGCTTTTTGAATGGTAGGTATCATACAGTCGAATAATGCCTTAAAGGGTCCATATACGGATTAAAAGACATGATATAATTGTGAATACGTTCTGACTTATCGCCTTAATCAAGACGTACTCGGAAACTTTTTGGTATAATTCGATCCAAAGGAGGTTTACATGATCACCCTGATCAAGAAGAGTTCCGATTCCGTAAAGGTCATACATACTTGGTCGCAACGATGGAGTAATGTCCCACGCAGCAAACGTTGAGGTTGATGACAAACATGATTTGGAATGAACACAAAAGTCCCTTATTGGTAAATATATTTTATATTTCAAACTATTAGAAATCTTTAATCTTTATTTATGAAGATCGAGAAAGCAGTAAACAGGAAGAACTAAGTGATCTGGCGTAGAATGGCTTAGAAAACCTTGTTGGTTAAATATGTAACAGGTTAAAAGAGCAAGAACCCAATATCTCTGTGCCAAAAAAATGAGTTGGAAGTTCAGCCCTATACCTGGATCGACCATCTCAGTGAAGCGGGCTTATCAAAACCCACAGAGGAGTTGATGGTAAAATACAAGGACTTCACACAATTTTTAACACCATAAACAATGAAGGTTTGCTCATCACGGAAGGCTTTTTAAAAAAGCACTTAGAGTTGGCCCAAAAAATTTATTGAAGCGAAAAAATTAAATTAAAATTAGAACCCTAAACCATGAACTACACGAAAAAAGTTTATTGTCACATATACATATGTAAATAAAAAATTCTATTTTAAAAGAATAATACCTCTTGTATTTTATTTGTAAAATTGCTTTAAAAATATAATCTGTTAAATATTCATCACTACTAAAACCAAAATGCTTTAGTTTCCTTTAATGTTCACTGTTTGTTTATGTTTTACTTTTGTTTTTTTTCAAGTACTAGGCTGGTGTGACGTACATGCGCAGAACGAAATACTTTTTAAATACTGAATGCGTAATCTATTTTTCTATCATTCTTGACACTACATTAAGTTTTAATACTTATTTGTTTAATTTTTCATTTTTGTTTTTTGACATTTGTTAAGACCAATTGTTGTTTTTGTAGAACTGCCACCACCTTGTATGAATTCGCCTTGAGTCAGTTTTTGAGATATTTATAGATTTATCTGAACCACTCATGTCATGTTTCGAGTACCGAAACCCAGGAAAAATATTGGAAAAAAAAATACATTTATTAAGAAAATACTAAAAATAACTTTAATTTGAAACAGAACATTAATTATTTTTTAGAAATTTTTTAATTTGTCTCCCTCATATGATGATCCAAAGCGCCTTGATAATTCCATTCCATAATAATTTGTCTCTTCTATACTACTGGTCCGATTGCAAAATGATGTACATACAAACAAATCATACAGGAGGACTTAAAGCTTTAAAAAAATTAAATACGTGACCTCCATATTAGAATACAAGGTGAGATATATTGAGTCAAAGTTTGCTACTTGCTACCAGATATTAAATTAATAGATGTTATACAGCAAATTGGATGATATAGAAAATCGTTGTTGTTGTTGCTGGGTTGACAGCAATTGGCCGAAGATTTTCGGATCATTCCGGTACGTAGAACCTGCTGTCGTGGGAAGTTATTTCGCGGTAGCAGGATACCGTATGAATGTCGTACTTGGAGGTCGCCCACCACCGAAAGCAGACAGAACTAAGGTCAGGATGGAGCAACAGGCTTAATGTTTTTTGATCCCGCATAGACTGTGGCCAGGGTCCTCGTTTCGGTTTTACCTGGAAAACTATTACGAAAGATATTTGCGAAAAACAAAATAAAGGATTTTCGCAAATATCTTTCGTAATAGTTGTCCAAAATTGTTTCCAGGTTAACAGGCAGCCGAATGGTCGCTCAGATATAATAGAGGAGTAAAAGAAATAAATAGGAAAATAATCAGAGGATTAGAATAGAATGGACCAGTCATTTGACAGATATTATAGGTATTACAGGGCAAATATGCATTATCCGGTTATCACCGCCACTACATTGCTTAATTGTGCCAAGATGATATGTTTTCCGCCCTCGGTTTAGTCTTGGTCAAATCATTCTGGTAATCGTACAGGTGGGTTCACATCCCCATCTTGTCTGAGCGAGCTCATAGTAAAATATACTAATTCAATGTCTCGCCATCCTATTTAAGGATGTCCGGCATTCCTGAACTATGTTCGATGTTGTATACACACCTGTAGAGATAGTCAAATGGAAAAAATATATCGATATATATCGTATCTATATTTCTGAACAATATCGATATATATTTTTTAAAAACATCGATATTTCGATATATCGAAACGTATTTACTAAAAATTTACTACAAATATTCCAAATTTAAAAATTAAATACTCATACCGACATAAGTATAAACATGTTACATGAATTTTTAATTCAGAATTAAATAATTCTGTAAACAGTTCAATAAAAACAATAGAAAAAAAATTCATGAAAAACAAAGTAAGAATCAGCTCACCAATTAAATCTATAAAATTAAGAGAGCTATATTCGGCTGTGCCGAATCTTATATACCCTTCACCAAATTATACTTTAAAATAATTTTTTTTAAATATTTTTAGGTAAACTAAATTTAATTTTTTTAAATTGTTTTTCAAAATATTTTTTTTCGAAATAGCTTTTAATTTTTTTTCAAATTTTTTTTAGTTTTTAAAAAATTTTTGATGAAAAAAAAAATCGGGTTAAAAAATATTTTTCCCGATTTTGACCCATTATAATAGGTCAAACTCACTATAGGCTTATCTACATCGTTGCAATGGATTTTGAAATATCTATCATTAGATATCAATATTGTCTATATTAATGACTTAGTAATCTAGATATATGTAGATCAACCGGTTGTCCCGGTTTTTTTTAACATATCTCCGTTATTTATGGACGGATTTTGCTGATTTTAAATAGGAAACGTCTCGAGAGCATGTCTGACAGAATTATTGAAGATTTGGATCTGGGGTCTTCAGAAAATGTATTTCAACAGACAGACGGACATGGCTTAATCGACTCCGCTATCTATAAGGATCCAGAATATATATACATTAGAGTGACAGCCGATTTTTTTTTTTAGATTTCAAAGAGTGCCGGGTGGAATATTGTGACACTAGGCCTAAATGTTAAGTGCTGAAAATTTGAGCCAAATCGGGCAACGATTTCTGGACGCGCATCGAGGTCAAAGTTCAGATTTATGCAAAATTTTACTGTTAATATGGAATAAATAGGTGAAACTCGTTAACTTTCTGCATTGTTTTCTAGAAATATGTAGATTTATTTATATTAGTGAATATTATATTAAAAATTTTTTTTTGGAAATTAACCCTGTATCTCCTTTGGTTCAAAATGACCCAAAAACTGTATTATCGCCAAAATTAGAGAAAAATGCAAATTTTTCAGTTTTTGAAAAAATTTTGCTACTAAATAAATACTTTTGCAATTGAATGCAAAAAAAATCGAAATATGTACGTAATTATCGTTGTAATTAGATATAAATGACAAAATTTGATTAAAAATGTTAAAGTTATTACAAATTCGCCAGACCATTAACGTGTTTCAGGCCACTTGAACAAAAAATTTAGGAAACAAATTAAGATATTTCGAGAAAAATTAAAATAAAAGCTCATTTTTATTTAAAATATGTCCATATTTACTTGTATATGAGTTTTTGTCTTCGTAGGATACCGTTAACCTATTCGCAGGTATGGCCAAAAAAAATAATTTTTTTTAACGGCTGTTTCAAAACTCCATTTTCAAATTTTTAAAAATTTTGTTAAACAAATTTCAGATTTTTTCGATCATCACATTGGGGTTTATTGAGATCAAAATAGGGAATAAAAATATGAAAAAATTATGTCAATACCTCTTACAGTTTTTCCGTACCTGCGATTTAAATTTTGCGTTTTTCAAGAAAAACTATTTTTTTGTCCATATTTAGGCGAATGAGTCCAATTTCCTTACTGTTATAAATTTTAAGTAAAACCTATTCATAATATTATAGTCCTTGTAATTTTAAATATGTTCTGAAAGTTTTACTAAAATCGGAAAACGATAACCTTTGAATCGTGAAGGTCGAAGGTCAAATTTTTCAATATTTGGAATTTCTAATGGAAAGATAGCGAAATGTTATATATTTTTGAGCCGATTTTCATGAAACTTGTGGAAAATATATATTGGGGTCTAGCATTTACAACAACAGTGCAAAAATTAATTTTAACCTTTAAGAGGACTTGGGGTCAAAATGGTTGTGTTTTTCGTGATTTAAAAAGTTGAGGGTAATTTGGACCCCAAGTGCTGCTAAGGGTTAATTTCCATTTTTGTGCTGTTATTTTAAATTCTGGACTTTATGTTATATTTTCCTTAAGTTGCATTAAAATCGGCCCAAAAATATATAACATTTCGCTATCTTTTCATTAGAAATTCCAAATATTGAAAAATTTGACCTTTGACCTTCACGATTTTAAGGTTATCGTTTTCCGATTTTAGTAAAACTTTCAGACCATATTTAAAATTACCAGGATTATAATACTATTAATAAGTTTTACTTAAAATTTATAACAGTAAGGAAATTAGGCTCATTCGCCTAAATGTGGACAAATAATTAGTTTTTCTTGAAAATCGCAAAATTTAAATCGCAGGTACGGAAAAACTGTAAGAGGTATTGACATAATTTTTTCATATTTTTATTTCCTATTTCGATCTCAATAAACCCCAATGTGATGATCGAAAAAATCTGAAATTTGTTTAACAAAATTTTTAAAAATTTGAAAATGGAGTTTTGAAACAGCCGTTAAAAAAGTTATTTTTTTTGGCCATACTTGCGAATAGGTTAACGGTATCCTACGAAGACAAAAAATCATATACAAGTAAATATGGACATATTTTAAGTAAAAATGAGCTTTTATTTTAATTTTTCTCGAAATATCTTAATTTTTTTCCTAAATTTTTTGTTCAAGTGGCCTGAAACACGTTAATGGTCTGGCGAATTTGTAATAACTTTAAAATTTTTTAATCAAATTTTGTCATTTATATCTCATTACAACGATAATTACGTACATATTTCGATTCTTTTGCATTCAATTGCAAAAGTATTTATTTAGTAGCAAAATTTTTTCAAAAACTGAAAAATTTGCATTTTTCTCTAATTTTGGCGATAATACAGTTTTTGGGTCATTTTGAACCAAAGGAGATACAGGGTTAATTTCCAAAAAAAAACGTTTTAATGTAATATTCATTAATATAAATAAATCTACATATTTCTAGAAAACAATGCAGAAAGTTAACGAGTTTCACCTATTTATTCCATATTATCAGTAAAATTTTGCATATATCTGAACTTTGACCTCGATGCGCGTCCAGAAATCGTTGCCCGATTTGGCTCAAATTTTCAGCACTTAACATTTAGGCCTAGTGTCACAATATTCCACCCGGCACTCTTCAAAATTTTAACAAAAATTTTTTTCCATACAACTGATTTTCACTATACAAAATTATATTGTGGAAATTATAAACGGAATGACAAACTTATATATACCCTTCTCACGAAGGTGAAGGGCAGCGTTGCCGCTTTGGTCCAATTGGACCAAAATTGGTAGTTTGAAGTTAACAAATTGACTTTTGGTAGTTTGGTTGGTTTGTTCCGATATTTGTCGTATTTTGGTAGGCTACGATATTTCTGAATACAGAAGTATTTTTAAGAACAAATTAATTAAAATAATAACGAAAAAACTACTTAAAATATGAAGATAGTATTTTCTAAAATATTTAGTTTAGTCAGGTAAATGTGTATTTATTTAGTAGTGTTGAGTTCAAAAAATACCAAAGGGCTCTCAAAACTTTTATTTTCTAATAATATGTGTTAAACTCTGCTTCAATATCATTCTTCCTCTGGATAATTTTATAGCAGCAATAATATAATTTTAAGTTAACTATTAATTTTGAAACGAATTCATATAGCATTTCCCAAATATCTTAAATTTGGTAGGTTTTGGTAGGCTTTGGTAGTTTTTAATTAGAAATTTGGTAGGAAAAATATTTTATGAGTGGCAACGCTGGTGAAGGGTATAATAAATGATTTAATATTAAAAAATGCTTGTAGTTTCTCCGTATTCACTGTTATTATGAAAAAAATTCCTTTTTATTTGCATCAGTTTAAAATCATATGATGCATCAAGGCGAATTTATACAAGGTGGAGTCAGTCAAACAGCTGATAATTCGCCTTGTGATGCATGATGCAATTGAAAACGGCAAACATTTATGGAGCTCTTAAAAATATCGAAAACGATACTCTTAAATAAGAATCGATATATCGGTTTTTGAAATATCGGCGATATATATCGATATTTTTTCCTAAATATCGATATTTTGAAATATCGATATATTTTGCCCATCCCTACACACCTGTCAGCGATTTTATTACGGCTTGACTATCAGTATATGTATACATATACTGATAGTATACGAATATCCCTGCCTGATATTATAACTAGGGTATTCAATTAATCGGGTTTCTGGTGTAATATTTTAATCGAGCAAATAATTAATCGGGGTTTAGATTTATTCATTTAATAATCGATTAATTTAAAATTATTCCGATTAATTTCTATTTTAATTTTAAATTGAAAATACAACCACGAATTTTGTGTACAAAATATAAAAAGCAAATAAAACATAACTGTTCAACCAAAAAATAATAGCAAATATGGTATTTGAAATCCTTTTTGTATACACATGTGATTTTTTTAGGATTTTAGTGAGATCTACTGAAATAATCTTAAAAAAAAAGAATATAATTTAAATGTTTTCTTTTAAACGATTTTTTCTTTAAATTTAAAAAAACTGGAAAAAAACTCTCTCGCTGATTGTAGATGATGGAGCATCCCAGCAAAAACTTGGTAATGACTTGCAATTACTGAACAACTTACTTTTCAATGACTACTACATTCACCAAAGGTTAATCGGAAAACGTTAACCTTTAAATCGTGAAGGTCAAAGCTAAAATTTTTCAATATATGAAAAGAATTTTTTCCGAATTTTGGCGATAATACAGTTTTTGGGTCATTTTGACCCAAAGGAGATACAGGGTTAATTTCCAAAAAAATGTAATATTCATTAATATAAATAAATCTACATATTTCTAGAAAACAATGCAGAAAGTTAACGAGTTTCACCTATTTAATCCATATAAATAGTAAAATTTTGCATATTTCTGAACTTTGACCTCGATTTCTTGATTTAATAATATTTTAAATTTGAAAAGTAATTACGATCCCGAAATATCTACGTATTGTAGAAACCAGTTCCGTTTGGCAACCATGGGATTTTGCATACACCTTAATATTTAAAACCTTATTTAAAAAAAAATATATAGCATTTTCAATTAAAAGCTTTATTTTTATATTTTCGTATAAATAAATTAAAGCAGCTAAAAAAGTATACAACTTTAATTTAATTCCGTTAAAAAATACATAGTTGTTAGAACATAGAGAACTTTAAACACGGAAGCACTTAGGTTTACAAACCAATGTAATATTAATTTAGAAAAGCATATTATAAGAAATACATATATAGAGATTTTAGTAATGTGAAATACTAGAGATTCATAGGTTGAGGTGGTATCATGTGCACACTCGGTTGATCGATAATCAATTTGAGATGTTTATCTGGCCATTCAAATTCTAAACGCTGCTGTACATCAGAACTACCATCCAAGTTGGCACGTTGAAAATCGGACATCATTCGCGGCACTAAGTCATCGGGTATTAAAACTTGAATCCAGTAGCCAATGATACCATACGGCGATGTCTTGCTCACGGATGAGCCCGTAACGGATTCGGCAACTAATGTCAGTGCTAAATGCTGGGCCTTGAAAGTAAAATGACGTCCGTGACGAATGCGATCTTTAATGGCCAACATTAAATATTTGGCTGCATACGGAGCTAGTGTAATTTCAATGCCATCCAATGAAATGGACTCTGGAGCTTGTGGCTGATAGTCAAGGGGGCATGATTTGTGCAATGAACTGCTACTCATTGACATGGATGCCGGGAATGATGGGGCGTCTTCACGTTTAATTTGTTGGTCATCTTGTTGTTGCATGCTGCGGTTATTTTCATCGGACATGCATTGAGCATTTAGAGTTTGAAAGTCGATTTCTTGTTTAATTTCTTGTTGTTGGATATGCTGTGATCGTGCTACCTCACGGAATGTAAATTCACCGTTGACACCAGCCAAATCTGAACCTTGTTTCTCTAGATCGTCTTGCAGTGAAACCAAACGTTCAGGAAATAGTTCAAAAACACTTAGGACTCTTTCCATATTGGTAACCAACCACTCGCCGCCAGTTTGCATATCTTGTCTTAAATAATTTAGTACACCGCGCCCGTTCCAGCGCGAAGCTTGTTCTAGTTCTTCATCTGTGACGCCAACTATTTGACAAAAGTCTACCATTCCGAAAGGTGTCTCAAGTGTGCCAATTTGTGCATCTTGGGCGATTAGTATATTTTGCAGACGTGAACTACTTTTACCATCGAGACTTTTGCGCCAAGGTATGTTATCACCAATACACAAACTGTTGCCAGTTTGAAAGCAATAGCGTGCAATAGATTGCAAAAGATTTGCAGGCCACGTTGGTGGTCTTCTTGGTTTACTCGGATTCTCTTGTTCTTCTCTTAGTTCTTCTTGGGTCTTTTGTAATCGAAAAGTCAATTCGAATCCCATTCCAGAGCGTATATTCATTTCGGGATTATCATTTTCCAGAGCATGTACTCTCCCATCGCCATGTAAATCACTGAGGCCAAAACTGACATAATGCCAATGCGGTGGTATACCTCTTGCGGCATCACCTTGGCTATTGTACATGCTAATGTAATCCAAAGGATCTTGTCCGCCTAGCCAATATTTGAGTAATGTTGTTACTTGTAGGGGATTCGGTTGATCGGGATATACACATTGTAACATATCAATTAAAGCTTTAAGACCTGCTGGTGGAGGAGGTGGTACTTGTCGAATGTCTCCATTATTATGAGTAGATGCTGTTGGAGTTGGTGTAGACATTTCTTACAGTCCGTAGAGTTCTTAATTAGTTTTTAAAATTTTGTAAAACAAAATAAATAAAACAAAAATAACTAAAAATGTAAACAATCTGGATAATATTATTCTATGCACATAAACAAAACAATGCGAAAATACTGTCAAACCACAACAGCTGATTTGACTTAACAAACATATTTTGTTGTGAGGTGAGTTTAAATTCAGACTTGTAACTCACCATCAAATAAATTTTGGTTAAAGTGATTTTCGGTACTATCTTGCAAGTAAACACACACAGATTTGCCAATAAAAACTTTTGAACAAATTTACTAGATTGTTGTAAAATAATAATTATATTTTAAACTTATTTTATGTAATACTTTATACTTGGTCCCAATTGTTTTGCAAAGTGTCTGATAAACTAAAGTCTTCTCGTTATATCCCATGGTAGTAACTGTGGAACTAAAATAATTTTTTAATACGTAATAATCTAGGAAATAAATTTAGTGTCAATCCAGTCACAGAGTACACCAAAAACTGGTTTAAATTAAAAAATATACATATCTATTTTCGAATTCGAGTTTGCATATAAATATGCCTAAATATCTAAAAAGTAGATATTTTCACCAAGGGTCCCAATATTGATCAACATTTATTTTAAAATTTAGTTGAAATCCAAGAATTTTTAAATAAATAAAAAATAATGGCGTTCAAATATATAAAATTTTATTGAAATTTTAGTATATTGTAAAAAAATATTTTGTTATGATTTTGAAATACAATAATAAGAACAATTAGATTAACAAATGACGTATTAATAAATAGTAATTGCAATAATGAATATGTCCGCCAAAGATACGTAAGATATTGCATCAATGGTTAATTAGTAATTTAAAAAAATTAAATGTTCCTATAAATATGAAACTTACCTTATATATTCAATAGTGGAAGAACATCGGATTAGATACAGATTAATATAGACTTCAAAGTAGTTACCAATTAAATCAAAGATTTTATGGATTATATTGTTATTGAACTTCCTATTACAAACAGTTAAATAATAAATTACTAGGCATTTCATCTATACTTATACAGACTTTCAAAAATATAGCATTAATCAGATATATAAATATGAAACTAATAACGCTTCTTGAAGAAAAATCGATTTCGAGAACGAAAGAATTTAAAAAACGAAAATGGAAGTGATATACATATTTAATATTTCCGTATTGTCCACTATTTTAAATTTAATTTTGATGCTTTTGAATTAACTTGTATCACATTTTTTGCTAAAATCCCTAAAAATTATTTGTTAAAAATCTTGTAATCACATTTTTAAAATTTATAAAAAATCCACCAAAGTGCGTTTAAATACGCCTTAAAATCCACTGCACTACACTTTAAGAAGAACGCAACAAAAATCGCTATATGAACTATATTACTCCGCTAAATATGTTTAAAATCGCTGAGATTAACGAGAAAATAGCTAATTTATCATCACTGGAAGAACATCAAAAGTTTATTAGAGTTTTTTTTGTGCAAAATTTGCAAGTAGAAACTTTTTTAGCCAAGATAATTTCTTTCACAATAATTAGTAAATAAATTTAAAAAAAGACGCACAAACATGGAACCCTATAACCAGCCCGTTGTAATTGATAATGTAAGTGCAAATATTATGATTTTAAATAGACAAAATGGAATATATGTTGAAAAAATTGCAAGAGGTGCGGTATAATTGCAAATGACAGTGACATCACCTGCCTTTGCTGTCGCGCTGGCTCCCCTCTTCTCTATCAAATATCGGTTAGTTGGCTGTTTGTATGGCTAAATCCTAATAAGTCTACCAACAACATAACACGATGATGACTAAACCCTTTATTAAAGAAATTGGGTGGTTAACAAATGATTATGAGTATTATTAAAGCCAAGATTTAATACTATAATAAATTTTGTATAATAATTTGTTAGCATATTCTTAACGTTTATATTTAATGCACGAAGCTGAATCATATAGTCCACCTAAACGTATTCCTTCGTCTAATGACATATGTCTACTATAATTTAACGGGAAAGTGACTGGTTGTCTGTCAGCCACCCATCGAGTGGGTAGAAGTAGTTGCTCACTTGATTTATCAGGATTTCGATTGCTGCCGCATTTACCATAGTGTCTCTTAAATACGACTGGCCGTGGCAATTTGTTGTAAGGATCTCGATAATAATCGCGGAAATTTTGACAATCCAAATAGAAATTATCAATTTCTTGTGAACGCCCATAATCAACTACAGCTAATCCAATTCTAGGAGCAAAATTCATTATAGATTTACGTTGATTGCGGGAACTCTGCGAAACAAGCAACATGTCCACTTCGGGTGCAGAAATGATCTTCATTTTGTCACACCTTATAATACCAAAATTAAATGTTTTTCAATTAGTTTTTATGTAAATTAATGTAAAATTCAAATTTAAATTTTCTGTCAAAAATTTATTTATTCAGGGTTCTGGTATGATTAAAGCCGGCTTTGCTGGTGAGCACATTCCAAAGTGCAGATTTCCAAATTAGTAAGTATTGTTATTGATGATTACACATAGTTTATTTTAGTCAATAATATTGATCTTTTCAGTGTTGGTCGTCCGAAACATGTTCGTGTTATGGCTGGTGCTTTGGAAGGCGATCTCTTTGTGGGTCCAAAAGCCGAAGAACATCGTGGTCTACTTAGTATACGCTATCCAATGGAACATGGCATCGTAACTGATTGGAATGATATGGAACATATCTGGGGTTATATTTATAGTAAAGTAAGTTAAAAATCAAAATATTTATCAAATCAATTGTTTCAGAGTTTTTAATGGTCCGTTTTCATTTGTGAGTTTGAGACTGTTTTTTTTAATGATTATTTCGGTAGCTGTATTTTGTTTTATTCAGTAATGTTATTGTAGTGCTGTATTTGCTATAATTTCGGTAACATAATTTTAATTATAATTTCGGTCTAAATCATTGTTCAATAATAATATATATAAATGTACATACATATATTTATTTTTTAATGATATTTTGTGGGTTTTTGGATTAATTTTTGCTGCAAATCGACTGGTGAAATCAGGTTTTCATCTTTCGTATCAAAGGTTAGAAAGAATTTTCAAAATCAAATTAATTTTGATCTCTTAATTATTCCGTTAATAAATTCATTATATAATAATTCATGGGCTTAATTCCATTATACTTCAAATGTATTGAATTCATTCCTTTTAGAATTCATTCTTTATAGAATTAATCCCTTTAAATTTTCATTAATTCAAATCCGTTACAAAACTGCTTTAAAAATGTATTGTTGAATGATAAAATTTTTGTTCAATTTAATATGCTGTTTTTCTATAGCGAATGAACGTTTTGAGTGGACGTTTTACATGTATTTTGTTTTTGTTACAATAACAAAACACATGTTAAATTTCCACTCAAAGTAATCGTTCGCTATAGAAAAACAGCACATAAATCTACATATTACAAATTCAGTTTTTTTAAATTCATTTTGTAACAATAACAAGACTGAATGAAGAAAAAATATTTTAATTTAGTTTGTATTAGATTTGAATTATCAATTAAGGGTTGAATGAATTCTGTTAATTACAGTATGAATAAATTTAACAAACTCAAATTACAACCAAATATAAATAAAATATTTTGATTATTTTTAACTTAAATAAACGCTTAAATCAAAATAATACCTTTTTTATGAAAATATATGATGGATTTCTATTTATGAAAATATATGATGAATACGTTTTTGTTGATGTAAAGGAGGTCACTACACTATCACGAAAATGGTTTCCAATGTGGTTTTCGAGATGAAAGAGTAATCGGAAAGAGTAAATTTAAATTTTTACAGTAGATAGATTTTATATTGTTTCAAAAAGTGAACTTATATAAATTTTGAGTTAATACCCTCTTTCATCAAGTGCGAACTGTTTGGTATCATATTTTTTAATAGGAATAATGGAATGGAAATTTTTCATATGTAATGAAGTTTTTAAAAATTTAAAGAAATTATTTTTTATAATTGCGGCAATAGTTACCGACTTATGATAACAATAATGTAAAATCATAATTCGGAATTAAAAATATCAGACATTAATTTTACTTTAGGCTTTTATTTATAGAATAGAATTCATTCATGATAATAAATAATACAAAAAAAATATCGGGAAGTTTCATGAAAAGCAAAAAATTGATTTTTTTTTCAATAATTGCAAAATTTAAAAGAAAACCATATACTTTTAAATGGAATTTACTTACTATGATGTATTCGTATTTTCAAATTCGCTTAAAATGTAACCACAAACAGATTTTGACCTCTACTGAAAATTTTGAGTTAATACTATGGTATTCAATTAATCGGGTTTCTGGTTTAATCGGTTAATCGAGCAAATAATTAATCGAGGTTCAGATTTATTCGGTTAATAATCACCCTTCTCTCTTTATGTAACCATAACTTCCTGATTAACTTTCTGATGCTTTATTGTTAGTGATGCTTTTACGCACTGCGACCCACATATTTTGTTCCTGATGTTTAAGCGAATTATTAATTAACTCGTACTACCATATCTACTTAAATAATCCGAGATTTTTGATTACTTTTTGTTAAAATAAAAACAGTTTTTGTACATTCTGTGAGAAGACTGGTTTTATCTATACGATTTTCGTAAATTAATTTTTATTATAAAAGCATTTATGTCCCCCTGAAAAATTGTTTTAATATAATTCATCACTGCTAAATTATGTATGGATCGGTTCATAAGCCACACTTTATATGAGGGCTTACTCCCACTTATACGAACATAAATAATTTTAAAATTGTCGTATTGGGTAACTATTGACCATCGCTTTTGTAATAGGACTAAACCCGAAAATCTATTTAACGAAATTGTAGTGAAAATTTATCAATATTTGACTTTCTGATTATGAAATCCGGGACTACTACAGCAACTTCATCAATTTACAATTGATTAAAGTGAATGATGGACTTCAATCAATTGTAAATTGCTGTATTTTTTCACTTAATAACATTTTAAAAGAGTGCATTCTAAACTTATTAATATGATTTAGGTTGTGATTTACAGGTTTTTGTAAAAAAAGTTGAAAATATTAAATAAAATTGTACATTTATTTCGGGCGAAATTTAAATTTCTCTAATTACCAAACTTTGACATCAATTTATTTTATTTATAACTAGTTGACCGCCTCGGCTTCGCCCGGTAGCATTTATTAATGTTAGTTCTTCAAGTATCTCCAACCCACATACATCTGCCTGTTCTTATTTATTTGCAAATAAAATATATAAATTTGTACTGCATACTTTAGGGAGCCATTTTATTACAGTTGACTGAACTCAAAAAAAAATTTCCGAGTTTTGCCTGGAAGTTTTGAATTTTTTTCTTTACAAACCATCTCCTGAAAATTTCGAATCGAATAAAAAAAATCAGCCAAATAGCTCCAGCTGTTCTCACATGATGCCATTACATACATTTACCATTTCATTTTTATGTATATATAGATAGATAATACCTAATTTCATACAGATTTAAATATTTTTTTTAAATTTAAACAATTATTCAGAAATATAACATAATAATTTGTCCAATCTTATTGAATTGTATGCATATTACAAAACTATTTAATAAATGTTGCGTACATCTCTATTTTTAGGAACAATTATCCACATGTACCGATGAACATCCAGTATTGTTGACAGAGGCTCCTCTAAATCCTCGTAGGAATCGCGAAAAGGCAGCCGAATTCTTTTTTGAAGGTATTAATGCTCCTGCTCTTTTTGTTTCTATGCAAGCCGTATTAAGTCTGTAAGTTCACATTCCAGACAACACGCATTCTGTATTTAATGTGCCTCTTATTTCTATAGATACGCCACTGGTCGTGTAACGGGCGTAGTTTTGGATTCAGGTGATGGCGTTACACATGCTGTACCCATTTATGAGGGATTCGCTATGCCACACAGCATTATGCGTGTAGATATTGCTGGTCGAGATGTTTCACGCTACTTGAAGACACTCATACGTAGAGAAGGTTTCAATTTCCGCTCGACTGCTGAATTTGAGATTGTGCGCTCGATTAAGGAGAAAGTCTGCTACTTAGCTACCAATCCACAAAAGGAGGAATCAGTGGAAACTGAAAAGTTCGCGTACACACTACCAGATGGTAAAACATTAGAGGTACTTTTGACTAAATACTATTATTGACACGTTACTAATGTCACTCCTTCCTTGTTTTCACAGATTGGACAAGCACGTTTCAGAGCACCCGAAGTGCTTTTCCGACCCGATTTATTGGGTGAGGAGTGTGAAGGCATCCACGACGTTCTAATGTATGCCATTGAAAAATCCGATATGGATCTCAGAAAAATGCTCTATCAGAATATTGTATTATCGGGTGGTTCTACACTTTTTAAGGGTTTCGGTGATCGTTTATTATCTGAATTGAGGAAACATTCAGCTAAGGATCTTAAGATCAGAGTATGTCGCTCTAGCTTGAAATTGTAATGGATAATAAAATAATTATGTTGCATCTCTTTCTGCTTTTAGATTGCCGCTCCACAAGAGCGTCTTTATTCAACGTGGATGGGTGGCTCCATTTTGGCATCACTTGATACTTTCAAGAAAATGTGGATTTCTAAGCGCGAGTATGAGGAAGAAGGCCAACGAGCAGTGCATAAAAAGACTTTTTAGAGCAATTATACTCATTATTATTTATTGTACAATGCTTGTATTTCCCTCTTTTTTCCTTTTTATTTCATCCTTTTTTTAATTATCCTCCCTAATTTTAATTTCATTCAATTTGCGTGTTTATGAAAGAATTTAAGCTAAAAAGATTACTAAAATTTCTATCAACTAACTGATCTAGTTATTTATTTTAAACTTGTCTAATTGTGTAAAAAGCAAAACAAAGAGCATTCAAATTTAAACAGCTATTGGAAATTATTACTTAAATACTTAATTAAACAAACATCTTTAATATAACCATGTATTAAGAAGACTCAAAGAAACAAAAAAAATATTCGAAATCTCTGTGCTTGTGCTTTGTTTGTATATTCTAAGACAAAAGAATTTCGAAATAAATTTCCTTAACCAAAATAGCATTTAGGCACAATGTCTCTACTTAAAGTAACAACAACAAAAAGTGGTATTAAAAAATATACAATTTCATATTGGATTGTGAAATAAATAAATTGTTTTTCATTTTATTTTATAAAAAAAAATTATATAAAATTACAATATTAATGGATGTGGTTTAGGATAGGATTTAGAGCCCCGAGTAGGAACCCTAGTATAGTGCCATCTCAGAGTGGGTATTTAACCTTTTTTAATTAAAGAAATAATGAAGATTCTTAGCAGTTTCTGTTCTACGATGACAAATTAGTTACAGTATGACATTACAATTACTGGTTACAATGAGTCAGTTTATAATGAATAAACTGACTTGTCCCTAAAGTTAAATGGAAACAAATTCACTTGCCTAATACCTTACGAATTTAGATAATCACCCTTATTCTACTTGGCGTCGTCGACATCGTCGTCAATATTGAGTCAAAAAATGGTATATGTTACGCCGATATCGATAACTATTGGTAACTTTTGACAGCGTTTTGTACTTTAACCCGAATTATAAAAGTATAAAATTCTGTCAAAAGTTACCAATTGTTATCGATTTCGGAGAAACATATACCATTTTTTGACTCAATATTGACGACGATGTCGACGACGCCAAGTAGAATAAGGGTGAATATTTTTAAGTAGAGAAACAAATTTTATTATTTTTCTATTGAGGTGCGCCCGAGATAATATATCGAGACCAATGAGTCCATTGTGAATTCCTTCCGCAAGAAAGATTAAGATAATAAATTTCAAAACATTCTAATTTCAAAAAGAAACTAGTGAATAATTGTAACAACTAACGTAGTTATCTAACATAAATGAAATTGAATTTCCTTTAGCCTACAATCCGTCAAGAAAGTGTCAATCTATCCACTTAATTCTCTAACGTTGAAACCCCGGGGAATGGTAGACTATAGGCTCCACAGTTTTTAACATAATTATTTATAACGGGAGCTGGAGAAACTGTGCCATCTCATTCGGTCTTAAACATTGTTGTAGCAGCAGTTATTTCTGAGTTCACAGCCCTTGGCCGAGTGAACTCTGGTCATTCCGGTGAGTAGAACCGGCTGTCATGGGAATGCTTAACCATTGTTCAATGGGGCTGGTTAGTTAGTTGACTTGTATGGACAATTTAACAAATGTACAGTATCGTAAGGACATTGCAGATATGCAGGACAACGGTTCAAAGTGCCGGGACATCCCATAGACTTTGGATGGGATGTCCTCCCGATAGCTCAGAAAGCCCATCCGAATCTATCATCAGAATCTGATGGTTGGTGTGACTAGGCTGGTAACATACCATCAGGTAACATAGCCAGCAACACATGTTTGCCTGACCTATAGCATCCCGGTTGTCGAAGACCTCACCTACAAGGATAATTCCGAGCCCTAAATTGCAAATTCGTCCGCAATATTGTTGTCCTAACAATATTAAAATTGACCCTGTGACATTTCTCAACACTATATATGCAGCTTTGAAGACCGCTAGTATTGCAGCGTATCACGTTGGTTCAGAAATTAATTTCATTGGCCAAATGACCATATTGAAACTACGGTGCCCAAAATATTAGAAATTGTGGGCGTGGCATGCTGTTAAAGACAAATATTTTATAGCGAAAGTTGTATTGGTGAGGTTTTGCTCAGGGGTAGATTGTACTGTCGGATCGCATGGGCATTGTGGCCAAGACTGAACATGCCAGGTGTACATATATTTAAAATTATATATGCTGTTATTAACATTGTTTATAAGTATGTATGACAATAACTGAAAAGTAGCTTTAAAGGCTCTATGTGAACTGTGGAAATATTATATTTGAGTATTTGTGTCAATAGTAGATGGCGTAGGTGGGTATAAATGCTGGTGGCTCTAGCAACAACCGATGAGTTCATTGTGAATCGTGATTGAGTCAACATCAAGCGGATACAAAATTGTGTTCTAAATCCGTAATTATAAAAGTGTAATTGTATAAAAACTTAATTTGTTACAATTTTTTATTTGCAATTAAAAGATTTATTTAAAGGAAATAAACCACCGTTTTTAAAAGGTAAAAATGTAACGATATTTACTACGTTGATATAGAAAAGTTTTTTAATGTTTGAAAGGCCATTTTCAGAATGTAAAATTTTATTCCGTAACCAAGTAGAAGTGTGGGACGCTATTTACTCTTCATTGGATTCTATGGTGGAACTGATCGAAACAAATAAATCATTTTTTTTTCGAAATATAAATTTAAATTTAATAATAAGGTTATTCATTTCAAAAAAATGGAAAATTGCACTCTGATTTTTTTAACACTTGTAACTTCTAAACGAATAGACCGATTTTAATAAAAATTCTCGTGGCTATAGTGGATAGTGTTGATAAGTTTAAGTTTCAAATTCGGGCTTATAACACCAAGTCACCGAGCCACTGATGCCAAATTTTTGTTTGCGATCTCATTTAAAATATTTTTATTTATATGGAATTTACTAGACGAGATCTACAAAAAACATTGCTTTAGCCATATATAAGACTAGCGGAAATGAAAAGATATACATATTATATATCAACATGTTGGAAATTATGTCCCATATTCAAAAATGTACAAAATTTTTAAGAAAATAAGAATAAAAAATGGTAGCTGTTTTTTTGAAAATTTTAATTTTTAAAATGCAATAAAAGTTTTGTTTATGAATCGTTTTTAATGAGATTTTACACTTACATATATACAAACTCTTGATCCAAATCCAAAAGTGAAAAAGGTATTTGTGAATTGTTAATGACAATCCCACAATTCCCAAAAAACTTTTCAAAAATCGC
Organism: Calliphora vicina; assembly: GCF_958450345.1. Taxonomy (NCBI): domain Eukaryota; kingdom Metazoa; phylum Arthropoda; class Insecta; order Diptera; family Calliphoridae; genus Calliphora; species Calliphora vicina. Next base: position 58,730,709 of record NC_088780.1, on the reverse strand, counting down.
AAAATTGGGATTTTTTGATTTTTGGATCTATTGAAGGCACCGAGTTCGGGGCTATGAAATCCCTATGCGCAGTATTGAAGAACATATTGGGACATACAAAACAGGTCTTAATTTTCTGAAAGCAGCAATGCGATTAGAGAACATGTCTACAGTTGAAATTTATATAAAAAATAGTTCTACTTCTGAAGGCTCTGGACCACGCACTAATACGATTTTTGATATTATTTTGCTTTTGTAAGATTTCCCGAGATGTAATATTTCAGAAAAATATAAATTCGTCATTTATCTTTTTCTTATTTTCTGTGTAATTTAAAATTAATGTACATATATACTTTTTTCGAAAAAAAAAATGGCGAAAAAACGACTTTTTTTATTTTTTTTAAGTTTGAATACACATAACTTTTGACTCAGTAAAGGTTTTTAAACAGTTTTTCCTTACGATTATTAATAAATTTGTTGTTAATTCAAAAAAGATATGTATTTCAATATATCGGGAAAGAATTGGATCCGTTATTAGCAAAAAAGCAGTCCAAGGTAGGTAAAAAACATAAAAATTTACTTTTCAAATGCGAATAACTCGTAAACTATAAGAGATAATATATGGCTAAAGCAATGTTTTTTGTAGATCTCGTCTAGTAAATTTCATATTCGGATCGCAAACAAAAATTTGGCATCATTTTTAATTTTTGATATACTTTGAGGCATTGTGGCTCACTGCCCCCGTGGTGTTATAAGCCCAAATTCAAAACTTAAATTTACCAACATCTCCTCTATAGCCATTTTTATTAAAATCGGTCTATTCGGTTGGAAGTTACAGATTTATTTCCACTTTTTTTCTTAGTTCCCCTACTGTGCGACGCGTCGATCGCGACGATCCAAAAGCAACATTCGTAGATAAAACTTCACGAAGAAAGATGATTCTTTAAGTTCTTCTCATGTATACTCATTTGAACAATGAATGTAGAATTCATCTCAACTTATTTCAGCATATCGCACTCTTTCAACAATACTGTATTAACACAACATTTTAAAATTTTCAGTAGAGGTCAAAAAATGTTTGTGGTTACATTTAAAGAGAATTTGAAAATACGAATACATCATAGTAAGTAAATTCCATTTGAAAATATATTTACTTGTTTTTAAAATGTTTGCAATTATTGCAAAATAATTCTATTTGTTGAGTCAATACCATTTTTCTGAAACTTCTCGATATTTTTTATTATTTTATCAACAAAATACAAGTATCAACTCAAAATACAACCAAATTTAAATAAAACATTTTGATTATTTTTTTTATCTTGAATAAAGGCTTAAATCAAAATAATAAATTTTTTATGAAAATATACATATGTATGTACGGTGTATTTCTATTTAAACTTTTGTATTAACTCAAAATAATACCTTTTCGTTGATACAAAGGTAGTCACTAATTATCTCGAAAATGGTCTCAAATGTGGTTTTCGTTTTGAAAGAGTAAAGAGTTTACAGTATATAGATATTGATGTTGTTAGTTGATTTCTTGCGTGGAATTGTGACTGGAATTATAGACAAATATTTGATGAACGGCAATTTTATTATTTTCGTTTTCTATTTTAACTTTTTATACCCTTCAGCTTCGTGAGAAGGGTATATATAAGTTTGTCATTCCGTTTGTAATTTCTACATTTTTCATTTCCGACCCTATAAAGTATATATATTCTGGATCCTTATAGATAGCGGAGTCGATTAAGCCATGTCCGTCTGTCTGTCTGTCTGTCTGTCTGTCTGTCTGTCTGTCTGTCTGTCTGTCTGTCTGTCTGTCTGTCTGTCTGTCTGTCTGTCTGTCTGTCTGTCTGTCTGTCTGTCTGTCTGTCTGTCTGTCTGTCTGTCTGTCTGTCTGTCTGTCTGTCTGTCTGTCTGTCTGTCTGTCTGTCTGTCTGTCTGTCTGTCTGTCTGTCTGTCTGTCTGTCTGTCTGTCTGTCTGTCTGTCTGTCTGTCTGTCTGTCTGTCTGTCTGTCTGTCTGTCTGTCTGTCTGTCTGTCTGTCTGTCTGTCTGTCTGTCTGTCTGTCTGTCTGTCTGTCTGTCTGTCTGTCTGTCTGTCTGTCCGTCTGTCTGTCTGTCTGTCTGTTGAAATCAGTTTTCTGAAGACCCCAGATATCTTCGGGATCCAAATCTTCAATAATTCTGTCAGACATGCTTACGAGAAGTTTGCTATTTAAAATCAGCAAAATCGGTCCACAAATGGCTGAGATATGAGGAAAAACCAAGACAACATCGATTTTTGACCTATTTTTGACCTATATCTGGATTACTAAGACATTAATATAGACAATATGTATATCTAATGATAGATATTTCAAAGACATTTGCAACGACGTATATAAGACCATAGTAAGTTGGACCTACAATGGGTCAAAATCGGGAAAAAAAATTTTGAACCCGAATTTTTTTTTTAAAAAAAAAAAAAAATTTTTAAATTTAAAAAAAAAAAATTTTAAATTTTTTAAAACAAAAAAAAAATTTTTTAAATTTAAAAAAAAAAAAAATTTTTTTATTTAAAAAAAAAAAATTTTAAATTTAAAAAAAAAAAATAATTAACAATCGAAAAATTTTTTTTTCAAAAAATTCAAAAAACAACTGGAAAAAAAATTAAATTTTGTTTACCTAAAAATATTTAAAATTTTGAAGTATAATTTGGTGAAGGGTATATAAGATTCGGCACAGCCGAATATAGCACTCTTACTTGTTTAACTTAATATTATACTATATGTATATGGGCTATTCCATATAATCGTACGTGACATTTGTACTCCTATAGAGTGGAATAGATTTTGCAAAAATAAGAGTATCTGAAAATAATTTGGTCTTTATGTTCCATATTTAAAAATAATAAAAAGTTCTTTCGAATCATTGTTGTTCAAAATATCGAGCGAAATAAGGGTATATCGTACGTAGAGATGCCAAACGGGGAATCCGGTTCCCGAAAATCCCGGGGTTTTCGGGATTTCTTAAACCCCGAAGCCCGGGATTTTTAAATTTTAAATCCCGGGATTTTCGGGATTTTCCAAATCCCGTTTTTCATAAATAAATAGGAGAAATTGTAATTTGTGTGTGCCTTTTTTATGCATTTTGACATTCTACATGCCCAAATATCGCAAAGTGATGTTCAGCAAAGTTGTTAAGCTCAACTCCTGCTACAACATAGTTAATAAAGGAAAGCGGTATTTTTGGTTTTCCTAGAGTGGGGCTCTGGAAAATCAATTATTAACATTTTTTTTGTAAGTTATCTAACAAAACTCAATTTAAATCCTCTTCAAACGAAATTGATTTTATCTCAGATGAGGAGCTCGAACAAAACAAAATTTCGATTGCTAAAAGGCTAAAAGATATTATTAATAAATGTAAAAACCCCAAATAACAATAACGAAACAAAGTAATAATGTAGATTTGTAGCTTGCAAAAGAAATAGATCACTTTATTTCTGAAAGAACAGGAGGAAAATACTTGCAGATTTGTTATAAGTATTTGCAAACTGTTTTGCCAATATGAAAGATGTTTTTCGGCAGTAGCATATGTCGGAAACAAAATTCGCTCCAGAAAGGCAGACGAAACCATAGATGCAATAGTATGCTTTTTAGTGTCTAATAAAAATTAATTGCTAAATAAAAAATTTACTTTCAATTGTAGACATAATTATTTACGTTTCTTTCTTATAATTTTCGGGATTTTAGATTTCCCGAAACCCCGGGTCGGGATTTCGGGATTCTTTACCAAATCCCGATCCCCGGGATTTTCAAAAATCAGTCCCGATTAGCATTTCTAATCGTACGTGACATAAAACGGAAGTCATTTTGAGGTATATGTAGAAATATGCAAAAATTTTCGAATCGTGAGAGGCGTTATGTTTTCTTTTAATTTCTTAAACTAAACGAAATATTTTTCCTTTACAATCCGTCATATTTATATAAAAACAATCTTTGATGATTTTATAATAAATAAAATCTAATATCCTACGTGACATACCGTACGTGACAGATTTTTCTCTTATAATAAAACAATATGTATTTGGGGGATTCAAACGGTCTCCTATTATATCGTATTGTCATAATGTCATAAAATATTTTTTAGTTTAAATAAATTTTTGTTGGGTTTCAAACAAAAAAGTTATAAACTAATAAGACTTTTAGAACTATGTTTATTGGTTTGTCATAAAATAACACTTTTTTTGTTTGCAGCACAACAATAATTTGTTTAAACTAAAACAAATATTTTACGACTTATGACAATACGACCTAATAGCAGACCGTTTGAATCGCCCAATTCTTTAAATATATGTATACAAAAATTAAAAAAGTGATTAGAAAATATACATTCGGTCTCAATAAACAATTTTATAATAGCAAATAAACAATCAGAGTCAAATTCATATTATACTATATGTTAATAGGGAGATTAGTTTTAACCGAAATTTTAGCCTAAAACATGGCAATTAAATTAAAAAATTAAATATAGTCAGTTTAAACTATTATTTTTGCCAATAAAATGTTGTAATAAGCTCTAAATACTTACACATAGTAATATTTTAGTGTTTTCTCCTAGTTTCAAGGGATTTTGGGTTTTCAGTCGTGGTAGTCATTCTCGTGGAATTGCCCATATGGAACGTAAATTCTATAGTGTTTGAATAAAACTCTAAATCTTATTCTATCTTGGGCAAGATGTCTGAGTTGAGCCAATAAGAACCCCTTGCTTCTAAACTCATCTTCGCCAGGTTATTCGTGGACGTCCACGATTCCTACGTCCCTGGAGATTTCACTGTAAACATGATTTGGCCATATCCGTGTTGTCCTTTCTTAGGGTGTAACAAATCCACTTTAATTTTCTTCTACGGATTTATTGACATTGAGTTGTACCTTTGGAGCATGGTTTCTTATACGCCGCGGCCAGAATGTTTTTAGGATACGCCTTACACATTTCGAGTCATAACAGCAAAAAAGACGTAAGCGCCAAAAACCAAATTTTACAGGGGAAGGTTTTTTTTAAATATCCTTGGTTGAAGTCTAAGTATTACCGTGAAATTGAGTATGTATGCACAGTTACTTCTTAACTATATATTGCATTTATTTTATTTCATATATAAAGGGCAGTCGCTGGCAGTTACACCCTCCAATTTTATTAAAAACACAACTTAATGTTTAAATTTGTTTATATTGTTCAAATTCAAATTAACGTTTTTAACCTTAAAAGACTAATATTAATTAATTTGTTAAAACTAATAAAGACGTAAGCGCCACTTCTTGTTCACAAAATATGTAGAAAAAACAATAAATTGTACTTACGTCTAACTTGTTTTTGCTGTAAAATCATAACGGTACATTATATAGCGATGATATTTTATGAGACGATGCAAATGATCGAGAACTATCGATATTTATCAAAAAAAACGAAAATTGATAATCATGGCGCTTACGTCTTTTTCACTTCAGGTTTCACTTCCGTTATAGCAAGACCGATTTTATGCATGTATCATGAAGGCGTTGATTAAGATTTCATTGGATACTTTGGTGTTTGTCTTCGACATTACCATATCCAGTACTAGTAAAAATAGTAGTATACAAACTTGTCGCTGTATAGCATCCGTATAATATAAATTATCTTGTCTGGAATGTCCGCTTTACGAAGACATTTCCAGATAGCTTTTCTTTTCATTTCGTTGAAGGCACGCTCAAAATCGTGGTGAATTCCATTCTATTGATTGGTGAAATTGCATTCTATTGACTGTTCCACGATTATTGTCAAAGAGTTGACGTGGTCTATACATGATCGGTTGCGTGTAAATCCAGGTTGTTCTTTACGTAGGCTAGCTTCAACAACAGGTGATATCCGATCCAGAATAATAAAGGCAATTATCTTTTGGATAGAGTTTATGAGTGTTAAGCCCTTAAGATTGCAATTGCGTTTCTGACATCCGCCTCTGTTGTTTTTATAAAACTGATCGGGTTTCGTATTAACAATGATTCTTCCTGTAGAGGATTATTGTATGTCAATGTTGGAGATTCAAAGAACACTTTCCACCTCTGAAGCTGTTCATCTGTTGTGGTAAGCGTTCTTCCATTTACGTCTTTGATGTTGGGTAGAGAATGTAGTGTTTCGCCACTTAGTTATCTGACAGCTCTAGAGTTACCATCTAACGCAGCATTTTTGGCTTCGTGGAGCAAATCTCTTTACTTTTTTTCCGTATTGTTGTAATTTGTCCTTACAAGGAGTAATTCTGCGCAATCAGTTGCGGACTGCAGTTTAATGTTCAGTGTTTTCCTTTTCTCGATTGCGCACCAAGTTTCATCACTTATCCATGGTTCAATAAGACGTTTTTTATACCAAAGGATGTTTTTTGCATTATATCTACAATATGTAAGGATACTTCCCCAACTGATTGTGAAGTTACGATGCAGTATATTGCACATATCATTTGAGTATGCTGTTGTGATTGCTAGGATTTGCAAACGATGTACATTGTATTATCCCTACATACCTTATGATAGGAGGGCTTTGGTTTGGATCACAAGTTTGTGATCACCAGGGAAACCAAAATATGACGTTCTAAGTGTTAACCCATTTCACTCCGCTGTTCGATTTTTCGAACAGTAAAAATAAAATTTTTCAAAAAAATGTTTATATGTATGTGAAAAAGGTGGAATTTCTGAAAAATGTTGGTATGAATGTTAAGTCACATCTTTTATCTAATTAAAAACTATATCACGACGTGACCATCCCCCTCCCCTTCGTTGCTAGGGTCAAATTTCTGCAATTACATTAAATTAAAAAAATTGTCTAAAAATAGACATTTTTTAAATTAATTTTTAAAAATAGTAAAAAAAATTAAATTAAAATAATAAACATGAGGAATTATTGCCAACATATGTAACTGTTTCATAAGACATAAAAACCACGATTTACATGCATATGCGGGACATCACATATGTGTAAACTTAACTGTTCGAAATTTTGAACTGGCTGTTCTCGGAAAACGAAAAATCGCAAAATTTTGTTTGACCAGATATTTGCAATCAGGGGGTCATAATTAGCCCAAAAAAGTTTTTTTTGTTTATAAAATAAATAAAAATTTTATCTCGGAGCGAAATGGGTTAAAGAAATATTGTCTTTTAAATTTGCTCCTATAACATCAGTCCAATAGACAACGATTTTTATTTGAAAATTTAAGTCAATATTTTTTAATTTATTGCACTAATAACCTTAATTGAAGAAGTGACTTTATATTTATATAAAATATCATCAAAAAATACCTCCCGATGCCTTTTCATAGCTTATTGTTTTTATGTTGTATTTATTTTTTGTTATACTTGTTTTAGTTCATATTATTTTTGTTTATTTTAAGTTACTTTACCTATTTAGAAATGAATTGTACTGATTTTTTTAAATAAAAGTATATTTTTTGGTTAAAAATTATGTAATAGTTTGTTTTTAAAAAATATGCTCTTATATTTTAAAGTTTTTACTGCATATTTAAAGCGCTTAAAACGCTTTTTAGAGCATATTTCCTTATTTTGACCCAAAAGTCAAATTTTGAAAAATCCCACTTTGACCCATTTAAAGTACCCCAATTGAGTCGAAATGTATGACAGATCCCACTAACTTTAGAGCGTATGATAAATATAAATGTGATGTAGGTAATAAATTAATTATTACTCTATTAGAATCAGCATAGCCTTATTTTTCAGATTTAGTTTAAACTTTAAACCAACATAACTTTTGCTCGCAATGAGCGAAATGATTAACTCTAATAGTTTTAGCGTGCTTAAGTAGCGGAATATTCAACAAGCACAAAATGGCGTTCGTGTCATAATAAACAAGTGTGGAAAAATATGCTTAGTCAAAATCTTTAATGTCCATATTCCAACAAGGCCCCTTTCATTCGTGATGTCAATAAGATTACCACCCCGCGTATATGATTGACGTTGTCGTCGCAAAAAAGAATGTGGTATCAAGAAGCTCTCATTGACCCTTCCACCTTACTTCCGAAAGGCCCAGAATATTCAGGTGGTAATCTTCCATTATCCTTCAAGCCACTGTTCTTAAGTACTATGTTACGATTCTTGTCCTTATTCGATATCCAATTGGTTGTGTCGTTAAATTCGATATTATTTAAATTGTCATTTCGTTAATCAGTTAAATTTGAGATGTGCGGTTGATCGGACCAAAGCATCCGATCCTAGTGTAGGCGGGTTAAAATCAATTGAGTTTCAGCTACGTCTTTATGCAGCCTACTTACCTGGGGCGCACCTATGGGGAGCCATTCAGGTTACTCAAATTGACGCCTTCTCACTTCAGCTGTCGACAAACGGTTGATTGTGCGACATTTGCATGGAATACGTTATTTTTAGAAAAATCGGACGTAGAGAGCTGCTTAGATTGTTCATTTAAAGGAATTGCTTCTTTAAACGTTTTACTGCCTCATATATTGTACCCGGATATATGACAAATATATAATGAACAATTCCATACAATTCTGAAAAATCACAATGTTGAAAAAAACTACTGGATAATAGATTTATAGCTTAAAATTTTATTCAATTCACAGCTAAATATTCGTAGCAATTACAAATCAAGGAAACCCACAATATGTGGTCTATTTATTTAAAAAAGTGAGAAAACATCAAATAAATTTAAAAAACATGAGACATAAAAGTGCAAAATCCCATGACACGAACAAAATTATGACTCATAATTTACAACCGCAAAATTTATTTCATTGTCGACTTATTCATAGATGTGGGTCTATTAATAATTTAGAGGAATTTCTGATATACATATTTGCGTAAAATATGAGTCGGGTTTTAAGTTTTTTACAGGCGACAATACTGATTATTAATATTTATGAAAAAAGTATATTTATTTATAATAAAATTTCACGGTATAAACAAAAATTTTGTTATAATAATGGATCAATTTAGAAGTTTTTACGATCTCCTGAAAAATTCGAATTAACCGTTAATCGGTTAACCGATTAATTTTGGACGGGTTACTGTTCGAATAATTTAAAATTGCCGATTTTCAAATAACAAATAAACCGATTAATTTGTGTCGATTAACCGATTAACCGAAATTCCTTTTTTTGGACTTTAAAAAATTGTTTTGTATTTATTTTTCCTTTAAATTCAAATACAAATTTCAAATTAAAATTAAATATTTTTTGAACATCCAATAAACATGATTAGTGAGTATGTATAACAACTGACATATTTAATTTACATGTCTTTGAAACTTTGTTTGTATTTACATGTATAGTCGAAACTTTTTTTGAAATCGGTCTTTTATCAACTAAACGAAACTATTAAACTGATCAAAATCTAAAACAATCCAAAAAGGAATATTCTTTATCATGATGCTTTTGATTTCTCCAACATATACAATCAGCGAAAGAGTTTTTTTCAAGAAAAGTTTTATTAAATCTAAAGAAAAAAATCGTTTAAATTATATTCTTTTTCTATATTCTATATTACAGAAGATCTCACTAAAACCCTAAACAACCCATTTGCTGCAACAACGTCATAATTCAAAAAAAGTCGTTTCGAGAAAAACGTCTTTGAATGTTTTATGACATTTTACTATTTCTTAAATACATTTTCAAAATAGAAATTATTCGGTTAATCGAATAATTTTAAATTAACCGATTAAATCTAAACCCGATTAAATATTTGCTCGATTAACCGATTAAACCAGAAATCCGATTAATTGAATACCCTAATAAATAGGTTTTCATCATTTGTGTGTGCTTTCAGATTTTTTGCAAAGATTACCCGCCAATATTGGCCGCTTAAACTACCAAACAAAACTATCGACGACCCAAAAACAACATTTGTAGATAAAACTTAATTTAATCTCCAATCTTCAAGACAACCCGTATTTATCTAATAATAACCATGTTTAACTATACTTGCATTTAAGTATAAATTAATTCAAATTAATTACTTACTCATATCACGAAGAAAGATTATTGAACAATAAGTGTAGAATTCATCTCAACTTATTTTATCACATTATGTAGAGTATCCGAAACCGAAAACCGGTCATCCGGTTATTTCTTCTTTGTAAACTCCACCGGTATCGATTTTTTAAGTTTTAGGTTTTTTGACAAACCTGTTTTTTTGAGATGGTTAACCGGTTTTAATGATATATGTTTTCTAAAGCTCATTCAAACATATTTATGAAAAATTTTGATACCATTTTTAAAAATATTGATTTATTTTATAGAAAATTATAGCATTTGACAATATTTCGTATAAGATATAAAATAATTGCATAAAGATAGAGCCTTAAGAATTCAAAAATTCTAAGTTTCTGAATATTTAGTGGACAATTCTTAACACATTTCCTATTAGCGTCCAAAAATAAAATTAAATTTAAGTATACCTTTTTCATATTAAATAAAAATTTATTATAAATCTGTTAACCGGTTTTTTTGAAGACAAAAACTAAACCGGTTCATCGGATTTTTTAAAAGACAATAATCAAATCCGGTTTTTTCAAAAACATACTTTTTCAGTTAAACCGGAAACCGGTTTCTTAAATTTTCCGGTTTTTTGGGTACTCTAACATTATGCATAAGGTTTACAGAATTATGGACAGACTTAACAAATATTTGACGGTTGAGTTTTTTTTTAGCGTTTTTTAAACGTTTTTGTACCTCATATACGGTATCCGGATAGATGATAAATAAATATTAAACCATTTCAAACAATTCTTTAAAAACACAATGTTGAAAAAAGTAGGGTTTCGTGATCGGTTTTAACCGAAACCGCGGTTTTTCAAGGCCTAAAACCGAAACCGACAATTATTCTTTGGTTTTTAGTTTTAATCTATTTTCAGTAGAAAAATTATAAATTTAGAAATAAACTTTTTCATCCAATATCCCTAAAAACAAAAAAAAAAAAACAAATATCTTATGATTTCTTTAAATTGTATTACTATAATTGCTTCAGATGATGTAGCAGGCTACCTTTCGCAGGCTATGCAAGGAAACCTGTAAATAAACAATGACACAAACTAATTTAAAAATATTGATCACACGACAATTTCCTGACAATTAAACCAAAAAATAATGTAAAATTTTTGTAACAAATACTTATTTGCTTTCAAATATCTGCTAAAAGTATGGAGTACTACCTGACTCGGTGCGCTTCGCCACCCCAATTGGAAGAAAGAAATAGTAAGTCTCAATTAATGAATTAATACTAACTTAGGATAACATGTCTCTAGTTTCATGAAAAGCATATCGAGGGTTTATAATCAAATAGTGCTATACGACATTTTCTCGAAAATGAGTTTTTTATAGCAACGTATTCCCTGACTAATTTGTCATCTGTCATTTAAATTTAAAAAAAATATTTTGAATGTTTTTTTCATAAAATTTGTATTGTGCTACACACAAAAAAATAGTCGAGTTTGCATAGTTAATTTATTTTTATATGAAAATGAAAAACTAAGTTTTATTATCTATGCCAATAGGTAATTCAAACAATACACTTTACCTAAAAACTATGTTAATATAACTATTGGAATTAGTAACATCTTCGAATTTAGTTGTTGTTATTTTTTGTTTATTTAATTGTCAATTGAAAATATTGTTGGTGCAAAAGGGTATGTATTAGGGTATTCAATTAATCGGGTTTCTGGTTTAATCGGTTAATCGAGCAAATAATTAATCGGGGTTTAGATTTAATCGGTTAATAATCGGTTAATTTTAAATTATTCGATTAACCGAATAATTTTAAAACGAAAAGAAAAACAGGAATTTTGTGTACTTTTTTTAATAAAAAGAACAAAAAATAACAATTCAACAAAACAATAAATAAATATCTATAATAATCTTCTACAAAAAATATAATTTAAATGCTTTCTTTTTAAACGATTTTTTTTAGTTTAAATAAAACTTGACTTGAAAAAACTTTATCACTGATTGTAGATATTGAAGAAATCGGAAGTAAGACATGATAAAGAATATACAAGCATATAAAATCCTCCATCATACCATTGGAGTCCTTTTTGAATTTTTTTAGATTTTGAATACTGTAACAGTTTCGTTAAGTTCTGATAAAAGACTCGTTTCAGTAATGTCTTCAATTTCGTCTATTACCTTGTCCTCAACCGATTCATTAGGACAAAGTTAATCATAGAGCATTCTAGAAAAAATTTCCAAATTCCTTAGTTTCAGATTTCTTACTATACTTCAAAAAACTATTGCTAGGAGGAAATGTTCACGAGTTAAGTAATAAAATATGTGTTTTTAAAACAATATTTCTATATAAAGTGCAAAAAAAAGAAATTTCGGTTAATCGGTTAATCGAGACAAATTAATCGGTTTATTTGTTATTTGAAAATCGTCAATTTTAAATTATTCGAACAGTTAACCGACCAAAATTAATCGGTTAACCGATTAACGGTTAATCGATTGAATACCCTAGTATGTATATATTAAATTAACTTTAAAAATATAAAAATTTAAATAAATTCCATTTTTAGCAATATAATCAAACGCGAGGAGACAAGCGACATGTATAAAATCATGGAGTAGTGAATCAAATAAAAGTATTATTCACGTTGTTGATATAGACCTTCAACTTCAGCAGTGGCCCGACAACAATTACAGCAAAGGCTTTCAAAATCTCAAATAAATTTGAAAAAGGGAAACGTTTGGTGAAAAAAGACCCCAAAAGAAATCAAAATTCCACAACACCACCACAGACATCGTCTTTGGACAACGATAGATATTATTTTAAAACACAAAAAATCAAGCAGCCCACAACAAGCTCAACTCCCGTCAAATCCACCTACATGGCAAGTTATCTCCCAGCAGTTCTTGTAATTAGATATTTTTGAAGTACCGGTAGTGAAATTTTTCAATATTTTATTTAACTGCTGTTTAGCTCTGTTAATGCTGTTTAGTTACTTATTTGGTATTATTAAGAATAATAAGAATGTGAATGTTACTATGTGGAATGTCCACCTCTATCTCAGATTGCAGGTTTCAATCAAAAATACTATACTATAAACAATTGGTTCATAAGTTTATTATTAATAAAACAAAAGCTTCAAATCTGACTAGTACTGGAACAGGTCAAAAGATAGAGATTTCTCAAACATTCCACATAGTAACATTCAGATTCATAGGGTTGGATATTAATTGTTTCCCAAATCAATTTTATTTGTAATGTTTTACTCCATTAAGTTTTCTTTTTATCAATAAATAAAGATAAATTAAATAAAAAATCAATTTTATTATTATTATTAGTACTATAGCATAGAAAAATAGTTAATTTGACTAAACCTACATTTTATTACAAAGATAATTTACCAAAAATAAAAGTATAAATTTGCTTCGCCATCATTTGTAATTTTGAAAAGTTTATAAGAAAGTTTAACAAAAATTTTTGTTGATTATTCGAACAAGGAAATCAACTAAAATTTTGATTTCCGTTTTCAATTTTTCATTTCATGATCCTGTTTCCTTTTAAAAGGACTTAAAATTTTCAGAGGACTAAATTTTTGAAAACATGTTTTAAAATACTTCTGATCATCCTAGTATACCAAATTTGATGTCATTAAATCCTGTAAGGATCAAAAGATGTCATAAATGTCCTTTAACATTTTTATCCTTGAATATCCTTTTAGATTCCCAATATTTATTTTTTCATAAAAACAGTGAGTTAAAGATTCAAATATTGAATACCACATGCCAAAATTTCATCCTTCTATCTAACAACTTAAGTTATAAATAATATTTTAAATTTGCATTATTTGATTTTTTATATTTTATTTTAATATTTCATTCGAAAAAAATATAACAAAATCCGTTGTGAAAAGAAACGAAGAATACTTTTTAATAAACAAGTAAAATGGTATAGTCGGGCAAGCCCGACCTTATGATACCCTACACCGGGTATATGATTATAAAGAATTTTCTTTTGATATGAAACTTATTTGTGTTGAATCTTATTTGAATACACACATTTTCGGTAGTGAGCCTTATATGGGAGCTATGACTAATTATGGTCCAATCGTCACAAAATTTGGTGGGATGAATTGCGAATATATGAAATAGGGTTGCCAGTTTTATTTTTGCAAAAAGCGGGACAATTTTAAAAATAGGTGAAAAATGGCGGGATTTTCGAAATTTACGCGGGACAAAAGATAAGAAATTATACCTCAATTATCTTAACACTGTATTTTTCCCAAATTGCAAATTTATGCAATAAATGTATAGAGTTAAATTAAAGAAAATTTCGTAATGTATAAAAAATAAGTAACTGTTTTGTTCGTTTGTTTGCTACTTTAACTAGATTAGGAAATTTAAAAAAAAAAAATTTGCCGATGGCCTTGGCAACCAGTGCAGTTATTATTATCTATTAAACTTATATTTACATATCGCACTTGATCAACAAGAGGGTATTAACTCAAAATTTTAAAATTTTCAGTAGAGCATAAAAACTGTTAAGAGAATTTGAAAATCTGAATACTTCATAGTATGTAAATTCCATTTCAAAATATAATTACATTGTAAATAAATTTAAAATTTCCAATTATTGCAAAAAAAATCTGTTTTTTGAGTTAATACCATTTTTTTGAAAAAATATGAACAATTTTATTAACAAAACAGTATCAACTCAAAATACAACCAAATATAAATAAAACAATTTGATTATTTTTAACTAGAATAAAGGCTCAACTAAAAATAATACCTTTTTTATGAAAATATACGATGCATTTCTATTTCAACTTTTGTATTGACTTAAAATAATACCTTTTTATTGTATAAAAGTAGTCACTACATTATCACGGTCTCAAATGTTGTTTATTCGTAGTGTTTTCGAACATCATCTCACAAACGTAGTGTTCGCTATATTGTATATGTGCGCAAAAACTAAAAACAAATGAAGGGAATGTGTTCTTTAAATGTACAGTACGAATAAGGTACGGTTTATTTTCGAACTCTGCTGACATATTTCAGAGATTTATGTATATTAATGACATTTTCGAGAATGTTGCTTATATGGGAGCTATGGAATATTGTTGACCGATCGTCACGAAATTTGGTCGTGAGAGTTCGTCTTACATAAAACTTAATTGTGCTGAATTTGGTTTGAATATGTTTATAAATAAGATATTTATGAGAGCTTAACTATTTTCAAATAGGCCAATTGTATGGGGGCTTGGATAAATAATGGGCTGATTCTAACCAAATTCAATAGCCTTTGTCCTTGGGGCAATATCTTTAAACCTGCGACCTGTAGTTTGATTACAAGGTTTACATGGATGGACGGACGGACATCGCTTAGTCGACTCAGAAAGAGATCCTGAGCAGATTGGTATAATTTAGGGTGATGGGACAATATTTTTGTATGTTGCAAACAACAGCCCTTACCCATTATACCTCCCCCACTATGGTGGTGTAGTTTATAAACATGCTCTTTTCTTAATAAAACTTTTTATATTTTAATTTGACCTTTATATATATAAAGGAATTTATTGTCAATCTTAAAGGATATTAAAGGATAAACATTTTAAAGGACATTTTTGACATCTAATAATACTAAATATTTTACAACTCTTCTTGTTCTTTTGACATACAATATGTCATTGTTGGAATAGTAGTATTTTTAAATATTTTTTGAAAAATCTACTTCTTTGAAACTTTGAAGTCCTTAAAAAAGGACACAGGATCACGAAATGAAAAACTGAAAACACAGTTTTTCTTCATTAAATTTATAGTTTCAGACGTACATATATCATCCGGTTCGTGTCTAACGATTTTTTTCTCTATTTGTCGGACGGTGATATATGTAGATAAAAATATAAATTTCAATATTTTTGAAATTAAAAAAATCATTTTTATTTATTAAAATGTTCACTATATTTTCGTGTTTGTAGATAAAATTGTAGTCGTGTGAATAAATAATCGCAAATATGTTCGCGAAACCTACTGAAAACAGAAGATCAAGAGTTTTTTTTATCTAAAAATCAAAGTAATCCAGTGTAATCCATATTTCTATGCCACCACAAGTGATCATTGATTCAGAATTTAGATATGTGTTGTTATAAGGACAGTCGACAAATTCGGATGAATTTCCTTCTTACAATACGGTCTTAAAAACGATTTTTAGCTTTTATATGAGTTTATACTCGTATTACATCTCCAAATATGGTTTAAATTGCTCACTAGGAAATTTGAATATTAGGATAAACATTATACACTCCAGAAATGTGTTAAATATGGATATTATGTCCCATATAAAAGTTGATCTTAAAATTCGAATACTATTTTCTAAAAGCAATATAATTTATGTCCAAATTTATTTTAAAATGAAAACACTCTGCTACAAAATGACACTTTTTGTCAGAACTTGAAAAGTGACCTAATGGGGGTTATAGGCCTAGGTGAGGTCATACTAAAACCGTTTTCAAAGCTTTTGAAACACCCTCAAAATTTTGAGTTATTTTGAAAAAACTGTTTTAGGGTAGGTCGTAGTACTTTAGTACCTCTAACTCACACATTTTTATACCGATTTCAAAATTTTAAAAAACTATGGATAGACAAAGATTTAAGCTTTCCTCTTATGTAGGCATAAAATGTATATTCCAAGAAACTGATTATGTTTTTATAAAATAAATTGTTTAATTTTTTATTTTGTTTCGTAATTTTTCAAATTCAACAATAGTTATTTTAAATTTTTTTTATGAAAACCAAATTTTTTTTTGCACAGCATTTTAAAGACAATTTTATTTACACAAAAACGTGACATTGCTTATTAAAATCGGATTATATTTGCAAAAGTTATTAAACTTTTTCGAAAAATGTTCAACAAATTTACATTGTAAATTAAAAATTTTATAAATATTATTGTATAGTTTTTTGTTTTTTTTTTTATTCATGTGCGCTGAGAAAATAATAAAAAAACGTATTAATGAAAAGTTGAATAACTTTTACAGTTTTCATGCGATTGGAAAAATTAAAACCATGTCTTGTTAAGAACTGAATTTTCTTTATACTTTGATATACATTTTTATAAGCTTTCATATCAAAATCATCAATGAAAAGCGACTAAAATTAAAAAAATTGATAAATTTTGTTTTGTTTTCAGATATTCTTAACAAAAACAATACCTATAACTTACAAATGTATCAATAAATGGATGTAATGTTAAAGCGTAATCAGTTTTCTTTACAAACACGTTACAAAATTTTAAATCGGACAAAAACTGACTGAGTTATAGGTCGATAAGTTGACGAAAATCACTGAAAACCATTTTTTTAGAATAACTTCTTGAGGGTGTTTCTGAAATTTTTCGGCATAATTTGTAATCTACTCAGTAAGACCTATAACCCACGCTAGGTCGTTTTCCAAGTTTTTTTTTCCATCGTATCACCGTGTAATTAAGGCAAGATAATTTGTATATTTAAAACTCAAATCAGTCCGTATCTAACGAACACAAAAAGGTTGACCAATCGTACTTTCAAAGAACGGCTTATTTCAAATATTTATGTTACAAAACTAACTTCTAAACAATTATCGTTATGGCTTAACTAGAACATTTTATTTGTTGTTAACCTGACAAATGTCGTTATCTACCGACTATTTTTAACGAAAATAATCCGTAAAATTTAATTCGGATTATCTTTTAACGATAAATATTGTTAACTAATGCATTTTGATTACTTAACGACTAAATTTTGTTGTTAAAAAGTTACAGAATTCTGGTACTGAGCTTCCACAAGTATCGTTCTCTCCCCCAGCAGAAAACTTCGCTCCTATGATATATCATATTTATTTTATTAATGATTATTTCTTCCTGTACGATTCGTTCGTACATCATTTAGTAATCGAAACAGTATTTTAGAATATACAAATTTATTAGCTCATTTTTCCGAACGACCCCACTGTGTGGTGTAGGTTATGTGGTTGAGCATAACCGAAAATTGTTTAATGGCTTTTGTATGAACTGTTTCATTCACTCTGTATAAATATGATGTATTTTAATATATTCAGTTAGTAAGTGTTCAGATGTTAAATCGTTAAGATGTGTTTGTGTTTCAAACTCCGATCGAAAAGTTGTCAGACACAAATTTTTAAAAAAAATTAAAACTTAATTAATTATTTCAATGAAAGTGGATATAATAACTACATACAATCATATGCAAGTACTGTACATTGAAAAATATTGATGTGATGTTCATAAATGCAACTGTATAGTGGCAGTATTAATTAAATAGTTATTTTTCAAGCAACCTAAAAAGTCGAAAATAAAATTGGCTGTTGTGCCTTCAACTAATCTGGAATAAATTATAAAAAAATATCCTGCTACGGATTTCGAATTAAATAATTGTATTTTTTGCTACCAAACCAAAGTAAAATGGCGCAAGTAAACCATAGTGCTAATGACATAATGAACAACGAGACAGAGGTAAATTTTGGAAATTTCAGATGAAAACCAGCAAATAGGTGATAAAATAAAAAAAATACTAAAACAGATGTATTTTTTTTATTTTATCACCTATTTGTTTTGTTTGCAAAAAAAAAAATCAACTAAAAATTAGTTGCTTCTATTTGGTATTTCTGAAAAATAAATAATAACACTGCGATAGTTGAAAAAAATAAAAAAATTATTAAATTATTTTCTTTTATAGCGTCCAAGCATCATTTCGGACATCCGAAATCGTCTTTCAATTCGAAGCATGAAAAATCTTTGTTGTTTACACTAAATATAATGTTCAATAACTATGTGAGAGAATAGAGAATAAATGACAGATATGTACACTTCAAAATGACAGCAACTCCCTGTCAAGGTGATTTGGGTGATCCAATAGTTTTGACAGTTAGTTTAAACTGGAGAGATTGATCTCCTCGCGAATTATGGGGACATTAAGATCCCCTCGGATATTACTATTGCGAATGTACCATGGGACACCTTTTATTGTCCATAACAGTGCTGACTGCTTTCTTTCAACGTTAGATGATGAGGCTGTTCCCCATAGCTGAATGCCGTAAAGCCATATCGGTTTTATAAATGTACAAAAGCACTTTGTACTCCAAGTCTAGAGCAGTCTAGAGCCGTGGGCCTGACTTTAATTTTATTTGTGTAACCTTGGCTTCAATATGGTGGGTCCATGTTAAAAGGCGATCGATTATAAGTTATTAAAAACAAAAACCGCGATAAAAGATACGCCATCTATTGTAAATCCCGCATTTTTAAGTCATTCACCCTTAAAACTTTAATGAAACCTTTTGTTTCTACATATATTTTATTTATATTATTTTTTTTAAACTAAATTAAAAAGTGTCCTAGAAACAAAAACATTCCGAAATGCATTTCAAACATTTTTGTGTTTTTCACGAAATTTAGAAACAATGTGACATTTTTAAACGCAGATAATAATTTTTTAAAAAATAAAATTTGTTTACACGATTTTTGAATATATAGCATAAAGTCAAAACTAAAATAGTTTAAAAATTTGATAAAATGCATGTAATATCTTCAAATTTTGTTAAAATCCCCAAATCCCTCCCCACGAAATTCTGTCCCAAATTATTCATGAAATTCCAAATTTGTTGAGAAATCCCCACATCTGATTCACTGATCATATAATTAAAATTAAAACTAGTTTCTCTCTAACAATAGAGCTTCATGAATAAATAGCACTCATCTTAGATCTGCCTTGATCGAGTTTTGGCTCTGCATAACTTGTTGGGATGGTTTTACAATATTAAAATAAAATTCTTAAAAATATAAAAAATATATATATATGTATATATAAAATATATTTCTCACGGAATTTCTTTAAATCTTCCAAGTCCCCTTTAAAACTTCCAAGTCCCTGTGAATGTTTTCATTTTTTATATACCATGGTGCTCCCGTCATGGTCCAAATAAGTTTTAAAGCGTTCTTATGCAGGATGACTTCATATTCAAGGCTTAATTTTGATTGATCACTTAATGCATAAGCATGTAAAATAAAATTTGGCTCATTTAAGCGAACATAGGCTCCCACATAGGTTTGAGTAAAAAAATTCTAAAAACGCAAAGCACCGATTCTCAAAAAGTTCCATATTTGTATAGCCCAGTTCCTTGGGATGGTTCTGGAACCAATTCTCTAATGAATGTATTTTGAAAGCTCAAAGGAACGAATAGGTAATAATACAATGATTTTTGATCAACAAGCGCATACAAACAGTAAAAATAGCAGTTAATAGTAATTATATGTTTGCTTTGAAACTATAAATTATATAAAAAATATTAATAAAATTTAATTTAAAGTTAAAACAAAGTATAATTCATAATTTTTATTAACAAACTCATTTAAAAACAACTAGAAATATATTTTAAGTATTTGTTTAATATTATTTTATATTTATTCATTTGAACAATTAAAATATTTGTATATTTGTTCATTAACAAATATCAAGTTCTCTATCAAAGAACTGACACATTTAACATTATCTTGCTCTTTTGCAAATTATGTATTACAAATTATCAAGTACGCCAACACAACTAATAACAATTTTATTCTGTTTTAGAAGAAAGTTATGAATGCCAATAGATATGCCACGAGGAAGACAATTGCCCAGGGCATGTTGGATATAGCGTTGCTGACTGCAAACGCATCACAACTTAAATACATTTTACAAGTGGGAGAGCAGCATCCGTTCTACAAATTAATGTTGATTCTTATCAGTCTATCAATAGTATTGCAGGTTAGTTTTAAATTGTATTAAGCATAATTGAGATATTCACAGTTTAGAAAATCAATTGAGATATATAAAAATCTGCTACATAAATATTTGAACTGAATTGTGAATAACCTCAATATATTTGTTAAATTCACAACCTATTGTACAAGTTGTATGTCGTCTGATTTTACAATAGTTGTACGAACACATACTGAATTTGGGAGAATCCATATCAAAACGGACAGAAAACTGCTATTTTCGGATTCGACATCTTCGATTTTAATGAAATTTACCACACATATTACGGTTCCAAAGAGTTCTTCAAATCAATGACTTTTTCATCGGAAACCCTTTCCATTTCAAAAATATCGCGATTTGAAAATTGAAAATTTTTTAAAATTGTCAAATATTGTATACACATAATTGCCCATAACATTGAAATTACTTAAAGTTCAACATAATTTTTGATTCCATTTTAAAGGCAAAGATTTTGTCCTTAAAATGGTGTGAATAAAATTGTTTACTTCCAAAAGTTTAAAGGTCAATTTTAGGAGTATATATTTCAATGTGAAAAAGATCAAAGATCGTTGTGTTAAAAATTCAAAAAGAAAATGCTATGAGGACACCTAAACGCAAAAAAATGTCGATGGAGACTCGAAGAGTTCAGGAGTTATAAAGAAAAACGTTATTAAAAGTACGTTTTTTCATATAAATTCATGTAAAAATTTAAGCAAATAGAAAATAGAACAAAGTTGAATCAATTTAAATTTTTATGCTAAAACACAGGTGCTTAAATTTTTGTATGAATTTATATGAAAAAACGTACTTTTAATAACGTTTTTCTTTATAACTCCTGAACTAATCGACTCTCCATCGAAATTAGTTTGCACGAATATAGTAAAGAGTTTAGATGTCCTCATACCATGTTCTTTTTGAATTTTTAACACCGCGATCTTTGATATTTTTGACATTGAAATATATACTCCGACTAATGACCTTTAACCTTTTGGAAGTAAATAATTTTATTTACACCATTTTAAGGACAATATCTTTGGCTTTAAAATGGAATCAAATGTTTGAGTAGTTTCAAAGTTATGGGCAATTATGTGTATATAATTTAAGGCAATTTTAAAAATTTTTCAATTTTCAAATCGTGATATTTATACATCTGAATGAGTTTCCATTGAAATAGTCACTGATATGAGAAATATATTGGATATATTATGTGTGTGGTAAATTTCATTAAAATCGGAGATGGTAAATCTGACTGCTGTCCGCATTCACATGGATCTTCCCTAATGTGTAAATGTAAAGTTGATACTATTATATATATTAGTATATACACTGGTTCCTCTAAAGAGAGTCAACTCAAACTTTAATTTTGACCGTCCCCCCATCTATAATTGTTCTATGTATTGTAGAAACATGGTGTGTAAAATATTAGGATGATAGGATAACGTTAACTGGTGGCGCAACGACGCTGAAGTTTTGAGTTGCATTTACAAGGAGAAAAACAGCAATTTTTTCAGTTTTTGTAAAAAAATTTGCCATTAAATAATGACTTTTACAATTTAAATTAAAAGAATCGAAATGTGTACGTAATTGTCGTTATAATAAGATATAAAAGACAAAAATTGGTGAAAAAATTTTAAAGTTATTAAAAAATCGCCAGGCCATTAACGTGTCTCAGACCACTAGAACAAGAAATGTATGAACAAAATTATTGAAGATTTTTGAATAATAAAATTGATTTTAAGCCTTTATTGCACTTTCGATTTATTAAATTTAAAAAATAACTTAAATGATTCAGTTTATTTAATTCTGAAAAACATTAAAGTTAGCACCATCCATATTGAATGTGTTTTTCGTGATTTTAAAAGTTGAAGGTCATTTTAACCCCAAGTGCTATTTAGGGTTAATTTTAATTTTTGTGCTGTTATTATAAATACTTGACTTCATGTTATATTTTTCTTAAGTTTCATCAAAATCGGCACTAAAATATATAACATTTCGCTATCTTTCCATTAGAAATTCCAAATATTGAAAAATTTTACCTTTGACCTTCACGATTTAAGGGTTATCGTTTTCCGATTTTAGGAAAACTTTCAGACTATATTTAGAATTACATGGACTATTATATTCTGAACAGATTTTACTTAAAATTAATAATAGTAAGGAAATTGGGCTCATTCGACAAAATATGGCCAAAAAATTAGTTTTTCTCGAAAATCGCAAAATTTAAATCGCAAGTACGGAAAAACTATAGGAGGTATTGATATGCTTTTTTCATATTTTTATTCCCTATTATGTTCTAAATAAATCCCAATGTGATGATCAGCTAATTCTGAAATTTGTTTAACAAAATTTTTAAATATTTTAAATTGGAGTTTTGAAACTGCCGTTAAAAAAATTTAATTTGTTTGATCATACCTGCGAATAGGTTAACGGTATCCTATGAGGACAAAAACTCATTTACAAGTAAACATGGATATATTTTAAGTAAAAATAAGCTTTTATTTTAATATTTCTCCAAATATGTTAATTTTGTTCATAAATGTCTTGTTCTAGAGGCCTGAGACACGTTAATGGCCTGGCGATTTTTTAATAACTTTAACATTTTTTAACCAATTTTTGTCTTTTATATGTTATTATAACGACAATTACGTACACATTTCGATTCTTTTAAATTAAATTGTAAAAGTCATTATTTACTAGCAAAATTTTTACAAAAACTGAAAAAATTGCATTTTTTCCCCTTGTAAATGCACCTCAAAACTTCAGAGTCGTTGCGCCACCAGTTAACGTTATCCTATCATCCTAATATTTTACACAACATGTTTCTACAATACATAGAACAATTCTAGAGGGGGGGACGGCCTGTACCTAGAAATTTGTTTCGCCCATACAATCTTGGAGCACTCTAATGTACATATGTACATTAGGGTGGCCCTTAATAAACGAAAGTTGGATTTTGGCCATTCTCACCCCCCAGTTTGGTGAACATTAGTAAAAAAATCATCCTGAAAAAATTTTAGGTAAATCGGTTGGGGATAATACGTGCCGCAAGCCCTCTGAAGTTTTGAGATGCATTTACAAGGGGAAAAATGCCTTTTTTTCAGTTTTTGTAAAAATTTTGCCATTAAAAAATTACTGTTCCAATTTAGTTTAAAAGAATAGAAATGTGTACGTAATTGTCGTTCTAATGTGATATAAAAAACCGAAATCGGTCAAAAAATGTTAAAGTTATTAAAAATTCGCCAGGTCATTAACGTGTCTCAGGCCACTAGAACAAGAAATGTAGGAACAAAATTAACATATTTTGAGAAATATTAAAATAAAAGCTCATTTTTACTTAAAATATGTCCATATTTACTTGTATATGAGTTTTTGTCTTCGTAGGATACCGTTAACCTATTTTTAGGTATGAACAAAAAAATAAAAATTTTTTAACGGCAGTTTCAAAACTCCATTTTCAAATTTTTAAAAATTTTGTTAAACAAATTTCAGAATTTTTTGATCATCTCATTGGGATTTATTAAGAATATAATAGGGAATTAAAATGTGAAAAAATTATGAAAATATCTCTTATAGTTTTTCTGTACCTGCGATTTAAATTTTGAAATTTTCGAGAAAAACCAATTATTTGGCAATTTTTTGGCCAATGAGCTCTATTTCCTTACTCTTAAAATTTTTAAGTAAAACCTATTGAGAATATTATAGTCCAGATAATTCTAAATATACTCTGAAACTTTAACTAAAATCGGAAGACGTTAACCCTTAAATCGTGAAGGTCAAAGGTAAAATTTTTCAATATTTGGAATTTCTCTTGGAAAGATTTCGAAATGTTCGAAATGTTGTATATTTTTGGGCCGATTTTGATGAAATTTATCAAAAATATAACACGAAGCCTAGTATTTACAAAAACAGCAGAAAAATTAAAATTAACCCTATAGAGCACTTGGTGTTAAAATGACCCCAAACTTCTAAAACCATAAAAAAATTATGATTTTAAAAGTTTGGGTTCATTTTAACCCCAAGTGCCATTAAACGTTAATTTCCATTCTTGTGTTGTTATTATAAACCCTAGAGATTGTGTTATATTTTTGTTAAATTTCATCAAAATCGGCCCAAAAATATTCAACATTTCGAACATTTCGAAATCTTTCCAAGAGAAATTCCAAATATTGAAAAATTTTACCTTTGACCTTCACGATTTAAGGGTTAACGTTTTCCGATTTTAGTAAATGTTTCAGAGTATATTTAGAATTATCTGGACTATAATATTCTGAATAAGTTTGGCTTAAAATTCATAAGAGTAAGGAAATAGAGCTCATTGGCCTAAAAATTGCCAAATAATTGGTTTTTCTCGAAAATTTCAAAATTTAAATCGCAGGTACGGAAAAACTATAAGAGATATTTTCATAATTTTTTCACATTTTTATTCCCTATTATATTCTTAATAAATCCCAATAAGATGATCAATATATTCTGAAATTAGTTTAACAACATTTTTAAAAATTTGAAAATGGAGTTTTGAAACTGCCGTTAAAAAATTTTTATTTTTTTGTTCATACCTAAGAATAGGTTAACGGTATCCTACGAAGACAAAAACTCATATACAAGTATATATGGACATATTTTAAGTAAAAATGAGCTTTTATTTTAATACTTCTCAAAATATGTTAATTATGTTCCTACATTTCTTGTTCTAGTGGCCTGAGACACGTCAATGGCCTGGCGAATTTTTAATAACTTTAACATTTTTTGACCGATTTCTGTTTTTTATGTCTCATTAGAACGACAATTGCGTACACATTTCGTTTCTTTTAAACTAAATTACAAAAGTGATTTTTTAATGACAAAATTTTTACAAATACTGAAAAAATGCATTTTTTCCCCTTGTAAGTGCATCTCAAAACTTCAGAGGGCTTGCGGCACGTCTTATCCCCAACCGATTTACCTAAAATTTTTTCAGGATGATTTTTTTACTAATGTTCACCAAACTGGAGGGTGAGAATGGCCAAAATCCAACTTTCGTTTATTAAGGGCCACCCTAATGTACATATGTATTAATATTTTCCATACAACATAAATAAATACTCGTACGGTAGGTTTTGAATTAAATAAAATAAATATTTAATCGTATATTTTATGTATAATACACAACATTGGGCATGTTTGTCGTTTGTCGCTATTTTTGTTTTTCCATGAAAATATAGATCCTGTCTGGTGTATTTATTTTATCAGCGAGTCTAATGCGTGATTGTCGTTTGCACAAGCCTGAATTTCATCAATCGGCCGATATTATAAATCATTTTCGAACGGGTTTCGCTTTTCTTGTAACCATGATCAATTTATTTATATCGGCATTTGATTCTCGTTTACCGCCATCACATGGAGATTTTTTAAGTGGTTTAAATTAATTGTATATTGTTGTCGATTTTGTAATAGCGATTAAAATTAAAAACGAAACAAATTTAAATAAATTTACTATAGGCTTATTTCATAAAACATAAATAAATTTAATTAAAACTAAATTTTCTTTTTAATTTTTCTTTATGGTGTAGCTGATGGTTGGTATATTCTTTGTAATAATCGGAAGTCTGAATATCAATCGTAAACAGGATCAAAAGGTCGCTATAATATTAAACGATATCATTTTGCTTTTTTTATTTGTCATATCGGTAATAAATGTGACTATATCCGGTTTTGGAATCGAATACTCATCTCAACCTCTACCATTATTGGATCATCAGAAAAAAGATCTTTAGAATATATGTAAACGGAAAAATCATTTTAATAAATATTACTTTTACTATAGATAGCATCAATTATTTTTAAAATTAAATTAAATAAAAATATTTCATAAATTGTATACATATGTACATGCAATATGTTTGTAAAGTTGTGTTTCATTTCTCATAGATCAATGCTGGTTTACTATTAATGATATAATCTGTTCTCAGCATTCATAAGGGCAAAGAAGAGCGAAAGGTTGCCGATGTGCTAAATCATATTTTAAATCAGGAATGGCAAATGAAAAATCGTACCATTCTGTATTGAAAATTGAACTTTTTCGGTTGTGATTGTACTTAGAGTATCCAAAACTGATTTTTTCATTATTCTAAACTCGGAAGTTTTCGGTTTTTCTGACAAATTTTTCAGAAGCCAAAAAAAAAAAATATATACCAATTGAAACATAATGAAAGACAACAAAATACACTGATATTTTTTTTTATAGATAAACAAGTGTATTGTGCATAGTTTAAGCATGTAAACCAGAAAAATGAATTTTGAGTTGAGTAACTTTTGAACTGGGTGTGCGATATATTCTAGCTTATTTGAACATATTTCTTAAAAACGTTGATAACATTTTTAAAAATATTTAAAAGAAATGAAATAATTACAATGTCCAACAGCATTTTCGGAACAGAATAGCCACCCTATAATTCTCAAAGGGCATGATGAGTAGATCATTTTTGTAGAATAAACTTATAGTCCAGCTGGTCTGAATTTTTTTTACAGTAGGTCAAAATTTTAACTTTTTGATCGAAGGTAGCATTATACTAACTGAAAAAAATGTTGTAAGTTAATGTTTGAGAGAATTCTTATGGTCAGAGTTATATCGTAGAATTTTATGGGGATAATTTTTGTGGAAGATCTTAACCCTCTAGCTCCTCTTTTTAGGGGTCAATTTGACCCTTTTTTCCAGAAAATCAAAAAAGGACATTTAAGGATTCAAATATTCTACGAAAACTTTTGTCGGAAAGTTTTAGTGGGGGTCACCAAAGAAACCAAAGTTGTAAATAAAGCTTTTACGCTTAATTAGCAAAATTACACGCCACCTCAAGTCTCACATTTTTTAAAAAAAAATTCCAAAAATCCAAGTATGATCCGAATGAGCTGAAATGTAATATATAAATACACATGTAAGTTATCTCTTTTAGTTCAAGAGATATTTAGGTTTATTATTATTTATTTTTTTAATTCTGCTCGATCTTTTTTTGGTTATGATATAAAATTCTTTTGATATAAAATTCTCAATTAAATTAAAGCAACTTGCTAAACAGTTATATCGTTCCTGTAAAAAGTTACACGCATCCAAAGTTGGAACATATAAAAATAGCCGTATTTTTTACGTTATTTTTTTCCAAACTCATTTTGTATTGAATATATAAAAAAACGTTAAAATTTTTCAAAAGGGAGCAAGGTTTGTGGAGCTCCTGATAAATAAATGTAAGCTTTTTGTGTAAGTAGTTGGTATTGGTGAATACTTTAGGACTTGCAGATTATCAACTTAGTGAAATGAAATAATTTTATGAATTTTTCGGACGTCATTTACCTTAGAAACTAAAAAATTATAATCAGGGCAACCAAAAATATGCTCTAAAAAACTGTTTTATGCGCATAAAATATGCACTTAAGAACGAAAAATATGCTCTTAAAATATAAAAAATATGCACTTAAAAATAGTTGGTTATTGTTTGATTCAATGTTTTATTAAAAATAATATAAGAAGTAAATAAAAATTAGTTTAGTAATTAGTTGCATAATATTGTAGGGAGAGGATATTAAGAATTTCTCGAAATGTTTCTATTCTACATAAAGCTTTAAAATCTACTTTTTTTATCATTTGAATTATGTTTCCAAATCGATATAGAGAGCGTTTGTTATTGTTTGGTAAAAATTGCAGTGGATTTTGGAGCACTTATCTAAATTTGACTTCCAAAATTTAAACAGAATTATCAAAAAGCCTTACAATAGTGAAATGATTTGTTTTCTTTAAAACAGCGAAAAAATAAAAAAAACTTTTTTGCTTTTTTATTATTGGAACTCAAAATACCATGACATTTCCTAAGTTTCTTCCTTTCTCATCAATTGAT
The DNA here is from genome assembly GCF_958450345.1 of Calliphora vicina. Taxonomy (NCBI): domain Eukaryota; kingdom Metazoa; phylum Arthropoda; class Insecta; order Diptera; family Calliphoridae; genus Calliphora; species Calliphora vicina. Next base: position 58,702,110 of record NC_088780.1, on the reverse strand, counting down.
TGTTTTTTAATGATTTCCTAATATCTTTGTTACAATTTGTAACAAACGTGATATTTTCGATATTATTTTCGATGGATCTTAATATTCTGAACATTTGTTGAAAAGTTGTTTAATTTTACATTAGTGGTAAACTGTTAATGCCCAACCATAACTGTCTCAAGCAACCTTAAGTTTTTTTTAAATGTATCCAACATTTTGTTAAGAAGTTGCCCATTTCTTTTCTTTTAATTTTTTATGTACATATTTTTTACTATTTGTTAAATTTTGATATTAGTCAATGAAAATTTAATGAAGATAAGTCGATTACGGGTACTCTATTTTTTTTCTTTAAGTAGCTTAGGCAAATTATCATTGGACCTAAACAAAATATAGAAATGAAAAATTACTATACAAGCAATAAAATTATATTTAGAAAACAAAATAATGGAAATAAAGAAAATATGCAACAAAAATATGCAGTTATAAGTTAAATATGCAAAAATATGCTATAAAACGCAAAATATCCAAAAATATGCAGTAAAGAGCAAAATATGCAAAAATATGCACTAACAAATCGATGCCAAAATTCTTATAATTGTCTGAAACGGATAAATAACTAACTCATATGTTTATACGACGCACAGCAAAAAATATGATATTGCATATTTTTGGTTGCCCTGATTATAATATAGGGATTTTCCATGAACAAAAATATAAAATTTGAATTAATGTAACATTTTAACGGTTAAAGATATTATAACAAAGGCCTTAATTTTGTAAATCACGTCACCAAAGTGATATTTATATGGAAAGCAAAAACAAAATTTCAAAAATTTTAAATATTTGTTTTTGTTCAAATTATGAAAGGCAAATCAACGCTTGAATTTTGGTGCGTTTGTTCTGTTAAGAATTTGTATATAAAACAAAAACAAATTTTTAAAATTTTGTTTTTGCTTTCCATATAAATATCACTTTGTGACGTAATTTACAAAATTAGGGCCAAAATTTGGAAATAATGTAGATCCAAATCAATGGCATAATAATTTTTGAAATTTTTTATTTTCAAATACCAAAATTCCTAAAACTGAGTTTTTTTTAGAAAAGTGCCTACAGTGACGTTATTTACCTTGTGATAGTAAAATTACTTTGTATGTATTTAAACAAGATATAAGGCCGTTTTCTCATTAGGCGATTATCTTTTTTCCTAACGAAAAACTGCAGATTAAAGAAATTTGGTTTTCTCAATGTCTCATTTGCTTCAATCAGCTGACCGCTGTTCATAGTTTTTATGTGTTTGTGTTTTTGTAAACGATATTAAATAGATTTTATAAAAAAAGTTTAATAGAAGGCAGGGTTCCCAGCTTTCACATCTATTTTGAGAGGTATTGTCAACTGAAAATAATGTTTTTTGTCGATATATTAAGAAAACCAAAATTGTTAACAGGCAGTTTGTCGATGCATTGAGAAAACGGGCCATAGGGTTATACTAATGTGGAGCTTTTTCGAGGATCGGTGATTTGTTTTTATTTTTTACTCAAATTTAAAATATTTGTTTTAAATTGGCAAAGTTTGGATAGGTCTGAGGGCGACTAGGTCCACTTAAGTGAACCAAGTTTTACTTTATACACTTTTGCATTAAGTTGTCCTTACGGATCATATACAAATTTTTTTTCTGCAAATGAAAAAAATATAGGTACTTTTTTTTGGAAAAAAATTAAAAAATGCGGCCTTTTTTACATTTTCCAACTTTTAATGTATGTAATTTTTATAGGTACGAGATAACTGTTAGCAAGTTGTTTTGATTTTATTCAGAATTTATAGCAAATATAGCTGATATCTAAAAAAACAATAAAAGATGGAGCAAAATTAAAAAAATAAATAAACCTAAATATCTTTTGAACTAAAAGAGATAACTTACATACATATGTATGAATGGTTTTTGTTGATCTTCTTAAGAACTGTTTATATTTTAAATTTCAAATCATTCGGATCATGAATGGATTTTTGACGATTTTTTGTGGCGTGTAATTTTGCGAATTAAGCGTAAAGAGCATTTATGGTATCTTTGGTGACCCTCACTGAAATTTTCTCTCAAATATTTTCGTGGAATATTTGAATTCTTAAATGTCCTTTTTGAAAGGACTTTTTTCTGGAAAAAAGGGCCAAATTGACCCCTAAAGATAGGAGGGCAATAAGAATTCTCTCATACATTAACTTACAAGATTTTTTTCATTTCATTTCACTTTGATCCATTGTAAAAAAAAATCAGACCAGCTGGACTATAAGTTTATACTACAAAAATTATCTACTCAACATGTCCTTTCAGAATATGATCCAATCAAAAAGTCTCAATTTGTTGGACAGTGAATCAGATTAGTCAAAATAAATATAAGCTAACGTTAATCCACTTTGATGTTTCAGAGTTCTAGTTTAAACTTAGTAGTACTGCCATACATAACGTCAGACAATTTCACAGTTACTTGTCAATATAATGAATAATTTATGTATAAGAAGAAAATAAATTGAAAAAACTCCGAAAAATCAAATAAAAACAAAACAAGTAAGAGAGCTATATTCGGCTGTGCCGAATCTTTTATACCCTTCACCAAATTATACTTAAAAATATTTTTTTTTTAAATATTTTTATTTAAACAAAATCAAATTTTGTTTTTTAATGTTTTAACATTTTTTTTTTTTAAATCGTTTTTTAATTCAATTTTTTTTTTAAATTTCTTTAATTAATTTTTTTGGAAAAAAGAATTTATGACAAAAAAAATTTTGATGAAAAAAAAATTCGGGTTAAAAAATATTTTTTTCCGATTTTGACCCATTGTATGTCCAACTTACTATGGTCTTATATACGACGTTGCAAAGGTCTTTGAAATATCTATTATTAGATATCCATATAGTCTATATTAATGACTTAGTAATCCAGATATTGGTCAAAAATATGTCAAAAATCGAGGTTGTCCTAGTTTTTTCCTTATATCTCAGACATTTGTGGACCGATTTTCTCGATTTTAAATAGTGGCCGAGCCGGAAGAATTTCGGAGATATTGATGTATGATTCGTGTATGTAAGTTATTTGGGCTTCGGAAAGTTGATTTCAACACACAGACGGACATGGCTATATCGATTCCGCTATCTATAATGATCCAGAATATATATACTTTATGGGGTCGCAAATGAAAAATGTGGAAATTACAAACGGAATGATAAACTTATATATACCCTTGCCACTCATGGTGAAGGGTATAAAAATATATTTTCAAGTCTCTTAAATTGACTTTAGCATTGCACTAAGTTCAAAATACCACTTTTTCCGTGCAAAATTTAAATTTCGAAGTTGTCATTATTCATTATTTTTTGTTGTCAGCCTGTTACTAAAAATCCAATGCAATCAAAATCGCAATTGGTTTTTGTAAAATATAAAATACGGCTGACAGCACGCCTTCAAAGTCAACATTTCGATACATTTTTAAAAAATTGTGAATAGTATCAATTTTATATTGTAACTATGTGAATAATTCAAATAATGTTTAAAATGGAAAACAACGAGACGTGTAAGTACTTAATTTTTCTTTCCTAAATATTTGGAAACTATTTTCCTTTATATTAAAAATTACAATTTTTAAACATAGCCTTAAAGTAATGTCTTTTGATTACAAAACTTTAACTTTTTAGATGGTTTTAAAAAAATAGTTAACGTTTGTTAAAAAATAAATATATTTAAATGTTGTGAATTCATTCACTTTATTTCAAACTGCGCATTTTTGCACTTTCTGAGTAATTTAATTTTTTCTAGGTTACTGTGCTATAAACAAATTAACTTTTTGAAATTTGGCCAAAAGAACGCCCAAAAGACACAAAGTATGAATCTATTATTAAATTGTTGTGAAGAAAATTAGTGCTCCTGTTATTCCTAAGGGTTGTAAGAAATTATTGGATGGAAAAGTCCGCCTTTTTTCAACAATTACTTAAAAGTAAAATGTCAAAAATGCGGAAGAAAGGAAGATAATTTTCGAAATGGAAACACTATATGGCTTAATCGTGTTATATGTTTTCAGATTTGTATCTTTGGTTACCAATGACATCCACAGTACACAAGGTATTAATACATTCGAAGCAGATGATAGAAAACAAAGACGAAAAAATATGATCGTTTTAAAAATTGAACATACCCGAGGTGTCCAACTATGAGGACCGCTGGCCGCAGCCCATGCGGTCAAAATTTAAACTCGACAACACTTCTTCTTTTCGCATGTCAAATTTCATTCAAATCGGACTAAGAATTTAGAAATTACAGATTTATTTCCCTCTTTTTGAAAACTGAAAACTAATATGAAATAAATTTTTTCTAATCAAAAGCAATAAATTTACTTTATTTTACTCCTGATGGGTTAATGGTCGACAAAGGGTTAATTTATTCAAACAGTAGAATACTTTAATAGTTATTCGCACGGAAAAAGTGATACTTTGAACTATAGTGCATTGGAATAATCCATTTTTTATGTTCTACTGCATAAATATTTTTATACCCTCCACCACCATAAGTGGTGAATGAGGGTATATATAAGTTTGTCATTCCGTGTGTAACATTGAGAAATATTCATCTGAGACCCAACAAAGTATATATATTATTGATCCTTATGAAATTATAAGTCGATTGAGCCATGTCCGTCTGTCTGTCTGTGTAAAACACGCTCACGTCCAAAATAGGCAAACAAAATTGGTAGACTTGGAAAAAAATGTTTATTGTTTTCCTAAGCAGTTTGGTATTGAAAATCAGCAAAATCGGTTCAGTGGAACCAGAGTTATGAACCAAAATGTGAGACAACATAAAAAAACTTGATAATTTTAACATAGTTTTCCTTATTTGTGCAAAAATATCAATATCAAAACAAAATTTTACATAGATCCATAATTTATACTTAGAAATCATACTACAGGATTTTGTGAATATCGGTCCATATTTGACCATAGCTCCCATATAAGGTTCCGAAAATCAGTTAAGTACTCATAAATCTCTTATAAATATCTTTATCATGCTAAAATTCGACAAAAATAATACTCATATACATAGAAATCACTGTACTAAGTTGTATGCAGATTGGCCGATAATTGGTCATAGCTCCCCTATAAGGCCCATTTCCGAAAAAGATATTAATCTTAAAAAATATTTAAAACATATCGATATCAAAATGAAATAACGCACAGGTCAGTAATTTGTATCCAGTAATCATACTTCTGAATTTTTTGAATATCGGTCCATATTTAGCCATAGCTCCCATATAAGGTCCACTCCCGAAAATCACTAAAATCCTCATAAATTTGTTACAAATATAGTTATCAGGTTGAAATTCGAAACAAATTTATTCAATATATACAAAAATTCGATGTACCAAATTTTATGATGGTAGGCCCATTATTGGTCATAGCCTCCATATAAGAACTACTTCTGGAAAACACATTAACCTGCACAAATATCCAAAAAAAATCTGTACTGAACCAAAACTTTACACCGAGCAGTAATTTGTATCCAAGAATCGAGCTACAAGATTTTTTAAATATTGGTCCATAATTCGGCATAGCTCCCATATAAGGTCCACTTTTGTTAATAGCGTTGTTTATATGAAATTCAACAAAAATGGCCCTCAAATATTTAGGACCATAATAAGTCTTAGCATCTATATATTAAACCAAAATTGTACACAGATCAGTAATTTGTATTCTAAAATCATAATACTGAATTTTGTGAATATTGGTCCATAATTGGCCACAGCTCTCACATAAATACGTAAAAATCACGTTAAAATATTTTATGACAATCGAATCATAATAGGTCATAGCTCCCACATAAGTCCCATAACCAAATATTTTGAAATTTGTCTAAATATATGTATATACCCTTTTTTATACTCTGTTTCTTCACTTGATGTTAAAAGGGAAAAATGTTGATCCAAATGTATTAACTGATTATTAAGTATATAAATTATTAAATTTCATACGTTCTAATAGGAATTTCAGTTACAAATTGATGAATTAGATACAATTTTTTGTACATTTGAAATAAAATATCTTCTGCGTAAACTAGTCTTTCTAACAATTGTTATATTATTTCAGTTTTTATACCTTCATATTTAGGTGGAGGGTATTTAAGATTCGGCACGGCCGAATATAGTACTCTTACTTGTTTCATTAGCTGTTTGTGCTTTCAGATTTTTCGCAAAGTTTTACTCGCCAATTTTGGCAGCTTAAACTAGCAAACAAAACAATCGACGTACTGTGTTGCTAATTTTGAAATAGATGCCAAAAGTCTTTTTTTTGCCGCCAATTTTAAATACTCATATTAAAGATAACACCTGAGAACCTCAGAGGCCTAAAATTCAGGTCTCTATTTAAACACATTTCCTATAAACAGGGTGATTCAATATGCACCATTTTATTATTTGACTGAAAAGTAGGATTTTGTAATAAATTTTGAAAATTCAATCGCTTATAACTTTTATTTACAAACGGGATTTTTATGAAGTAAGCGGGTTTCGTTAAAATGATTTCATAGTTAATTTCAATGCAGATATATGTTTCCACAGCTTTTAAAATCGCTTCTATATTATTTTTAAAAATGTGTTAAATTTTACATAAATTTAAGGTTTGGTGGAATTGAACCTTAGGGAATTCGTATATTTCGTAAAAAGCCTAGTACCATTTTAAAGTAGAAGTACTCTCTCCTTTATTTACATACCCATTTCGTTTTGCTCGTTTTGAGCTTGATCAATTTTTCTGACTCAAGTATGATGTTTATACTCATTTTTGCTAACAAAGTACAGGTCGCAATTTTGAAGATATTTCGATAAAATCTGCTACATACAATATTTTCGGCTCAAGAACGAAGCCTATTGGCTGAAATCGGTCCATTATTTCACCTAGCCCCTATACAAATGTCTTCCCGAAATTGGATTTTATTCGTCATAAATGTTTAATTAATATGTGCATCTACACAATATTCCTTTCCAATAAGTTTTATGTTCACGGAAGTCATGTCACCTAATTTTATGATGGTCGGTTCATAATTAGTCATAGTTTTCATATAAGACCCGCTTCCGAAAATTACTTTATCGAGCATAAATCTCTTAACTATTTTGATATAAACATAAAATTCAACAGAAATTACTTCAATATAGACTTAAATCACACGACCTAATTTCATGGCGATCAGTCCATAATTACTCATAGCTCCTATATAAGGTCCGCTTCCGAAAATCATTTTAACGAGCATAAATCTCTTAAAAATATATACACAAAAAATTCAAAACAAATAACTTTCATATAGCCATAAATCACATGACCTGATTTCATGGCGATCGGTCCATAATTAGTCATAGCTCCCATATAAGGCCCTGTTCCGAAATTCCGAAAAAAAATAATTGAAATTTTAAAGTGTAGGGTCCATATAATGTTCGGACTTGACTATACTTTCTTACTTGTTATTTTTATAACTCTTCACTACTATTATCATTATTTATTAAATTTTATTGGAAAATAAAATATTTCTAATAATAAACTTTTCTAAAAAATTCAACATTTCATTTAAAATTTGTTTAATTGTTCGACTCAGATGGACTCAGAAAGGCCTTTATATTGTACAATATAATAAATACTCAATTTTTAGTTATAAATTTCATATGCAAATTGCAAAAAAAAATTCTTACTTAAATTATGGCTAATAATTCTTAAGAAAATAACTATCAATTTCTTAGGCATCATAACTACATTCCGTCACAAGCTAATATACAAATTGATATATCAAAATAAGGGTAAAAAACAAAAAAAACGCATTAAAAAATTCCTCCTGTGTCAAAAGTTATATAGTTTTGTCCGCCATTTTTAAATTTGCCACACTGTGCGACGATCCAAAACAATCTTCAAGACAAAGACCGTGCTTCGTCATAACCATGTTTGACTATACTTGCATTTAAGAATAAATTAATTCAAATTAATTACTTACTCACATCACGAAGAAAGATGATTCTCTAAGTCGTTCTTATGTATACTCATTTGAACAATGAATGCAGAATTCATCTCAACTTATTTCAGCATATTATACAGTGTGACTTGAATTATGGACAGAATGGACAAATATTTTCATTATCTACTTTAAATGTTTTACTGTTTTACCACATATATTGTACCCGGATAGATGATAAATATTGAACCATTCCAAAAATTCTGAGAAAACACAATGTTGAAAAACCCGACTGGATAATATGTTTTATATCATAACATTTTATTTGATTCAAAACTGAATATTTGTGAATAAGTGTGGAAAAATGTTTTAAAAATTTAAATAAAGATTGAATAAATTACATGAAAGTGACATGACACGGAAATTGTAGTAACAAAATGGTCTTGATGACAATGCTGAGTTTTAATATTTGTCAAAAACTTATGTATTTTAATACCATTTCATAATCGTCATACTACTTCCCAGCGGTAAGTGAAACGATTATTTGTTTAAAACACAATTTCCAAATTTTCTATTTAAAATATTTTTCCCGATCTTGACCCACTATATGTCCGACTTATATTAGTGAATTCGCTCATTTTCACAAAATTTGTTTTGCTTACAAGCGTGTACTTTAAGTGTAAATTATTTTACATAAGTTTTGTTTTTGTTACAGTAAAAAAATTACACTCAAAGTACACGCTTGTAAGCATATACAATTTTGTGAAAATGAGTAAAAAAAAAATATTTTTTTGCTTCAATTTGTTATTATAACTTCGAAACTACTGAGCCGATTGAAACGCAATATACATATATGTGAAAATTTGTACATAGCATGGGGAAAATGTTTTATAAATTCAATCAATCGAAAGAAGAACATTAACTACTTAATTTTATGTATATCAAACAAAAAAGTAAAACTTTGTGAACGAATTCACTTAATTGTAAAAAAATTCGTAAAGAATCAATCGATATTTATGATCGGTATCTCATTTTATTGCTATTATATGTGGCTTTGCGATAAAGTAATAAACCTAAATAATTTCTGCCGTTTTCGATTTTTCATGAGTTTTTTAAAATACAAATTTTACTATTTTCATGTAAAAAATATATTTTTTGCTTCAATTTGTTATTATAGCTCCGAAACTACTGAGCCGATTAAAACGCAATATACAAACGGATTATAACCTTTAAAAAAACTTTTCTGAGTTTATTTTATTAATATCGGACTAACACTTTTTGAGTTATCATAAATTATGTTGATAAACGTCTAAAAAAATTCATAATTTTACTAAAAACAAAATTCTCAATAGAATTTAAAATTTGGACCATATTTGTACTACTGGAACCACAATACATCAAAATTGTGTAGTGGTTTAAAAAGCTTCTAAAATTTTTTCGATTTTGTTGCGAGTAATCTAAGAACATACTCTAATGCCATGTTTCCACGGCAGTCTGAATTACTTAATTCGCGTTTTGAATTACGATTGCGAATCAACCTGTTTACACGACAACATTCGTAATTCAGTTTGACATTTATTTATTTCTTCTTCTTGTTTTTTTTTTCTTCTATTTACACGTTTTGTTTTTTTGTTTGTTTGGTGCGAATTTTAAATTTGTAATTTGGCAATGGATAAAAAAGGTAAGTAAAAACATAAAATTGTAGCATTATTAATTAAACAAATATAATTTAATTATTATTTTCATTATTAGAAAAAAGAAAAGTGTAAGCAAGTGGGACCAGGGCAGCGAGCGGGCTTTATTAGAGGTGTGGGCTGAAAGAATGGCAGAGCTGCTACTTCTACAAATGAATTTAACTTTAATCAGACTTTTTATTTCTTTTAATTTATTTATTTAATGCAAAAATCTTTTTCTTTATTTTGTTTTGACATTTTTGTTCGGACAGCTGATATTGATATATAAATAATCGATAAAAATTAGAGATGACAGTCATTCGTTCGTAATTCATAAGGTAATTCAAACTGAATTACGTACGAACAAGGTAATTCGCACTTGAAATTTTGTATGGCGAATCATGTAATTCAGTTCGTAATTGGGGGTTGAATGACGAATGAGAGCGTGAATGACGAATAATGCCGTCGTGTGAACATGGTATAAGTGTAATCTATGCGTAATCCAGCACATCATGAACTAATTATAACTTCGTTTAGGATTAAAACGGATAGTCAGGTGGTATATGAAAATATATAAAATATTACTACACCTTAACTTACAAATGCAAAAAGGACTGCAATCTACATTGATTTCATTCTAATGAGCAAGTCTTTATAGGCATATCATCAAGTTCGCTTAGAATTCCGCTTTTGATGTAAATTAAATAGTAATGGTACCTACTGATATTGTGGCTTACATTCTAAGCGAGAGCACAGCGATTAGGCTGCCTATGACACATTTAAATCTAACTGGGAAAATAAGAGAAAGAATCACTAATAACTGCTACGAACTACTGCTTATATAAGCGATTACGTAATGTGTATTTTTACCGCTGGGTTGTTATACTTTTTTTTAATAATATTGTTACATTTTTACCTATTTAAAATTGTGATTTATTTCCTTTAAATAAACCGGATACTTTGGATTGCAAATAAAAGCTGTTTGGTAATTTAAAATTGTAACAACTTCATTTATTCAAATGTACAACAACAGTTTAAATATACACTCAGTGCTTTTATAAATTTTTGTATACACAGTGTCATCTGCTTTCGAGTAGCATTCACCAAATTTGTCCTGGTTTTTTCCTCATATCTCAGCCATTTGTGGACCGATTTTGCTGATTTTAAATAGGAAACTTCTCGAAAGCATGTCTGACAGAATTATTGAAGATTCAGAAAATTGATTTCAACAGACAGACGGACAAACAGACAGAGGGACATGGCTTAATCGACTCCGCTATCTATAAGGATCCAGAATACATATACTTTACCCTTCTCACGAAGGTGAAGGGTATATCAATTGAGTTAATACAGTATTGTTGAACGAGTGTGATATGTTTGAGCATAACCAACTAACAATTTCTCAATTACTTTGTATGAACTGTTTCATTCACACTGTATAAGTATGATGTATTTTAATATCTTCGTACAACTGATACATACAACCGGCAATTTAATCAACAAACTGGTGGCGTAAATAAACAAAATCAAATTTAGTTTCTGTTTCGTTTCATTTTCAGTTAGTAAGTGTTCAGTTGTTAAATCGTTAAGTTGTGTTTGGTGTTTCAAACACCGCACGAAAAGTTGTCATAGAGACACAAATTTTAAACAAAAAAAAAACTTAATTAAATATTTCAATGAAAGTAGATATAACTACATACAATTATATGCAAGTACTGTACATTGTAAAATATTGATGTGATGTTCATAACTACAACTGTTGTGGTAGTATTAATTAATAGTTAATTTTGACTGAACCAAAAAAAAAACTGGAATTAATTATACAAAATTATCCTGCTACGGATTGCAATATTAAATGTAATAATTGTATATTTTGCTACCAAACCAAAGTAAAATGGCGCAAGTAATCCATAGTGTTAATGGCATGATGAACAACGAGACAGAGGTAATTTTTTGAAAACTCGAATGGGAACCAGTAAATATCTGTAAATATATTTAGATTTTTTTCTTTTTTTCCCACCTATTTTTGTTTGCAAAAAGACATAAAGTAAAAACAAACAATAAAGAAAAATCATTGAAATGAAACTAATTTCGGAAATACTATATGTTCAGACTATGTACATAAACAAACATGTATATAATTACACAATTACACAATAAAATTAAACAAAATTTTAACAAAAACACAAAAGAAAAACCAGAAATCAACTATGTATTTTATACAATAAACATACAATGTATGAAAATGTACATACATACATATTCTTTCATATAAAAACGTACTTATACCAATATGTATAAGTTAATTGCAATATTTTGGTCTAAATTAGTAGATTTGTACAAAAAAAAAACAGATACAATAATTATGAAAACAAAAATATATTCACAGATATTAAATTGAAAAAAAAAAATTAAAAAAAACGATATAAGCAACAGTTCAAGTATTAGTCATACACAAGACTTTCAAATCTTTAATTTTATTTGAATTTAAGTTTTGTTTGTGGATAATACTCGTACATACCTACATAGAAATAAATACGAGAAATAAATATTTTACGATTTCTTTGTTTAGCTTAATGAAGATGCAATAAATAAACATTTTTTTTATTATTTATTAGCATAATTTTTAAAATTCAAATCAATATGTACTTGCATTGATGGAAAATGAAAATAATAATTAAGTAGTACTTTTTTTAAAATCAGAGTTCTAAAAATTTAAATTGTAAATATTTTCATATTAGCTTAGCTTTGTCGTGGAAATAAAAAAATGTTATACACAACATTTTCTATAGAAAATAATGTTATACATAAAACCTCTTTTAGAAAATATTTTTATGCACAAGATTTTCTTTAGAAAATTCTGTTACATACAAGATTTGCAATGGAAAATTCGCTTCTATAGAAAATTATGTTTTACACACGATTTTCTGTAAAGTAAAGTATTATAATACTGTAATACACACGATTGTCTATAGAAAATATTGTAACGCACAAGGTTTTCTAAAGAAAATATTGTAACACACAATATTTTCTCACCACTAGAGGCTATGTACTAATAACAAACATAACGCGCAATTGCAGAGTTGTCAACCTTTTCTACTTCTTCCACCACCTTTCCTTCTACAATCTATCCCCTTTCCAAAGAAAGGGGATAGTGATCACAAGGTATCCTATCATGTCATATTGTCATAATGTTCTAATATTTCACAATGGTTTGAGAATGGTTTTATTGCATTTCAAGCAAAAAATTTCATACTACTCTGTATGCTATGTTTATTATACCCTTCAGCTTCGTGAGAAGGGTATATATAAGTTTGTCATTCCGTTTGTAATTTCTACATTTTTCATTTCCGACCCTATAAAGTATATATATTCTGGATCCTTATAGATAGCGGAGTCGATTAAGCCATGTCCGTCTGTCTGTCTGTCTGTCTGTCTGTCTGTCTGTCTGTCTGTCTGTCTGTCTGTCCGTCTGTCTGTCTGTCTGTCTGTCTGTCTGTCTGTCTGTCTGTCTGTTGAAATCAGTTTTCTGAAGACCCCAGATATCTTCGGGATCCAAATCTTCAATAATTCTGTCAGACATGCTTTCGAGAATTTTGCTATTTAAAATCAGCAAAATCGGTCCACAAATGGCTGAGATATGAGGAAAAAACCAAGACAACCTCGATTTTTGACCAATTTTTGACCTATATCTGGATTACTAAGACATTAATATAGACAATATGGATATCTAATGATAGATATTTCAAAGACATTTGCAACGACGTATATAAGACCATATTAAGTTGGACCTACAATGGGTCAAAATCGGGAAAAAAATGTTTAACCCGAATTTTTTTTTTTAAAAAAAAAAAATTTAAAAAACCAAAAAAAAATTTTTAAAATTAAAAAAAAAAAATTTTAAATTTAAAAAAAAAAAAAATTTAAATTTAAAAAAAAAAAATTTTAAATAAATTTTTTTCCAAAAAATGAAAAAAAAAACAATTAAAAAAAATTAAATTTTGTTTACCTAAAAATATTTAAAATTTTGAAGTATAATTTGGTGAAGGGTATATAAGATTCGGCACAGCCGAATATAGCACTCTTACTTGTTGTGTTATCGTAACTAACAAGCAGAGACCTGCGCCGCACAGTGGCTTAGAATTGTTTTTCATCGACCAAAACTCTGTAACTTTTGAAGCGATAGAGATATTTCAGAATTATTTGAATGTCATGAAAATCTGTTTATCAGTTGAGAAATTTAAAGCTAAAGAGATTTATTCTCGCTAAAGTGAATTTCGGAAGAGGTCCTTATATGGAAGCTATGACTAATTATGGACCGATCGTCATGAAGTTAGGTAACATGACTTCCGTATATATAAAATTTATTTATAGCTAAATTTGTGTAGATACCTATATAAATTAAACATTTACGACCGATAAAGTCCAATTTGTACAGTTTCTAAGTAAAATAATGGACCAAGGGCCCGAAAAAAATTATGTAGCAAATCTTCTCAAAATAGAAAAAATGTTGGGAGTAATTTCATTCAAATGGAAAAAGTGATCTACAGACAGTTCCAGACAGGTACAAAAGTATATATGGGGTTAAAGAGGACACTTTCGCCTTTCTGGTGGTAGTACAATTTGTTTAACCCCTTTTAACCCTCAAAAGTTCTATTCCAAAAAACTTAAAATTTTACTAAAATATAATATGTACTTGAGAAAACAAAACTTAGAAAAGTTTAAATTTACATAGCCTTTAATCCGTTTATATATTGCGTTTTAATCGGCTCAGTAATTTCGGAGTTATAATAACAAATTGAAGCCAAAAATATATTTTTTACGTGAAAATAGGTAATTTTTGTGTTTTAAAAAACTCATGAAAAATCTAAAACGGCAAACATTTTTCATTATCGCAAACCCACATATAATAGCAACAAAATGAGATATCGATCATAAAAATTTATTGATTCTTTTCGAATTTATTCACAATTAAGTGAATTCGATCATTTTCACAAAATTTTACTTTTTTGTTTGATATACATAAAATTAAGTAGTTAATGTTTTTCTTTCGATTGATTGAATTTTGAAAAAATTTTCCCCATGCTTTTTAAAAAATTTCACATACATATATATATTGCGGTTCAATCGGCTAAGTAGTTTCGGAGTTATAATCATAGAGAAACATAGAGCGGAAACTTGAAAAAAACTCAAACTCAAATGTCAAATTTTTTGTTTTAAAAAAATCATAAAAAATCGAAAACGGCAGACAGTGTTCAGATTTATTGCTTTATCGCAAAGCCATATGTAATAGGAATAAAGTGAGATATCGACCATAAAAATCGATGAATTATTTACGAATTTATTCACAATTAAGTGAATTCACTGAATTCAATATATTTTGTTGTTGTATCAGACATATGATTGTTGTATTTTTGTTTGACAAATCGGAGTGTCTCGTCTCTATGTATAATTCTCTATGGTTATAGATGTCAGAAAATGTTTATAGTTAAACATATATGGGTGAATGAAATACAAAAACTATCTTTAATTGAATTTATTAATATTTATTTTTTTTGGAAAATATTGCTACTTTGACCCTGAACTCAAAACTTCAAATAAAACGAGCAACATATAAACCATAGACAACAACTAGATAGGTAACTGAGAGCCAAAAACCTAAGTCTGTTGTCAAAAACCTAATTCATGAGAATGTATTGCATGTATTATGTTATTGTATCACCCGTATGTGTGAAAAGAGAGTAATTTTTCCATATATATTACTCTCTCCTTCCGTTCTATGTGTTTATTCTATGATATAAACGATATCCAATTTTGCTAAAATTTTCAGCATTTAGTTGTTAGACGACGTAGAACAATTTTAGGCCAGCCTAATACGTTTACTAAAGATACATAATTTTTCAATCAGATCAGCAAGATTATTAAAATGTTTACGATCCAACCCACTGTTCAATGTTGCTCACCTACAAATAAACAAACAAATATAAAAATCTTAAAATACTCGCATAATACTTAAATATTTCGATAACTATTTACAAACTATTACCATTGACATGGTGGGAAAAAGGTGTGTTTGCGCGCTGATAATTTTACATGAAAATATAATTACGGTAAGAGTATTGGAACAATTTCAAACTAAAAAATATTTCGAAAAACGATGTTACTCTAATTCATAGAGAATAGACATAGAGCGGAAACTCTCCTGTCAAAGACCTAACTCAGTTGTCAGAAACCTATGTGGTGAGAATGTAGTAGTAGAAAAAACCATGTGAAAACAAAAACAACACTCGAATGTGTGACTATTTTGAGTAATTTTTTTGTTTGAGTTTTTTTCTAGTTTCTGCTCTATGTTCTCTACGCTCCAATTCACGATTAGAAAATGAAAATGTTTAAATTTGTATGATTAATAAAAAATGTTGGTCATACAATACAAAACGCTTAAAAGGCATCGCTAATGTACTACACAAGGTTGGCTGTAGTTACCCCTAGAATACTCACTAAAACAGAAGATGTTCAGAAAATCATAAAACATAATCTTAAACTAAAACTAAAAAATCTTCAGGTTATGATTTAATTACACCTTCCATGATTGGAAACCTACCAGATGTGGCAATTGTTGTGCTCTCAGTATTATTCAATCGGAAAATCTCACGAATTGTTACGATACCCAAGTCAGGAAAGAATTTGATATTGGCATCATCCTACAGACCGATTACCTTATTGCCTTGTTTGTCTAAACTATTTGAGAAGATAATCCAAGGAAAAATTGTAACATTCTTAATAGTCAAAACATTATCCCAGATCATCAATTTGGATTCCGTGAACATCACCGAACAATTGAGCAAGTTAACCGCCTAACTAGAAAGATACGAAAATCGTTCGAACTAAAAAAAGTACAGTTTGACAATATTTCAAGATGTTGCCCAGGCTTTTGACAAGGTTTGTCGCTTGTTTAGGATAAAGTGCGGCGATTATGTGAGGTTAAAAAATTGGAGAATAAAAGTAAATGAAATCAAATGTAAGTACATAGGAGAGGTAGTTGTCCACCAGTGACACTAAACAGTGTGAATATTCCACAGTCCGATCACGTTACTTACATTGGTATTAATTTAGATAGAAGCCAAGCGGCTTCACATGAAACTAAAAGCTTCTAATTTACACGGGCTAATCCACCATCAATCGAAATTAAGCCTTTACTGCAAAATCGTTCTGTATAATACGGTCTTAAAACCAATTTGGATATACGGAATCCAATTATGGGGAACAGCAAGCAATACCAGTATAGATCTCATTCAGAGGGCATAATCCAAAATTCTTAGAACCATGAGCACATGAGAAACTGATGTGTAAAAATTACATCATAATCCGAACCCGCTCGCAAGGCTACTTACAATAACTCAAAACAGATCAAGGCTACGTAGAGCTGATTGCAATAAAATCTTAATTTTTAATTAAACATATCTGCGCAAAATTTTAGAAACTGGTTAACCGATCACTCGGTTAACTGAGGTAAGTCTTTGACAGAAGAGTTTCCGCTCTTTGATGATAACTCAATTTTAAGTTTAATCGTCAGGAGATATGATACATTTTTTAAATGATTTGGTAATTCTTTATTGGAAGGTTTCCAAATATTGATCCAAAAATTTAAAACAAATATATATTATATTATTATCGATCTCAGTCATAGAGAATAGACATAGAGCGGAAACTCTCCTGTCAAAGACCTAACTCAGTTGTCAGAAACCTAAGTGGTGAGAATATATTAGTGAATATACTATGTGATTGTTTTGAGTAATTTTTATGTTTGAGTTTTTTTCTAGTTTCCGCTCTATGGTCTCAGTTACTATTACGTGATTCTAAACATGTCTCCAAAAAAATTTGTTTTCACTCTTAATTAAATGCTAGAGTATAATTGGAAGAATATTGTGGATGAATTTCCGAGTCAATAAACGTGTTATTCACTGTTAGGTTAGATTTTTACATCCAAATATATTTTTCAGTTCCAAATTTTGAATTTTTCTGCTAAAAATAGTTCAAAAAGTAAAAGCCAATAATTGAATAAAACACGAAACTCTAGTTTGAAGTACTAAGGAATTATGCCCAATAACTAATACGCAATGAATTCTTAAGCGAAAAAAAATAATTTGATTTTGAAAATTTAATTAAGAATTCTTATTATACCCTATAACACCATAGTGGAGAGGGTAAAATGCGTTTGTGCAGATGTTTGTAACGACCAAAAATATTAGTCTAACACCCAACTTAAAGTTTACCGATCGTCTTAGAATCACATTCTAAGTCGATTAAACGATGTCCGTCCGTCCGTCTGGCTGTCTGTCCATGTAAACCTTGTGCGCAGAGTATAGGTCGCAATTTTGAAGATATTTCGATCAAGTTTGGTACATATTATTTTTTCCAATGACCAAGCCTATTGAATCTGGCTGAAATCGGTCCATTATTTCACCTAGCCCCCATACAAATGTCCTTCCGAAATTGGACTTTATCGGTCATAAATATTTAATTTATACATGTATCTCCACAAATTCCGCTCCAAATAAGTTTTATATATACAAAATTCATGTCACCAAATTTTGTTACGATCGGTCCATAATTGGTCATAGCTCCCATATAAGGCCCACTTCCGAAAATCACTCAAAAATATAAATTATTGAAATTTTAAAAGAAAAATGGTCTTGACCGACAATACTTTCTTACTTGTTATTTTTCATTTTCATTTAAATCCAAATTAGCGTTAGCAGTTTTGAATCGATTACCAACCTTGTAAATAAGGATAAATAAAGACATGTTCAAATTGTTTTTTCCGAAATACAAATTCCAACATATGCGAATATGTAATTATATTTTACAGCAAAAAATTATATTTAAATACATATATTCAATGACAAATAAGATATCCATATTGATATATTGCAGCATATTAAGATTTAAGTCATGAATTAATTTGAAAAATGTACACTTTGAATTCTTTTAAAGTATTCATAGTGTATAATTATTAAGTAAATCATTAATTATGAATTGATTTACATCATGCCATTTATACATAACATATAAAAATAATTTTAAATGTTTTATGACCAAAGAAATCAATAACGGAAAACAATTTACGAGAATGTTCTGTACGCATTTAAGTGTACTTGTAAGTATGCTTGTAAGTAGTAGGCATAGAGAACACACATAGAGCTGAACTCTTCTGTCAAATACCTAACTCAGTTGTCAAAAACCTAAGAGGTGAGAATGTATTGGTAAAAAAAACTATGTGAAAACAAAAGCAACACTTTTATGTATTATTTTTTTGAGTAATTTTTTTGTTTGAGTTTTTTCTAGTTTCCGCTCAATGTATATTTTCTCTATGGTAGTAGATTTATGTTATGTTGTTATTGTAACAACAACAAAATACATGTAAAATTTCCACTCAAAGCACTCGTTCGCTATTGAAAAACAGCACATTAGTAATTTCATGCAGAAGATGTACATACTTTGTATTTTCTTTATAAAATATTTAATAACTTTAAACTATTCACTTTGTCAATTAAATGGATGTGAGTGCGTGACACTGAAAAGCTATTGAAATATTTGCAAAATAAATCAATTTTTGTCATTAGTTATAAAACTAATGTCAGATACATATTTCTATAGTTTCATCAAAATCGGCTAGAAAATTCGTAATATTTTTTGAAATTCATGAAACTACTGTAACAGTACGTTGCAATTAGGTTAGTTTTATCATAGGCGCTGCACAGTGGGGGTCGAACAAAAACTGGAAATAAATCTGTACATTTTAAATGAATAGCCCGGTGTTGAGGAGGTGTTGATAAGTTTTAGTTTTGAATTTGGGCTTATAACACCAAGGGGGGCCGAGCCACAATGCCCCATTGTGGGACACCTCGGGTATATCAAAAATTAAAAATGATGCCAAATTTTGCGGAAAAGAAAAGATATACATATTATATATCAACGTGTATGAAATGATGTCCTCTTTTCAAAAATGTACAAAATTTTTAAGAATTAAAAAAATTATAAAAAACTTTTTTCAATAAAAAATTATAGTTAATTTTTTTGGAAAATTTTATTTAATGAAATTTTACTCTTTTATAGAAACTTTCGATCCAAATCCAAAAGTGAAAAAGATATTTGTGAATGATAATCCCACAATTCCCAAAAAACTTTCCAAAAATCCCAAAATTGGGATTTTTCAGATTTTTTGATATATTGAAGGGACCAAGCTCGGGGCTATGAAATCCCTTTGCACAATATTGAAGAACATATTGGGACATACAAAACAAGTCTTAATTTTATGAAATCAGCTATGCGATTTGAGAAAATGTTGTCTAAAGTTGAAATTTATATAAAAATAAGTCTACTTCGGAAGGCTCTGGACCACGCAATAATACGAATTTTGATATTATTTTGCTTTTATAATATTTCTTGATATGTTGTATTTCTGAAAAATATACATACACTATTTATTTATGTTTTTCTTATTTTCTGTAGAATTTAAAATTAATGTAAGTACCTTTTCGGAAAAAAATGGCGATTAAACGACATTTTTATTTGTTTATGTTTGAATGCACATTAGGGTGGCCCTTAATAAACGAAAGTTGGATTTTGGCCATTCCCACCCTTCAGTTTGGTGAACATTAGTAAAAAAATCATCCTGAAAAAATTTTAGGTAAATCGGTTGGGGTTAAGACGTGCCGCAAGCCCTCTGAAGTTTTGAGATGCATTTACAAGGAAAAAATGCATTTTTTCAGTTTTTGTAAAAATTTTGCCATTAAAAAATTACTTTTGCAATTTAATTTAAAAGAATCGAAATGTGTACGTAATTTTCGTTCTAATGAGACATAAAAAACAGAAATTGGTCAAAAAATTTTAAAGTCATTAAAAATTCGCCGGGCCATTAGTGTCTCAGGCAACTAGAACAAGATAAATATTAAAATAAAAGCTCATTTTTACTTAAAATATGTCCATATTTACTTGTATGAGTTTTTGTCTCCGTAGGATACCGTTAACCTATTCTTAGTTATGAACAAAAAATTTTTTTAACGGCAGTTTCAAAACTCCATTTTCAAATTTTTAAAAATTTTGTTAAACAAATTTCAGATTTTTTTGATCATCTCATTGGGATTTATTAAGAATATAATAGGGAATACAAATGTGAAAAAAATATAATATATCTCTTATACTTTTTCCGTACCTGCGATTTAAATTTTGAAATTTTCGAGAAAAACCAATTATTTGGCAATTTTTACTCGAATGAGCTCTATTTCCTTACTCTTATGAATTTTTTTTCTAAATTCTTTTACTAAAATCGGAAAACGTTAATCCTTAAATCGTGAAGGTCAAAGGTAAAATTTTTCAATATTTGGAATTTCTCTTGGAAAGATTTCGAAATGTTGTATATTTTTGGGACGATTATGATGAAATTTAACAAAAATATAACACAAAGCCTAGTATTTACAAAAACAGCAGAAAAATTAAAATTAACCCAATAGAGCACTTGGGGTTAAAATTACCCCAAACTTTTAAAACCATAAAAAAATTATGATTTTAAAAGTTTGGGGTCATTTTAACCCCAAGTGCCATTAAGCATTAATTTCCATTCTTGTGCTGTTATTATAAACCCTAGAGTTTATGTTATATTTTTCTTAAGTTTCATCAAAATCGGCCCAAAAGTATATAATATTTCGCTATCTCTCCATGAAAAATTCCAAATATTGAAAATTTTGACCTTTGACCTTCACGATTTAAGGATTAACGTTTTCCGATTTTAGTAAAAGTTTCAGAGTATATTTAGAATTATCTAGACTATAATATTCTGAATAAGTTTTACTTAAAATTCATAAGAGTAAGAAAATAGAGCTCATTCGGGTAAAAATTGCCAAATAATGGGTTTTTCTCGAAAATTTCAAAATTTAAATCGCAGGTACGGAAAAACTATAAGAGATAACGCTATCCTACGGATACAAAAACTCATATACAAGTAAATATGGACATATTTTAAGTAAAAATGAGCTTTTATTTTAATATTTATCCAAAAATGTTAATTTTGTTCCTACCTTTCTTGTTCTAGTTGCCTGAGACACGTTAAAGGCCTGGCGATATTTTAATAACTTTAAAATTTTTTGACCAATTTCTGTTTTTTATGTCTCATTAGAACGACAATTGCGTTCACATTTCTATTCTTTTAAATTAAATTACAAAAGTAATTTTTTAATGGCAAAATTTTTACAAAAAATGAAAAAATTAATTTTTTCCCCTTGTAAATGCATCTCATAACTTCAGAGGGCTTGCGGCACGTCTTAACCCCAACCGATTTACCTAAAATTTTTTCAGGATGATTTTGTTACTAATGTTCAACAAACTGGGGGGGGGGGTGAGAATGGCTAAAATCCAACTTTCGTTTATTAGGGGCCACCCTAATGCACATAACTTTTGACTCAGTAGAGGTTTTTAAACAATTCTTTCTTACTATTATTAATACATGTCTTGTTAATTCCAAAAATTATATTTCAAGAAAATCGGGAAAGAATTGGATCCGTTAGTAGATTCCATATATATAAAAATCTTTTAAATCAGACTGCAAACAAAAATTTGGCATCATTTTTAATTGTTGATATATGCGAGGTGGGGTATTGTGGCTCGCAACAACCCCCCTCCCCCCCTTGGTGTTATAAGCCCAAATTCAAAACAAAAACTTATCAACACCTCCTGTATAGCCATGGGAAATTTTATTAAAATCGGGCTATTCGTTTAGAAGTTACAGATTTATTTCCATATTTTTTTCAGATCCCCCACTATGCGCTGTTAAAGTGTGACTATTTAAATTGTTGTGTAAATTTTAGGGTATTCAATTAATTTTGGTTGGTTAACTGTTCGAATAATTCAAAACTGGCGATTTTCAAATAACAAATAAACCGATTAATTTGTGTCGATTAACCGAGATTTCGTTTTTTTTGCAATTTAACATATTTTTTTGTATTTATTTTTCCATTTAAATTCAAATACAAATGTCAAAGTAAAATTACATATTTTTTCAAACATCCAAGAAACATGTTTAGTGAGTATAAAAACTGACATATTTAATTTACATGTATTTGTCGGATGAGAACATGCTAATAGACGAAACTGGAGACAATACTGAAGTGAGTTTTTATCAGAACTTATAGAAATTATTTAAAGTATTAAAAATCTAAAAAATCCAAAAAGGTATTCAATAGTATAATACAGATTTTATCACAGTTGGGGGTAGTTAGGTTATATAGTGCACTAAATATTGATTGAAATCAGCATTGCACTATCACTCTCTAAAATTGCAAAAAATTTAGTTTGCACTATTTTTTATCAGCTTTAGTGATAATGCTTATTTCTTAACTAGCTCTATAGTGATAGTGATAATTTTTTAACTATCACTAAACGAAGATTTAGTGCAAAAATCTGCACTACAATTAGTGCTAAATTTTAACCTGCAATCAAAAAAAAGGCTGCATTAAACATACATCACTAAATTTTCAAAAATGAGTAGTCATGAAATTTTTGAATCCAAATTCGAAAAATAAAAATTTTAAATATTTTTTGTTATTTTTAATGAAATATTAGTCTTAAGTTTTAAATTAGTGTACAGAAATAAACAATTTGAAGTTGCACACAAATTTATTTTTTATGTTTTTGTTCTTTTTATTAATAAAACACTTAATTAAATAAGTACAGAAAATTCGTTGTTTTATTTTCAGTTTAAAATTTAAATAGAAATTATTCGGTTAATTGAATAATTTAAAATTAACCGATTAAATCTAAACCCCGATTAATTATTTGCTCGATTAACCGATTAAACTAGAAACCCGATTAATTGAATACCCTAGTAAATTTACAAAAATAAATAGTTGTTACAAATTTTAAACTTCTAAGATGACAAATCCGACTGCTGTCAGCTTTGGAATGAACCATCCAAATTATTTGTTTTTAACATTCCGAATGTTACAATTTCAAACAATTCACACCTTGCAAACGCCATATTTCAGAAATGTTCAATTATATTTCGGAAGTTTCAATTTGTATTTAAGCAATTTCTAATCTAATTTGTAAATCATTTATTTAAACAATAACAATTTTATTTTCTTTTAGATGAAAGGTATGGATGCCAATAGATATGCCACGAAGAAGACAATTGCCCAGGGCATGTTGGATATAGCGTTGCTGACTGCAAACGCATCACAACTTAAATACATTTTACAAGTGGGAGAGCAGCATCAGTTCTACAAATTAATGTTGATTCTTATCAGTCTATCAATAGTATTGCAGGTTAGTTTTAAATTGTTTTAAGCTTAATTGAGATATTCACAGTTTAGAAAATCAAATGAGATCAATCAAATTCTGCTACTTAAATATTTGAAATGAATTTTACACTGAATTGTGAATACCCTCAACATACTTATTTGTTAAATTCACAACCTATTGTACGAGTTGTATGTCGTATGATTTTACAATAGTTGTACAAATGATGGTACAACACATACAGCATTCTCACTAATGTTTATCTAAAGTTGTATGAATACATCCGGGATAGTAAAGTTGATACAACATACTCGTACTATGGGTTGTGAATTAAATAAATATTGAATCGTTTATTTCATGTATAATACACAACATTGGCCATGTTTGTCGCTGTTTTTGTTTTTGCATAAAAATATAGATCCTGTCTGGTGTATTAAGTTTATCACTGAGTCTAATGCGTGATTGTCGTATGCACAAGCCAGAATTTCATCAATCGGCCAATATGATTAATCACATTCGAACGGGTTTCGCTTTCTTTGTAACCATGATCAATTTATTTATATCGGCATTTGATTCTCGTTTACCGCCACCACAAGGAGATTTCTTAAGTGGTTTAAATTAATTGTATGTTGTTGTGGATTTTGTAAATGCGATTAATATTAAAAAATTAGCTATAAACTTATTCCATAAGTCATAAATACTTCAATAAAATTAATTAAAACTAAATTTTCTTTTCAATTTTTCTTTATGGTGTAGCTGATGGTTGGTATATTCTTTGTAATAATCGGAAGTCTGAATATCAATCGTAAACAGGATCAAACGGCCGCTATAATATTAAATGATATCATTTTGGTTGTTATATTTGTCATATCGGTAATAAATGTGATTATATCCGGTTTTGGCATCGAATACTCATCTCAACCTCTACGATTATTGGATCATCCGAAAAAAGATCTTTAGAAGATATACATATAAACGGCAAAATTATTTTAATAAAAATTATAGCATCAATTATTTTTAGAATTAAGTTAAATAAAAATATGTATTTCATAAATTGTATAGTATTACATGCATATAAATTTGTGTTTCATTTCTCATAGATCAGCGCTGGTTTACTATTAATGATACAATCTGTTCTCAGCATTCATAAGGGCAAAGAAGAGCGCAAGGTTGCCGATGTCTTAAATCATATTATAAATGGTTTAATATTTCTCTCAGTATTTTGTGATGTTATAAAAATGAATTTTGGTTTAGATCCAGCCATAGCAGATGTCGAAATTCTAGACAAAAACTAATATAGCATACATATAACCGGTATATTTTAAGTCAAAGTACTTTATTATTAATAAACGTTATAATTTTGATACTACATATTCATTTTGTTTATTTAAATACTAACAGCCATATGCATAAACATTTACAAAAGGTTTATAAACCAATTATAGGAAATTTTCATAAAGTTGTATTCATAAGCGATTGATAGCTTAAAATACCTTTGATAAACAATTGTTAATTGTACAAATTTTAAAGTTGGTACAACCCTACTTTAAACCTACTTTAAGGAATTCTTTTTATCTTAAAAAAGAGGATTTTAAAGATAAATTTAGAATAATAGACGATACTATTGCAATTGCTAAGCACAATTTCCACTCCGCTGGCAAATAAGTTCCATTTTAATAGTATATGCTTTTGTATGATATTCCTCCGGCAGTGAACTACATACATGAGGTTCACAAGTGAGTTTGATTGGCATTTTTGTCATTTACGTTTAACCTGCAACGCCATATAGCAATAAAATGTGTAAACATTGTGGAAGAAGGTCGTCCACACAATCTAATATACCCACTCCGGAATTAAAACTATGTGTTTCCACATAGAAATTCATTAAATTTTGTTAAAATTTAACAAAATGTCAATAAAAATAAATTAATATAACAAATCATAAATTATGTTTATTTTATCACAGAATATTCGTCATTCGAATACTTTTAATAATAATTGAAATAAACTATATAAAAAAGTTTGTACATTAATACATTTTAGCTTAATATAAATTTACTAGAATCAGATGTATATTTTTTATCTAAAAATTAGTTGTTATCTTCAAAAATGTATTATTAATAAAAGCAATAAATGAAAAAAAGAAAACTAACAAATATTTTATCCTAATTGAAAGCAACACTAACAACGAAAAAGGGGAAATAAATGAGAAGAATTGCCAGCTTAAACAAAAATCAGTACATTAGTTATTGTCACTTTAACAAACGTTTATGAATAGAATACTTTTATTAAAGGTTTATAAAGCAAAAGTGTTTGTTAACAAATTTGTTATATTTGAATTCAAGTACAATTTCGTAACAATATCACTCTCTTGCTCTCTCGTTACAAGTTTTTAAAAGTAAACGAACAGAATTCAGTAACTTCCAGTGATAATTTGTACAAATTATTACAAATTATCAAGTACGCGAACACAACTAATGGTTCTGAGTTAGTTACATTGAAATATGAAAAAGTGCAATATTTTTGAAGGGCGGAGTTTTAAAGTGGCATATTTTTGAATCTAATTGAGATATTGACTAGGCCAAAAATTAACTTATCTAAACAAAAAAAAATTAATTTGGATTAAATTTGGATCAAATTGCTTCTATTATTGCAATCCTATTAAAATTTTGATGCAAATTTTCGTTTTAAAAACTCAATAAATATGTAATAAAATCTTTATTTGTTAACAAACCTCAATGAAATTATCAACGTTTTTTACATTTGTCATTCTAAATAACAAAATGTAAAAAAACTTGTCAAAGAGATTCCCGCAATTCCTAAAAATTGGAGCGAAAATTTATTTTTTACATTTTTGCCCGTAGAGTCCACATTTCCTTCGGGGCTGGGAAAATGCTTTGGGGATAAATAGGGAACACACAGGGGTTTCCAAAACTACTTTCACTTTTCTGATCCCAGCTTTGGGATTTTAGAACATGTGGTCCAAAGTTGAAATTTTGATAAAAAAATAGGTCAAATTCCGAAGAGTGTAGAGGCGACATATTAAAAAATAGGAAATGTTTTTTATATCAAAATGTTCTTCGTAAAGATACCTTACAGAAAAACATTAAATTTTTATATGTTTTTAAAGAAAGTTTTTTTTTAATAAAAAAAGAGTTAAGTCACCTTTTCTCTCAAAGAACAGCAAAAATCTACTATTTTTAATTTTTTAAATTGAAAATCGTTTATTTTTGGATCAGTAATTGATATTGCGCTGAAATCTTTTACATATTATTGGAAATTAACTAATGCACAGTGGCTTAAAAACTTTTTTTTTGGAAATAATTCGGTATCTTGGGTACTATTGGAGATATTTTTACCAAATTTCACACGGTTTGAGTTGATGTGATTTTCAGTCGATTTACGTTTGTGCAGCTTCCTAGCGACAATGGGTGCAAGTGCGTAGTAAAGACCTGCACAAGCTGCATTGTTTAACACGAAGACAATTGCCACATGATGCTTTTGTCATGTCATGTTATGTTCTTTTACCTACTTAACAGCAACACGCAAAGGCAATGTATATCAAAACAAAAAACAAACGCAGCATCATTTTAACAACATCATAACACACACAACATTAAAAAAATTAACAGATGCATGGATGACATGGAAAATAATTTCAAGTCATTTAAATCATGTATGAGGCCTTTTTTGTATGAGATGATTTCAATTCACTTGTAGTATTTATTGTGTGCAATAAGAAAAAATCTATATTAATATATAAATGTCTTTGTAAGTTTGTTGGTTTGTTTATTTGTTTGAGCATCACGCCTAAACGGCTGAACCGATTTTATTGAAATTTGGAACGTAGATAGATCCTTACTGGGAAGCGTCAATAGGCTATATATTTTTTTACTACGACAGGGCTAGCGAAGCGCACCGAGTCAAGCTAGTTGACTATAAAAATACAACTGAAATTTATATTTATATTATATAGTAGGTCAAAATAAAAATACGAAAGTACACCAATGGGTTTTTTCAATGTTGTTTTGGAAAATTTTACAATATTTAGTAATATTACCTGTTATATTATTACTTTAAAAGGAATACGTGGAATATAAGCCATAAAATGCCAATAATTTTCATGGAATTAAAAATGTAATGTGTTTCACATACATATTTTAAATACTACCTGACTTAGGTACAACCGCTCGAATATTATTAACGGGACATTTAATAATTACATTGCTAAATAAAATAAAACTTCATGAACAAAGCCAATTGGCCTATTAGACGGTGTTTAATTAAAGAAAATTAAATTAATGTATAAATCCTTAACGGTGAAGTTTATAATATATTTAATGTTTAAATTTAATGAAGTGTCTCTGAATCGTTCGCTGCATAATTGCTACAAAAATATAAATCTACTAAAATGATCCAATGGAACAAAAGCAACTGCCCAACGATTTGAAGAAAAAGTGTAGGGCATTTATTGCGTAACTTCACAGAATTTTTTTCCCTATTTTTTGTTTTCAAATAAAATCTAGAAGGCTTGAACAAAATTATTTAAATTTTCTAGTATATTTTTATGTTATTCAAAAATGTTTGAAATTTTTCTTGGAAAATATTTAATTTTTTTATGATTTTCAGCTATACAATGAGAAAATATGTATACGTTTCAGACTTTTCTATACATTTAGAAATATTGGCCAATATTGGGATATTATACAAAAATATTTGAACTACATAATGCAATTTATTATAAAATAGCAACAAATTTGTGTAAAAAAATTAAAAATTTCCTTCATGTACAAATTAATAATATTTATGAACATGTTCTTATTCTGAATGAAAAAAGTTTGGAAAAAATTCATGTTCGATTAATAATATTTATTAAAAAATTCATTCCAATTATGAATTTCTTTTTCCTGTGTTACACTTTATTATTTATATTTTTAAAAATCCTTATATTATTTGTTCTAAATATTTAAAAAAAAATATATAATGCTAAATAATAATAGTTCTCAGATTTTCACAGTTCAGCAGTTATGTACAATTTCATTCTGCTATGCAATTTTATTCTGCCTAACAATGCGACACTTGTTAACATCAATTCAATTCAAGCTACCACACATAACAACAGCATCATCAATAGTTATAGACATGACATGGCACAACACGGTTTTCGCGGCGCAATGACATGGTACAACATGGTTTTTGCGGCGCGATGACATTGAACAACATGATGTGCGCGTCCACACAACAAAACAAAGCATCAAATTTTGAAGTAAGACATTTTTCTACAAAATGTTGTCTTGTGCAGGCCTTTAGTGCGTAGCCTCTCAAAGTTGGTCACCTCGGGTCTCAAATTTTTTAAAAAAATCGCCAAAATTCCATTTATGATCCGAATAAGCTGAAATTTTAAATATAAATGTCCGTCTGTCTGTCTGTTGAAATCAATTTTCTGGAGACCGAGAAGTTTGCTATTTAAAATCAGCAAAATCGGTCCATAAATAACGGAGATATGAGCAAAAAACCGGGACAACATCGATTTTTGACCTATTTTTGATCTATATCTGGATTACTAAGTCATTAATATAGATAATATGGATATCTAATGATAGATATTTCAAAGTCCATTGCAACGATGTAGATAAGGCTATAGTAAGTTGGACCTACAATGGGTTAAAATCGGGAAAAATATTTTTTCATCAAAAAATTTTTTTCCACAAAAAAAAATTAAAAAACAATTTAAAAAAAATTTTTTTTGAAAAACAATTTCAAAAAAAAAATTAAATTTTGTTTACATAAAAATATTTAAAAAAATTTATTTTAAAGTATAATTTGGTGAAGGGTATATAAGATTCGGCACAGCCGAATATAGCTCTCTTACTTGTTTTTTTTTTATTTTGCTCGATCTTTTCAAAATTTATTTCTAAAATATCAGCTATATTGGTGATAAAATTCTAAATAAAATAAAAGCAACTTGCTAACAAATATCTCTTCCCTATAAAAAGTTATACGTATCCAAAATCGGAATTTGTAAAAATGACCGTATTTTTTACGTTTTTTCCCAAAAAGACTACATATTTTTTAATAGAAATTCTTCAAATTTTGTTAAAATTTAACAAAATGACAATCAAAATAAATTAATAAAACAAATCATAAAACAGTGATGTTTATTTTATCACAGAATATTCGTCATTCGAATACTTTTAATAATAATTGAAATAAAATATATAAAAACGTTTGTATATTAATACATTTTAGCCTAATATAAATTTACTAGAATCAAATATATATTTTTTGTGTTAGTAGACATCTAGAACAAAAGTAATATTTCAATAGATTCTTATTATTCAATAAAAAAAATAATGGTTTATATGCTTATACACAATTGTTTTATTAAGGGGACGATATATGGTGTGAATTTTATAACTAACATTTTTTTTGCTGTTTTATTTGCATTTTCGTTATTTCTCTATCTTAGACAAATAATTTTTCAGAATGCAAAACCTCTTTTCAAAAAAAATTATTTTCAAATATTTTTTTGAAACAATTTCTTCAAATCAAACTTTACAAAAGCGTAAAAACATTTTTTCTATAATTTTTTGTTTAATATTGTATTATTAGACGCTATCTGAAATAAATCAAGTTATCTTAAATAAATCACGTTAAAAACTGACAGATGGCATAAATGAAATCAAAATACCAAAAAACCTCTATCTGATCATTTCATTCATACACATTGAATATTTTTGAAAAGCAAAACCCTCTATCTATCATTAAGTCCACAATAATTCAAAATTTGTAAAACCAATTATATGTGAGATTCAGTAGGTGCATTTAAAAAATATTGTAGAATACCGAATTTTAATAACTCAAGTAATACGTTTGTTTTTTTGGCTCTCCTGAAAAGTTGTGTTTTTCATATAGACCCTCGATATACTAAACATACAAATATTTTTTGTTCTAAACTATTCTATTTTATTACAACTCACATTAAGCTTCGAAAATATGAAATTTATTACATTAGAAACTAAGTTTAGATAGACTAGATATATTGTAATAGACAGGCGTGGAAATCGGCATTTATTGGCGTTTCTTTTATAATAAATTAAAAAGATATATACAGTGACCGACAAAAGTCTACGTACGACCATTATTTTCGTAACTCTCGGATTTCTAAACCATAATAAGTAAAAGTAATTTAAACTGTTATTCACAAAAAATTAAAAAAAATATGTTGACAAAAGTCTACATACGATCTGTACACTAAATAAACATTTTTCAGCGAATACAAATTTTCATTAAATTCAATATTTCGTTGAGCCACCACGGGCATATACAAGCGTCTGGGCATCGAAGTAACTAAATTTTCCAGTTCTGCGGACGTTATATTTTGCCATTCTTCTGGAAGCTTCTCCTTTAACATTGATTCACAAGTAATAAGATGTTTTCGGATCTTTCGTTGTAGAATTTCCCACATGCGCTCAGTAACATTTAAGTCCGGGCTTTGAGGTGGTGTGTACAATTGTCGTGGGGCATGGTAGAGTAGCAAATCTTTGACAGTTTGAGACGTATGTTTCGGATCGTTATCTTGCTGAAATATCCAACTTTAACCAAGAGTTAAAATATCAACTGGTGCTCTCAAATTTTGTTCCAAAATGGATTTGTACTGATAACGATCCATATTACCCTCAATAATCACTAACTTTCCCACTCCAGAACCATGCTTAACTGTAGCAAGTAAGTTTTTCGGATCCATTGCTGTATTTGTTTTGCGCCATACTTTATCTCTCTCCAACACTTCCAAATATGTTATACTTCAACTCATCAGCGAACATAACTCGCTTCCAGAATTCCATGTCCTTTTCAAAGTGCTTTTTGGCGAATTACAAACGAAGTTTGCGATCCTCCGTTCGCTAATTTACGAGGATTTCTGCTTTAATTACCATTATTATTTAAGGTTCTTTGAATTGTTCGTGAATAAACAATATCTTCTGATCTTGTTGCGAGTTCTTCGGCAAATTTTGTGGTATTTACTTTTGAGTTATTGTTGACTTCTTTTAAAATGAAGATTACATCTCTACGATGTAGTTTCTTTGGGCGACCACTTCGCGGCTTGTTTTTAACTGTACCAGTGTTTTCAAAGTAACTGAATATTTCTTGATCTGTAGACTTAATAAATTGCATTGCTTATCTGTTAGTATTCAAAAAAACAGGATATGCTGTGGTCGTAAGTAGATTTTTGTCAATGTATTTTTTATTGTTTTTTATGAATAATTTTGCAAGTTTACATTGCAACAACATTTTTTTTTTGTGCATAGCAATAAAAATAGATTTCAAACAAAACTGCATTATTATTTTTTTATTTACCGGGTTTTCTCTCATAAAGTGGCAAAAATTCTGGTCGTACGTAGACTTATGTCGACGTATTTTTATATATAAATAAATAAAAATATAAATAATAAATCGTTCAATAATAAAAAAGTACATCGTTAAAAGGTTATTAGGGAATACAAAATTAGTATTTTAGTAAAATTGTTTTATGCTAAATTCCCAAACTTAACAAATTGCACAGTACAGAACACAGTATTAAAACTTATAATAGAACATTAGTGTGAACTAGGCATTTTTAATGTTACTGAAAAAGGCGCAAAAATTTGCACGTTTGTTCTCACTTAAGTTGTTTATATGTATTATTATAGAAATTATCAAAACAAATCCAAAGTAAAAAAATTAATGGTTATATATAATATTTTTTAAATTTTGTCGTATGGGTGCAACCACTGTGCGTTGGTAACGGTATTTTAGAGGTAACGGTAGTCTAGCTGAAACTGTATTTTTGAGTGGACATAGATGCAGTTGTTTCAATATTAAACATGAAATATTGTCTTGAAATATTATGACTAACATTTTACAAGTTATGAGCATAATTTAAATCAACAAAATGTTCTAGATTTATCTCAGATAGTCCCTTAGGAAATATAACAGTATATCTATATTAAAAGAAGTAAGCGATCTACCCTAATAGATATAAAATAATTGGATAAAGTTATTTAAGGTATCTAAATATTCATCAATGTAAAATTTTCGAGGATTTAGCAGAATTTGTAAAATATGTGCATGGTTTTGTATTATACATACAAAAGCATGGATAAAAAAATACTTGGAACTTTTTAATAAATATTATGTTAATATCTTCATGTAATATGTACATTTAAATGCAAGAATAATAAGATTCGTGTTTTGTAAACGGATTTAATTATTTCTTCTTTTTTTTAAATGTAACTGGTTTTTAAGCTAGTGTAAAAACGGCCAAATATGGTTTTTCAGCAAGCTTTCAGAGCATTTACTTTTCATATATGAGATATCTTGTATTATACATAAGTTACCATATTTTATAGGATAGTTTTTAAATAGTTGAAATTAAATTAAATATTAATTAAAAATCACATCAAGCTATTAAAACAAAACATATTTAGTAATCTCCGTAAAATTCAATTTAGATTTTAGTCAGATTTGATATTTTTTTGCAAAAAATCTTTGAAGTAGAAATTAATATAAGCGATTTTATACACTGCACATCTGGTAATATTTTATTCCTAACCTTACTTACAAAAGTCAAAGTAGAAAAATTTAAGGCGAAACAAAAGTTGAAAGAGACGAAAAAATAAATTCATCTTGTGCGTGTATTTAGTGAAAATAAATTTTTAATTTAGTTAATTTAATCAAATTTTAATTGTTAAACAGTGATTCCGTTCATTTAAATTAAGTTTTCTTTAAACAAATTCATATCAAAGTCAAACGTCCAACCACAAAGAATGAAAAAATAATTGAATTCAGTTAGCATAGCACAACAACACCAACAACAAAAAAAAATACCTGCAAACTCGGAAAAAATATTGTAGAAGACAAGAAAACCAGAAGTATCAGTAAAGGGAAGAATACAATCACAAAAGAGAATACACAAAAATTCGTGGAAAACACAAAAATACACAAAAACGAAACATAAAAACGTTGTTAATTACCAATTAAATAAATGGATTTTTGTGAAAATTTCTTCGGTTCCAAAAGCTAAAACAAATAAGAATTGTGTGAAAAGCTCACTTGTAATCCCCTCCGATTAAATGGTGCTAATACAATAACAAATACACCTGCTGAAATAAACAGCAGGGCGTCCTTGGTAAATTGAAAAATTTTCACGGTTTTTTCGCTTTACCGAACCGAACGATAATGAAAAATGTCGGCATAAAGAAATTTGTCAGCTCGGAGTGTCTAGAATTGTTGTGGACCTGCCCGGACAACATTAAGATAATTGCAGAACAACACCAAAGGGTTGATTTTGTATGAATGTCTATATAACAATTTAAAAACAAAATAATAGTAAAACTAAAAAGCAAACAATAGCAAAGTGAATACACAACAAACATTTATATACATACCTTTACACACAACTCCATAACCCAGCTCTTCGTCTCCGTCACCCTTTATGGAAAAAGTCTTGCCAAAAATTGAAATAATTGTTTGGAAGCTCTGTCGTTTTTTGCCGATTACATTGTAAATTTTGTTTTTTAATTGTTATATTTAGTTTAAATGAAAGATATAAAACAAAAAAGTGATTTTAGTTTACAATTAATTTTCCTTAAAATCTATGAGCATTAAATCAAAATGAAAATCAGCTCCCTCCCTTGTTGTGTCACATCGTCATCAACACCACTCCTACCACTACTACTGTCGGCGTTTCCATCATTAACTGTCTCAGTCTCTGATCCTGTTGCAAATGAAAAAACACTCAACATCTTTGTCGCAACATCAAAGGAAGTAATTTTTAACCCGTCCACACCCACTCAACAAAAAACCTTTCGTCGTCGTCTTCTTAACTTTGCAAATGTCAAATTTACTTTGTTTTTGTTATTTGCTGCTCTTCTTAGCATCTTAATGACAGTGGTAGTAGCAGCAGCAGTACTTTTACGTTTGTTTGTCCACAACACGTAACTTCAAAGGTAAAAATATATTTTTATTTAATATTGTTATATACACTCGTACATACATACGTTATTTAGATGTATGAATGTTTAATTTGTTTATTTTTTTAAGATTTCATTTATTTTATTCAAAAATATTTCAAATTTTATTTAAGTAATTCTAAAAAAATTTCAGATAGGTATAATAAAATATAAAGATTATGGTATTATACATGACATTATAATTTATACTTTATCTAATTTTTCCTAATTAGACTCTCAACTACATAAAACTAATATGTATCCATGTTTATATATAATTTACTAAATATTATTCAAATATCTAGAAATAAACTTAGGGAACAAATCAAGATCCCAGTAACAGTTTATATTTTTTTTCTGTTAATATTCATATTTTCTGTACTGTAAATCACTTAATTTAATGTATTCCTTTTTGGTGCAATCTAGAAGTATGAAATAAAGCTTATTTTTCATGTAGAATCAAATTGTAAAGTATAATTTCAAAGATATTCATAAGTTTTTGCTGTGAATAAACTAATTTTTTTGTTACAAAAAAAAATTGTTATAAATTGTTATGTTGTAATATAAAAAAAATCGGGATCCCTCATTTTAGACTTAACAACGAATGCTAGTAACACAGGTCTAGGTTCATGGACATATTTTTTTTAATTTTTAATGAACTAACAATAAGTAGTTCAAATCTTATATCTAATAAATATTATTTAATTAGTTCAGCCAGTGCAGGACTAAGAATTGTTTATTCATGGTTGTTTTGATTAAATTGGCATTCTTCCTTCTAGTCTTTGGATTAGGTCTGCTGTGTCCCTCCTTCTTAATCGGTTACCCACGGTTATCTAATATGTTGCAGGCCAATGGGTTTGGGTGAATTTCAAGTTTTTTTAAAAATAATTTGTTATATTTTTCGTTATCCCAGTTTTTACAAGGCGCACGTTTAGACCTTTGTGTATATTCTCGTTTTTGATATACCAGGGGGCAACTGTGATCCTTCTTAAAAACTTGTTTGGTGTCTTTGAATCTTTTTTACATTTGACGCTGAGGCCGTGTCCCATAGCTGTATGCAATAACACCATATCGGTTTTATGATCATGTTATAAAGTAGAAGTTTACAATATAAATTAATCGTAGAGTTTTGCCAATAAGCAAATTAATTTGAATTGATTTCAATTTCATTTGAGTCAACTTTGTATCTAAATGACTATTCCATGTAAGGTGACGATCGAGATGTATTCCGAGGTATTTCACTTCCAACTGTTCAATTATTGTTTGGTTATTGATATGAATATGGGGTCATGATTCTCTACGCAATGTATATGTTATATGTGTATATTTTTGCTCGTAAACTTTAATTTTCCATTGTTTTAACCATTTTTTTATTTCAAATATGTGATTTTGTAAGTAACGTGACGCTTCTTGAGGGTTTCCATTAATGCTTAGAATAGCAGTATCATCAGCAAATGTTTATGTATGAGTGCGATTGTTAGTTGGCATATCCGACGAATTGGGGGACTCCAGGTTCAATGTGTAGTAGAGTAATTAAAAAGTGTCATTCTTATAAAAATAAAAAGAATTATTTTTATTGCTATCCGGTGTAGCTCCATAAGCGTCTTGTTACTGATATTGTCAATACCAGGCGCTTTCTTGGAGTTTAAATCAACAATAGCCTTTTCGATCTTTCGAATCTCAAATCGTAGGGGTACGGCTGCTCCAAAAAGGGGAACAACATGTGGCAACTCAATAGTTTCATTTGATGTGTTCGGGTAAATAATTGATTCAAATGATTAACAAACAGATTCCCTTTTTCAGCATCATTTCTTGTCCAACTACCACTTGAATTTCCCAAGGGAGGCTTACATAAGACAGGTCTTTTAAAACTTTTTGTAGCTCGCCATAGTGAATAATCCGATTGCTGGGTTGCGTCCAGATTTTCTAGATATTTATTCAAAGATTCCATTTTTCGAATTTCCAACAGCTTTTTGAGTCTTTTTGTGCAATCATTTAGCTCCGATTTGAGTTGAGGGGATCTGTGCAATTGCCACTCTCCTCGAACTCTTCTTTTTTCATTTAAGAGCTTTTCTACGTCTGAAGGATAAATTCTATTATATCTGATTTGTCGGGGAGATTTTTATCGAAATTGATAAGAAAGCGATCGATGTTTTCTGGTGTTCTTAGCGGTATGTTTTGCGAGCAATGTGTACTGAGTTATTTTTTATATTTGAGCCAATTAATTCTTGTGCCTGTCATCGCTAAATTACCAGCCGGAAATACAATTTCTCGGGGGCTCAATAAAGTAACAATAGTGGGTGAGTGATCTGAAGATAGTTCTAGCGAGGATTTAACTTGAACCATTTCTCTATGTATATTTTTCTTCACGGTAAACACAATAACATCCTGTAATTGAAAATTTAGGGGGCGAGTATATCGATAAAATCACTAAGTTTCAATGAAAATCTATAAGATAAACCGTAGTAGCTTGATGATAATCTTCGCAAAGATCACACATTAAGTAGTGTTTGATTGGAACTATTATTAAAATTGCCTTGTCTCCACATGCTCTACCTCTGGGATCTTTGGTATCATATATTATTATTTTAAATGAACATCTGGACGTCAAATGAGTTTCAGAAACCAGCATTACATCAATTCATGGACATATAAAATTAAAAAGGGAGATTTAAAATAAATTAAGAGTACTTAGTACCCCTTGAATAATTTGATTAAAAGAAATTGTATGTATAATTGTATAAAACGCTTTTTACCACTTCTATTGAAAGATTTTGATACAATGTTTTATATTGTGTATATGGGCATTTCCATTATGGCGCGACATGACTTTTGTATGACAATATTTAAAAAAAATATTGAAAAGGTCAAATTTGTAAAATGTTTTTTTTAGTATATTTCCGAAGTAATTTAGTACCACTTTATTCAGACAAAATATTTCAACAATTGACCCTAAGGATTTGAAGATATTAGCAAAAATATGCGATTGCGTGACGTTACCAAAAACAAGTGCGGTTTGACATGCATTATAATAATTTATTTTCGTAAATGATTTATATGGGAGCTATGACTAATTATGGACCGATCGCCATGAAATTAGGTCGCGTCATTTATGTCTATATGTTGAATTTTATGTGGATATTAACATTTTAAACTGATTTAAGCTCGTTAAAATGATTTTCGGGAGCGGAACTTATATGGGAGCTATGACTAATTATATACCGATCATCATATATGGCGTGACGTTACACATTTTTGAAACTCAATTAGCCCTATAATTGGTGCTAAGTTTGATTTTGGGCAAGTTTTCATTTTCAAGATAATTGCAAATAACCGAGGCATTCGCACGGGACAAATACAGAAAGAAGTCAATTTCGCGGCCAACCATTCGAACGCCATTTTCAGCGAAACCGGATGCAATATTTAAATGTGACTAATTTTAGAATGTTGTCCATTGATGTCTATTAAAAATGGTTTTGAAATTAGTTATACTTTTTTTTAAATTAATTTTAATCACAGTCGCACGGGACATTTTTTTCCATCGTCATATTTATATTGTTGTTGTTGTAGCAGCAGTTATTGCTGAGATGACAGCTCTTGGCCGAGTGAACTCGGGTCATTCCGGTGCGTAGAACAGGCTGTCGTGAAATACCTGTCATATTTATGTAGTTTCTGTTGCTTTTTTTTTACGAAATAATATATAAAAAAGCATAGTTTTTAAATTAACAGAAGTATTCAATGTATTTATTTCAATATAATATCAACAAAATAAAAACGTAAGAAAAATATTTAGTACGAATAAGCTCCTGTCTATACTTGACAAATATTTATCATAAAAAAAACACTTATCCCCATTTTCTCAATCTCTGGTTATTTTTTTATCGTGACGATAAACTGACAGTTCTTATACAAAAAATGTTAATTGGAAGTTTATCGTTACGAAAAACCAGATTTTGAGAAAATGGGGGTAACAATTTTGTCATAACGAAGCAATAACACTAAAAAATTATAATCATTCAAAAAATGTATCAAGAATAGACATAGGGCAAAGTATTGTATAAAGTAAATACAATAAAAAAATAATTTTAAATGAAGTATTTTCAGGAATATCAAACGGATATTTTTTCCAGAATACGCAGTTCTATCTGGTTTTCCTTCTTGCTCATTGTATTCCAAATGGGCTATACATGGAATGCTTTTCACTTCTCTCCATTTTTTGTCTAAATTATATAACAAAGAATGCTTTTCAATCTGATCAGACGACATAAGATGTAATTTTAACATATTTATGTTGTGGTCTCCATATCTACATGATTTATTTCATTTATGTAAGAAAAAATAATTTTCAAATTATTGAATTTCACACTTACGATGTCGCACGGGACCAACTTTATATGAGTACCAAAATCATAAATGTTTTTATTTTGCAGTAAAGTTTCTTTTATTTTAATTGAATAAAAAATCTCTGTTTGAACTCAATATTTTATAATCTTTCTGCATATACTTTCGACGCACTAATACCAAACGTTGTTTTTCAATGTCGCACGGGACATCGAAATATGTGATAATGTAAAGCAAAAACTTACAGTTATTTGCAATCGCATAGTTTCTTATGCATTCTTTTTTAACTCGTTGCACCTCAGGAAGATTTTAGATATCAAAAGTCAATGTCTCTCTTTAAGAACTTGTATTAAAACAAAATATGCATTATAAATATTCAAATCAGAAAAGTTGCCCTTGGTTGACTTTGCATTCGATTATCTTGAAATGGGTTATGAATAAATGGAAAATTTCTTAACATTATTTAAATTTGATTGTTTCCCTATGAAAATGGGATAAAACAAAGTGTTTTCAAACTCTTTTAATTTTCTGGTCTCGGAGGACCTTTCGGTGGAAATGCCCATATATGTATGTAATTAATATTGTTCGACAATAACATACAATAACATACTTAAAAGTGTACCAAAAAAATAGTGTGGCCTATTTATATATAAGATTAATTAATTTTGTTTTTATTAATTAACTAGTTGACCGCCCCGGCTTCGACCGGTAGCATTTACTAATGTTAGTTCTTCAAATTTCTCCAACCCACATACACCTGCTTGTTCTTATTTATTTGCAAATAAAATATCTAAATTTGTACTGCAAACTTTAGGTTTTAGCTTTTTTATTACAGTTGACTGGACTCAAAAAAAAAATTTCCGTATTTTACCCCCAATTTTTGAATTTTTTTCTTTACAAACCATATCCTGAAAATTTCGAATCGAATAAAAAAAATCAGCCAAATCGCTCCAGCCGTTCTCACGCGATGCCATTACATACATGGACCATTTAATTTTTATATACATATATGGGACATTTCATGTCAAGTGAACCAACTTTTGAAATTTTCACCAATGTTAGTTCTATTGGATAGTAACTCAGACACAATTTTTCAACAAGATCGGTCGAGAACTCTCTGAGTTAGAAGGGGTCAAAATTTTACATTTTGGCCAAGCAGGTGTTTTTTCTTATAGCTCTTTCTTCAATCTTTCGAAAAAAATATTTAAAAAAAAAGGCAAACATTTTTTTTTGGGATGCGAGTGGGAGGGATATCTATCAAAATAAATATTTTGTAACTCAAGACATTTTATGAATTTTTTTTTGTGCAAAATCGAACTTTTTTTTCAATATGGGCCCTTTTTTCCAAAATTTTTTTTTTGCTCAAAAGAAAGCTTAGTTCCATTCCTTTAAGATAATTTTGGACCCTTAGTGGGGTGAGAGTGGAATATCTATCTAAATAAATATTTTGTAACTTATGACATACAATTACTTACTTTTTTTTTTGCAAATTCGAACTTTTTTTCAAATTTTTTTTATTTATTTTTGCTAAAAAGAAAGCTTTCCTTTAAGTCCTATTTGTTCGCTTAGTAGGATGCGAGTTTAATAAATATCAAAATAAATGTTTTGTAACTGAAGATATACAATTTTTGATTTTTTTTTACTTTTTTAAAATGGGCCCTTTTTAAATTTTTTTTTCCTGTAAAGAAAGCTTAGGTCTATAACTTTAGGATGGTGTTGGTCGCTTAGTGGGATGCGAGAGAGATATATATCAAAATAAATGTTTTGTATCTCAAGACATAAAATTTTTGTGTTAAAACATTTATTTTGATAGATATCCCACTCGCATCCCACTATGCGACCAAATAGGTCTTAAAGAAATGGACCTAAGCTTTCTTTTGAGCAAAAAAAAATTTGGAAAAAAGGGCCCGTATTAGAAAAATAAGTTAGATTTTGCAAAAAAAAAGTAAAGAATTGTAAGTCTTGCGTTACAAAATATTTATTTTGATAGATATCCCACTCGCATCCCACTAAGCTACCAAATAGGTCTTTAAGGAATATAACCAAGCCAAAAAAAAATTAAAAAGGGCCCATTTTGAAAAAAAAGAGAACAAAGTTTTTGATTTTGCAAAAAAAGTCAAAAATTGTATGTTTTGAGTTACAAAAATTTTATTTTGATAGATATCCACTAAGCGACCAAATAGGTCTTCAAGGAAAATATCTAAGCTATATTTTAAGAAAAAAGGGCCCATTTAAAAAAAAAGTCAAAAAAGTTTGATTTCGGGAAAAAATATTAAATGTTTTTTTTATTTTTTTTTAAATATTTTTTTTCGAAAGATTGAAGGAAGAGTTATCTAATAGTGCATTTACACCGAGGCGAAATCTAGTGGATTTTAATTGAAATCTTGTTCAAAATCTATACCGTTTACACCGCTGTTTTCTGACATTTAGCAAGATTTCATTTAATAACAAAAACAGCTGACTAACAAAACCCGCAGTAAATAAGTAAATTTTTAGTATTATAATTTATAAATTTAACTTTTATTCATATTTGCATCCATTGAAAATACTTATCAAACGCTAAAATTGTTCCGCACTTTTTATATTATTTTTTTTATTCGTATCTGTCAAATTTTACTTGTACAGTGCTGTATTTTTTAGTCCGTTATGAAGAAATTCAAGGTTGCATCACTTGGTACTGAGTAGATTTGAGGAGATTTCCCCAAAATCTAGTCACGAAGTAGATTTCATTTTGTATGGGAAATCTCGTCAAAATAACTAGATTTGGCTCGAAATCTCATATGTACTAGATTTCGCTTCGGTGTAAATGCACTATAAGCTATTTGGGACACATTTTACTAAGAATAATAGGTAATAAGATACATGGATACTAAACCTAGTATCACTTCCCAGGTATTTCTACTTGTATCTCTGTGTTCGAAATTTGTTGGAAATAAATCAGGCATTTCTAAACAAAATAAAGTAGGGTACTTTGACATGTGTGTGAAGATAAATTTAAATTTATTTAGCACAGACCTAAACCACATATTTTAGCTCAGCCCATTTTGCAGTTAACAGAGCACTGTTAATCACTTAACAGTGATAATACTTGAATTATAATAAACAAATTTATCCTACATAATCTGAAGTAATTTCAGAATAAGAAAAAAATGGAAAAAATTAAAAAAAAACTATCCATCTGAAATAATGGATGGATATTTGAACCCATCGTAATATCAGGATTCCAATAAATTTGACTTTTTTGAAAAAATAAATCTGGAGAGGATTTTTGGCCATTATGGAAATTAGGAAAAGGGCTCGGATATGACACTATATAGAAATGGTAGTCCTAGGGTCACTGAATGGAACTGTGGTAGTGGGATATCTGAAATAATTTTGAGATTCCAATAAATTTGAGTTTTGTGAAAAAATAAATCTGGAGAGGATTTTTGGCCATTATGGAAATTAGGAAAAGGGCTCGGATATGACACTATATAGAAATGGTAGTCCTAGGGTCACTTAATGGAACTGTGGTAGTGGGATATCTGAAATAATTTTGGGATTCCAATAAATTTGACTTTTTTGAAAAAATAAATCTGGAGAGGATTTTTGGCCATTATGGAAATTAGGAAAAGGGCTCGGATATGACACTATATAGAAATGGTAGTCCTAGGGTCACTGAATGGAACTGTGGTAGTGGGATATCTGAAATAATTTTGGGATTCCAATAAATTTGACTTTTTTGAAAAAATAAATCTGGAGAGGATTTTTGGCCATTATGGAAATTAGGAAAAGTGCTCGGATATGACACTATATAGAAATGGTAGTCCTAGGGTCACTGAATGGAACTGTGGTAGTGGGATATCTGAAATAATTTTGGGATTCCAATAAATTTGAGTTTTGTGAAAAAATAAATCTGGAGAGGATTTTTGGCCATTATGGAAATTAGGAAAAGGGCTCGGATATGACACTATATAGAAATGGTAGTCCTAGGGTCACTGAATGGAACTGTGGTAGTGGGATATCTGAAATAATTTTGGGATTCCAATAAATTTGACTTTTTTGATAAAATAAATCTGGAGAGGATTTTTGGCCATTATGGAAATTAGGAAAAGGGCTCGGATATGACACTATATAGAAATGGTAGTCCTAGGGTCACTGAATGGAACTGTGGTAGTGGGATATCTGAAATAATTTTGGGATTCCAATAAATTTGAGTTTTTTGAAAAAATAAATCTGGAGAGGATTTTTGGCCATTATGGAAATTAGGAAAAGGGTTCGGATATGACACTATATAGAAATGGTAGTCCTAGGGTCACTGAATGGAACTGTGGTAGTGGGATATCTGAAATAATTTTGGGATTCCAATAAATTTGAGTTTTGTGAAAAAATAAATCTGGAGAGGATTTTTGGCCATTATGGAAATTAGGAAAAGGGCTCGGATATGACACTATATAGAAATGGTAGTCCTAGGGTCACTGAATGGAACTGTGGTAGTGGGATATCTGAAATAATTTTGGGATTCCAATAAATTTGACTTTTTTGATAAAATAAATCTGGAGAGGATTTTTGGCCATTATGGAAATTAGGAAAAGGGCTCGGATATGACACTATATAGAAATGGTAGTCCTAGGGTCACTGAATGGAACTGTGGTAGTGGGATATCTGAAATAATTTTGGGATTCCAATAAATTTGACTTTTTTGAAAAAATAAATCTGGAGAGGATTTTTGGCCATTATGGAAATTAGGAAAAGGGCTCGGATATGACACTATATAGAAATGGTAGTCCTAGGGTCACTTAATGGAACTGTGGTAGTGGGATATCTGAAATAATTTTGGGATTCCAATAAATTTGAGTTTTGTGAAAAAATAAATCTGGAAAGGATTTTTGGCCATTATGGAAATTAGGAAAAGGGCTCGGATATGACACTATATAGAAATGGTAGTCCTAGGGTCACTTAATGGAACTGTGGTAGTGGGATATCTGAAATAATTTTGGGATTTCTATATAGTGTCATATCCGAGCCCTTTTCCTAATTTCCATAATGGCCAAAAATCCTCTCCAGATTTATTTTTTCAAAAAAGTCAAATTTATTGGAATCTCAAAATTATTTCAGATATCCCACTACCACAGTTCCATTCAGTGACCCTAGGACTACCATTTCTATATAGTGTCATATCCGAACCCTTTTCCTAATTTCCATAATGGCCAAAAATCCTCTCCAGATTTATTTTTTCAAAAAAGTCAAATTTATTGGAATCCCAAAATTATTTCAGATATCCCACTACCACAGTTCCATTCAGTGACCCTAGGACTACCATT
This sequence comes from Calliphora vicina, assembly GCF_958450345.1. NCBI lineage: Eukaryota > Metazoa > Arthropoda > Insecta > Diptera > Calliphoridae > Calliphora > Calliphora vicina. Next base: position 58,657,565 of record NC_088780.1, on the reverse strand, counting down.
TCTATATAGTGTCATATCCGAGCCCTTTTCCTAATTTCCATAATGGCCAAAAATCCTCTCCAGATTTATTTTTTCAAAAAAGTCAAATTTATTGGAATCCCAAAATTATTTCAGATATCCCACTACCACAGTTCCATTAAGTGACCCTAGGACTACCATTTCTATATAGTGTCATATCCGACCCCTTTTCCTAATTTCCATAATGGCCAAAAATCCTCTCCAGATTTATTTTTTCACAAAACTCAAATTTATTGGAATCCCAAAATTATTTCAGATATCCCACTACCACAGTTCCATTCAGTGACCCTAGGACTACCATTTCTATATAGTGTCATATCCGAGCCCTTTTCCTAATTTCCATAATGGCCAAAAATCCTCTCCAGATTTATTTTATCAAAAAAGTCAAATTTATTGGAATCCCAAAATTATTTCAGATATCCCACTACCACAGTTCCATTCAGTGACCCTAGGACTACCATTTCTATATAGTGTCATATCCGAGCCCTTTTCCTAATTTCCATAATGGCCAAAAATCCTCTCCAGATTTATTTTTTCACAAAACTCAAATTTATTGGAATCCCAAAATTATTTCAGATATCCCACTACCACAGTTCCATTCAGTGACCCTAGGACTACCATTTCTATATAGTGTCATATCCGAGCCCTTTTCCTAATTTCCATAATGGCCAAAAATCCTCTCCAGATTTATTTTTTCACAAAACTTAAATTTATTGGAATCCCAAAATTATTTCAGATATCCCACTACCACAGTTCCATTCAGTGACCCTAGGACTACCATTTCTATATAGTGTCATATCCGAGCCCTTTTCCTAATTTCCATAATGGCCAAAAATCCTCTCCAGATTTATTTTTTCAAAAAAGTCAAATTTATTGGAATCCTGATATTACGATGGGTTCAAATATCCATCCATTATTTCAGATGGATAGTTTTTTTTTAATTTTTTCCATTTTTTTCTTATTCTGAAATTATTTCAGATTATGTAGGTATAAATTTGTTTATTATAATTCAAGTATTATCACTGTTAAGTGATTAACAGTGCTCTGTTAAGTGCAAAATGGGCTGAGCTAAAATATGTGGTTTAGGTCTGTGCTAAATAAATTTAAATTTATCTTCACACACATGTACTTTGACATGTATAATTTTTAAACACGTGGCATTTTTTCTTTCCGATGCGATTTCAAAGATTTTTATTTTTTTGGAATGCGTTCGGCTAGGATAAATTACCAATAATACACAAAAGATTTCAGAGCAATATCAATTATGAATCCAAAAATAAACGATTTTCAATTTAAAAATTCAAAAAATAGTAAATTTTTTATGTTTTTTGGGCGAAAAGAAGACTTAATTCTTTTTTGTTAAAAAACTTTCTTTAAGAACATATAACAATTTTATGTTTTTCTGTAAGATATCTTTACGGACAACATTTTGGTATTTGTCGGCCTATTTTTCGAATATATCGGCCTCACGTCCTTCGGAAATTGAACTATTTTTTTATCAAAATTTCAACATTGGGCCACATGTTCTAAAATCCCAAAGCTGGGATCAGAAAACGGAAAGCAGCTTTGGAAACCTTGATATGTTCCCTATTAATCCGCAAAGCATTTTCCCAGCCCCGAAGGAAATGTGGATCCTATGGGCAAAATTGTAAAAATACCATTTTTGGGATTTTTGCTCCAATTTTTAGGAATTGCGGGATTCACTTTGACTTTTTGACAAGTTTTTTTACACTTTATTATTTAGAATGACAAAATTAAAAAACGTTGAAAATTTCATTTAGTTTTGTTAATAAATAACGATTCTATTACATATTTATTGAGTTTCTAAAACTAAAATTTTTATAAAAATTTTAATAGGATTGCAAATATTATGACCAATTTGATCCACATTTATACCGAACTATTGTTTAGATAAGTTAATTTTTTGGTCTTACAAAAAAAATTTCAAGTCAATATCTCAATTAGATTCAAAAATATGCCACTTTTAAAACTCAGGCCCGTTTTCTCAATGTATCGACATACTTCCTCTATTAACTTTATAAAATCTTTTTAATTACGTTTACAAAAACACAAACACATAAAAACTATGAACTGCAGTAAGCTGATTGAATTTATCTGCACGATAAATAAATAATTGGCAGATGAGGTCGGGTTAGCTTTGCGGCAGAGTAGAAGCAAATGAGACATTGAGAAAACCAAATTTCTTTAATCTGTAGTTTTTCGTTGGGAAAAAAGATAATCACCTAATGAGAAAACGGCCCTCAGTCTTTCAAAAATATTGCACATTTTCAGATTTTTTTTGATAAATTTTCTTAATATTTTATTCAACAACAAGTCAATGGTTCTGACTTAGTCACATTTTATAATAAAATATGACAAAGTTAAATTTTTTTTTGAAGGACTGAGTTTTAAAGTGGCGTATTTTTGAATCGAATTGAGATATTGACTTGAAATTTTTTTGTAAGACCAAAAATTATCTTATCTAAACAAAAAAATTGTTCGGAATAAATGTGGATCAAATTGGTATTTATAGAGCCCTTTGTAAAAAATGTTTGGCTTCTATTGCCACAACTACAAATTGCTTGTAGTTGTGGCAAGTTGTTGAATCAGTTTAGTGGCAGACCTTTGATTGTTTGGCCCACTTTTTGTAGGACCAAGTTTGGTTTTGTTGAAAATATTTAATAATTTTAGTACGCACTTTTTTCTGGTCACTTATTTTAATCAGATTAACAACAAATGAATATAATTGACATTAAACATAATTGGGGTATTCACACGGTCTCCAATTAGTCGTATTGTCATAATGTCCTAATATATTATAATATTTGTTGTTGTGTTTTAAACAAAAAAAGTATTATTTTATAACAAAACAATAAACATATGGGGTATTCAAACGGTCTCCTATTAGGTCGTATTGTCATAATGTCCTAAAATATTTTTTTAGTTTAAACAAATTCTTGAATTCTTGAAACAAAAAAAGTAATATTTTATGACAAACCAATAAACATAGTTCAAAAAGTATTATTAGTTTATAATATTTTTGTTTGAAACCCAACAAAAATTTGTTTAAACTAAAAAAATATTTTAGGATATTACGACAATACGACTTAATAGGATACCGTTTGAATCCCCCAATAGTTCAAATAGTCTTATTAGTTCAGAACTTTTTTGTTTGAAACACAACAAAAATTTGATTAAACTATCATAATATATTAGGACATTATGACAATATGACCAAATAGTAGACCGTGTGAATACCCCAAATAACTGTTTTACAATGGTAACTTGATAACAAAAAAAAAAATCAAATAATACTTGGGTTAAAAGTTTTAATGAAAAACGTGTGTTAAGAATTTTTGGATCTCAGTCGTTAATTTATTGTTTGTAATAATTTAATTTAGTATGTACACGAAATAAGCTGTGAGGTTGCTTTTCTTAAAATTTAGTTTTTATGTTAAATATTTTTAATAAATGAATTGGTTTTAATTTTTTTTTGTAAATACAATAAATAATACAATATTTTCAAATATTTGTCGGTGTTATTTTTTTTAATATGTATGATAATTATAAAAATATAACGAAATCTTTTATAAAAAGTCATATGCACGAATAAAAGTCGAATAAAACGAATAATTCGAATAAGAGATTTTAACTTGTTCGAATAATTCGATCACACTTTTATAATTAATCGAATTATTCGAATAATTTAAATTTTTGTAAAAAGGTAAAGAATGAAATTTTGATGTAGGTTTTTTAATATTTTATTGTTAAAGAAAAACAAAAACTAACATTAAAGTTAACAATTCAAGTATCGATAACACTCTGCTACAAAATGACACTTTTTGTCAGAACTTGAAAAGCGACCTAATGGAGGTTGTAGGCCTAGGTGAGGACATACTAAAACCGTTTTCAAAGATTTTGAAACAACCTCAAAATTTTGAGTTATTTTGAAAAAACTGTTTTAGGGTAGGTCGTAGTACTTTAGTACCTCTAATTCACACATTTTTGGACCGATTTCAAAATTTTAAACAATTATGGATAGGTAAAGAATTAAGCTTTCCATAGAAATTGTGTAAGTTTTTATAAATAGTTTCGCTTTCTTTTCTATTTTTTTTCGTAATTTTTCAAATTCAACAACAGTTATTTTAATTTTTTCTATGAAACCCTATTTGTTTTTGCACTGTGTTTTAAAGTCAATTTTATGTAGACAAAAACGAGACATTAGCTGACATTAGCAGCATGCTGGTTTATTACGAGATAAAAATTAAGCAAGTAGTCAATGTATTGCAGTTAAGCAAGTAGTCAATGTATCCCTTATAGAAAGTAATTGTAACTAATGTCTGATCACTTGGCTGACTCCAATTTATATATTTTGGGTCATTTGGCACGTATGTGCTATTTGTAACGCAGATATAAGTCAATTGGTTACTTTATATATCCCAAGTAATCTAGCGTGAAGACAATTGTCACTTAAGTGTCTCTAAGTAATATATAGTGTAGTCACATTAAACTTTAATTGTTAGTGCATTTATCTCTAAGTTATTTAAAAGGGTCAATTGACATGCACGATATCGATATCTCTTATAAATGGAAATAGCAATGAAAACAAATTTGAATGTTTTCGATACAAGCGAGTACTTGAGAGAAAATTTTACATATATTTTGTTTTTGTTAAACTTCCACTCAAAGTACTCGCTTCTATTATAAAAACAGCACATTAATGAATTATTGGTACTTAAAAACAACTCGAAACTTTTTTGAAGCAAAATGATTAGAAACGATAGTTTTCAATTGCTGATAGAGAAATGAAGAACTTAATGCTAGTTTCTCAATTTTGAAAGAAATTAGTCGATAATATTTAATGGTATTTCTATAACAAATTCGACAAAAAACTTTTTTCGAGACAATATGTTGCCCATTCACGAAAAAAAATAATATTTTTTTATTAAAAACTTGGATAATATGCATATAAATATGCATTTTGAAGTAAAAGATAACAAAATATGCATTATCAATAAAATATGCAAAAATATGCACTAACAAATCGATGCCATTTTGCAGTAAAATGTGCGATTCGGATAGAAAAAACATGCATTTGCATATAAATTCGCCCCCTACTTATCACTTACAAATGTATCAAAAAATGCACATCATTTTAAAGCGTAATCAGTTTTCTTTCCAAACCCGTTAACAAATTTAAAGTCGGACATAAACTGACAGTTACAGATCGATAACTTGACGAACATCACTGAAAACGGATTTTCAGAATAACTTCTGAATTTGAGGGTGTTTCTGAAATTTTTTGACACAATTTGTAATGTACTCAGCAAGCCCACCACGGTCATTTTCCAAGTTTTTTTTCGAAAGACTCTCTTATCTTTAGTTATTTGTCTAATTTCAGAAACAATAAAGTTTTTGTAAGTCATTATTACTTACTTTAATTTGGAATTATGAAAAATTTTAAGCAATTTAATAAATTAAAATGTATATGTAAATTTATTCATTTTATTCCATTATTCTTCATAAAATTGTTCAAATTATTCGTTATTCGAAAATGGTAATTTTTATATTGTTCGAATAATTATTCGTTAGAAATTATTCGATTAATCGAACGATCATTACTCGAATGAATACCCTACTATTTACCTCATTGTCAATTTTACAAAAAGTTAATTCATCGATTTTGAAAAATGTTGGTATTTCAATACGTTAGAACATTTGAAATCATTTAGAATTTAAACGAGGTGGTTACGTACAATTCCATTTGGATCACAATAATAATTTGCACATACCTTCGAATCGAACAAGTTGTTTAGAGATTCTAACAGCGTCTATCTATCATAAACTAAACTAACGACTGCAGCCACTATTTATACGCAGTGCCATCTTCCTTCGAGTATCTTCTACAATGATCATAACGGACAAAACTAGAATGTTCGAATTCTAGAGCATTTAGCAGCTTAAACATTTAGTGTTGCCATACTTAAAAACAATGATCAACTCAAAGCTTTTATTCAATGTTGTATGTTACACAGCTATGTTAATAATGTCCTCAGTTATGTTAACTGTTGTTAATCGGCTGGCAAACAACATTGTCCACAATTAAAAATCTCTAGAAATAGAAAGGTTGAGAAACATGATGCAACTATAAACCAGACTTTAAAACCGTGATATTTGAAATACAACCTGTTACTTGCTATATTCTATAACAGTTGTTACCAGTGTTTTTTCAATCATGGTATGGAAGTATCGCTCATCTCTACAACGAAGTAGGCAGACCTCACAGATAAAAATGTCCTGTCGGGAATAACGTTCTTCGATTCTGAAGTTTCTACTCTATTAGAGTCATATCTCAGAAAATATATGCAAAACATAGACCCTACTAAGAAAACAGAATATAGTCTATGGAAGGCTATATTCTGCCCATACAGTCCAAATCGATTTTTTCGCATAAAATTTTTTCTATCCAAGTTTTTCTGAAACATAAAAAGGACGCATGCTAACGCACTGAGATTTTTTTTCCATTTAAAATCAAAATAATTTTTAGAGGCTTATAGATTTGGGAATAATAATCATCTTTTTTTATTTATGGAGAAATGCTATGTTTTTTAAATATGTTAGAGGTTAATGGTATTATCAGGAAAATTATACATATGGGCAAGTCTCAGAAACAGCCAAAAAAAAAAAATCAAACTTGACATTTTTTAATTGTAATATTAGACTAGATATGTACATTAGGGTGGCCCTTAATAAACGAAAGTTGGATTTTGGCCATTCTCACCCCCCAGTTTGGTGAACATTAGTAAAAAAAATCATCCTGAAAAAATTTTAGGTAAATCTGTTGGGGATAAGACGTGCCGTGCCGCAAGCCCTCTGAAGTTTTGAGATGCATTTACAAGGGGAAAAAATGCATTTTTTTTCAGTTTTTGTAAAAATTTTGCCATTAAAAAATTACTTTTGCAATTTAATTTAAAAGAATCGAAATGTGTACGTAATTGTCGTTCTAATGAGACATAAAAAACAGAAATTGGTCAAAAAATGTTAAAGTTATTAAAAATTTGCCAGGCCATTAACGTGTCTCAGGCAACTAGAATAAGAAAGCTAGGAACAAAATTAACATATTTTGATAAATATTAAAATTAAAGCTCATTTTTACTTAAAATATGTCCATATTTACTTGTATATGAGTTTTTGTCTTCGAAGGATATCGAGTATATATATATATATATAGTTTTTCCGTACCTGCGATTTAAATTTTGAAATTTTCGAGAAAAAACAATTATTTGGCAATTTTTAGGCGAATGAGCTCTATTTCCTTACTCTTATGAATTTTAAGCAAAACTTATTCATAATATTGTAGTCCAGATAATTCTAAATATACTCTGGAACTTTTAATAAAATCGGAAAACGGTAACCCTTAAATCGTGAAGGTCAAAGGTAAAATTTTTCAATATTTGGAATTTTTCATGGAGAGATAGCGAAATATCTATCTCTCCATGAATAGGTTAGCGGTATCCTACGAAGACAAAAACTCATATACAAGTAAATATGGACATATTTTAAGTAAAAATAAGCTTTAATTTTAATATTTATCAAAATATGTTAATTTTGTTCCTACCTTTCTTGTTCTAGTTGCCTGAGACACGTTAATGGCCTGGCGAATTTTTAATAACTTTAACATTTTTTGGCCAATTTCTGTTTTTTATGTCTCATTAGAACGACAATTGCGTACACATTTCTATTCTTTTAAATTAAATTGCAAAAGTAATTTTTTAATGGCAAAATTTTTACAAAAACTGAAAAAAATGCATTTTCCCCTTGTAAGTGCATCTCAAAATTTCAGAGGGCTTGCGGCACGTCTTAACCCCAACCGATTTACCTACAATTTTTTCAGGATGATTTTTTTTACTAATGTTCAACAAACTGGGGGGTGAGAATGGCCAAAATCCAACTTTCGTTTATTAAGGGCCACCCTAATGTACATATATTATATTTTATATATAAACAAAATGTATTTCGATGATCATTCATACAATAATAATTACAAATCCAACACTAGTTCAGATATCTTAATATTGAATTTTTGAAAAAATTTAATTTTTCACAAAGTTTTCTAAGCTTTTTATGAAAACGGCAAATTTTTGTTCATGCTAATAAGTTATATTAGAATTCTCTTTCATTCATCTTTCTTTTAGGAGTTAGATTTTGTGTGCTTTATTATGCAAAATTCGTTAAAATTACGAAAGAAAAAACACTTCAACTTTTATAGTTACTTCAATTTTTTGTAACGTGCGTCGCAAATCTTTGCGATGATATTGGATAGTAATCCAGACACAATTTTTCAACATGGTCGGTCAAGAACTCTTTGATCAAAATTTGACATTTTAGCTAAACATGTGTTTTTTCTCATCCATGTAACTTATTACCTGTCGTTCTCAGCAAAATGTGTCCCAAATAGTTTATATAGCTCTTTCTTCAATCTTTTGAAAAAAAAATATTTTAAAAAAAAATTTAATATTTTTTTCCGAAATCAAAAACTTGTTTGACTTTTTTCCAAAATGGGCCCTTTTTTCTTAATAGAAAGCTTAGATATTTTCCTTGAAAACCTATTTGGTCGCTTAGTGGGATGCGCGTTCGATATCTATCAAAATAAATGTTTTGTAACTCAAAACATACATTTTTTCTTTTTTTGCAAAATCAAAAACTTTTTTGTCTTTTTTTCAAAATAGATCCTTTTTTAATTTTTTTTTTGCTCAAGAGAAAGATTAGGTCCATTCCACCCACAGTGGTGGCAGTTATATAGAAGAGAGCGACAAAAATTGTAATAGTTCGAATATCGTCTAGAAACTTCTACAGCATATTCCTGCCGATAAGAAAATTAATTTGACAAAAAGTGGGCGTGGTCACTTTCACTTAACGCCCACTTTTTATCTATATGGGGCATTTCATGTCAAGTGAACCAACTTTTGAAATCGATGTCTTCCGGGATCGGGATGAAATTTGCACCAAGGTTAGCTCTATTGGATAGTAACTCAGACACAATTTTTCAACAACATCGGTCGAGAACTCTCTGAGTTATAGGGGGTAAAATTTTGACAATTTGGTCAAACAGGGGTTTTTTCTTATCCATGTAACTTATTATCTATATAATATATAGATAGCTATTTCTTCGATCTTTCGAAAAAAAATATTTAAAAAAAAAAATAAAAAATTTTTAATATTTTTTTTTCCGAAATCAAAAACTTTTTTGACTTTTTTTTAAAATACGTCCTTTTTTTTTTTTTTTTTTTTTTTTTCTTAAAATAAAGTTTAGATATTTTCCTTGAACACCTACTTGGTCGCTTAGTGGGATGCGAGTGGGATATCTATCAAAATAAATATTTTGTAACTCAAAACATAAAATTTTTGACTTTTTTTGCAAAATCAAAAACTTTGTTGACTTTTTTTTTCAAAATGGACCCTTTTTTAATCTTTTTTTTAGGTCAAACAAAAGCTTAGATATTATCCTTGAAGACCCTTTTGGTCGCTTAGTGGGATGCGAGTGGGATATCTATCAAAATAAATATTTTTTAACTCAAGACTTACAATTTTTGACTTTTTTTTTTGCAAATACGATTTTTTTTCCAAATGGGCCCTTTTTTAAAATTTTTTTTTGTAGTCAAAAGAAAGCTTAGGTCCATTCCTTTAAGATATTTTTAGTCCCTTAGTGGGATGCGAGTGGGATATCTATCAAAATAAATATTTTGTAACGCAAGACATACAATTTTTTAATTTTTTTTTGCAAAATCAAAATTTTTTTCCAATATGGGCCCTTTTTTAATTTTTTTTTTTGCTCAAAAGAAAGCCTAGGTCCATTCCTTTAAGATATTTTTAGTCCCTTAGTGGGATGCGAGTGGGATATCTATCAAAATAAATATTTTGTAACAATTTTTTAATTTTTTTTTGCAAAATCGAAATTTTTTTCCAATATGGGACTTTTTTTTAAAAATTTTTTTTTGCTCAAAAGAAAGCTTAGGTCTTTTCCTTTAAGACCTATTTTGTCACTTAGGAAGATGTGAGTAGGATATCTATTAAAATAAAAATGTTGTAACTCAAGACATTCAATTATTGACTTTTTTTTTTTGCAAATTCGAATTTTTTTTCAAAATGGGCCCTTTTTTAAAAATTTTTTTTTAGTCAAAAGAAAGCTTAGGTCCATTCCTTTAAGATATTTTAGGTCCCTTAGTGGGATATCTATCAAAATAAATATTTTGTAACGCAAGACATACAATTTTTTAATTTTTTTTTGCAAAATCAAAATTTTTTTCCAATATGGGCCCTTTTTTAATTTTTTTTTTGCTCAAAAGAAAGCCTAGGTCCATTCCTTTAAGATATTTTTAGTCCCTTAGTGGGATGCGAGTGGGATATCTATCAAAATAAATATTTTGTAACAATTTTTTAATTTTTTTTTGCAAAATCGAAATTTTTTTCCAATATGGGACTTTTTTTTAAAAATTTTTTTTTGCTCAAAAGAAAGCTTAGGTCTTTTCCTTTAAGACCTATTTTGTCACTTAGGAAGATGTGAGTAGGATATCTATTAAAATAAAAATGTTGTAACTCAAGACATTCAATTATTGACTTTTTTTTTTGCAAATTCGAATTTTTTTTCAAAATGGGCCCTTTTTTAAAAATTTTTTTTTAGTCAAAAGAAAGCTTAGGTCCATTCCTTTAAGATATTTTAGGTCCCTTAGTGGGATACGAGTGGGATATCTATCAAAATAAATATTTTGTAACTCAAGATATACAATTTTTGATTTTTTGGCAAAATCAAAAACTTTTTTGACTTTTTTTTTAAAATGGGCCCTTTTTGTAATTTTTTTTTTTTTGCTATAAAGAAAGCTTAGGCCTATTCCTTTAAGATGGTTTTGATCGCTTAGTGGGATGCGAGTGGGATATATATCAAAATAAATGTTTTGTAACTCAAGACATACTAAGCGACCAAGTAGGTGTTCAAGGAAAATATCTAAACTTTATTTTAAGAAAAAAAAAAAAAAAAAGGACGTATTTTAAAAAAAAGTCAAAAAAAAAGTCGGAAAAAAAATATTAAAAATTTTTTATTTTTTTTTTTAAATATTTTTTTTCGAAAGATCGAAGAAATAGCTATCTATAATATTTGGGACACATTTTGCTAAGAACAATAGGTAATAAGTTACATGGATAAGAAAAAACCCCTGTTTGACCAAATTGTCAAAATTTTACCCCTTATAACTCAGAGAGTTCTCGACCGATGTTGTTGAAAAATTGTGTCTGAGTTACTATCCAATAGAGCTAACCTTGGTGCAAATTTCATCCCGATCGGAAGACATCGATTTCAAAAGTTGGTTCACTTGACATGAAATGCCCCATATATATAAAAGTGAATGTGTGTTTGCTGGTTTGAAGACTATAGACGGCTAACCGGCTGCCCGATTTGCTTGAAATATGTACAGTATGTTCCTGTATGTCTGGAAGGAACTATAGGCTACGTTTTGTTTTGAAATGTCAAGTGGGTGTGGTACCTCCAATACAAAGTTAATTTAAAAAATCAGATATCTAGGAAACTATAATAGCTATAGTCCTCAAATTTTACATGAGCAATTCCACCGTTAGTATAAATATTTGAGGCAAAAATAGGAGTAGTAGCCGCATAAGGCGTGGCACCTCCCATATGATGTTAATTAAAAAATCGAATATATACTGTAAGAGATAGAGTCCTTAATTATGTACGTTTATTCTACCATTAATATTAACTATAAATAGTGGGAGTGGCACCTCCCATACAAACTAAATACTAAAATTCAGATCTATCTGTATAATTGTCATAGATGGGGGTAGTGCACTAATATTGCAGTTTGCACTCATACTTAGTGATAGTGCAAAATTAGTGCAATCATTTTGTTCATATTTAGTGCTGAGTTGAAAATTAGCAGCCTCACTAAACATTAGTGATAGTAAATTAAAAAATTTTGCACTTAAAATTAATTTAGTTGATTTAAAAAATGCAATCATCTGTTTATTGCAACTTTTTTGTATGCACTAATTTGAGTGCAGCTTCAAATTGTGCACTAAATTTTTAAGTTCAAAATGGTTTAAGTTTATTTCTGTACACTAATTTAAAACTTAAGACTAATATTTCATTAAAAATAACCAAAAATATTTAAAATTTTTATTTTTTGAATTTGGATACAACAATTTCGTGACTACTCATTTTTGAAAATTAAGTGAAAGTATGTTTAATGCAGCTTTTTAATTAATTGTAGTGCAGATTTTTGCACTAAATCTTCGTTTAGTGATAGTTAAAAAATTATCACTATCACTATTTTTTTAGTGCTAGTTAAGAAATAAGCATTATCACTATAGCTGATAAAAAATAGTGTACACAAAATTTTTTGCAATTTTAGTGAGTGATAGTGCTATGATAATTGTAATATGTAAAGAATTAAAATTTTGTGTGAATTACTTATTTAGGTCAAAAATTAGCAAAATAGTGGGCGTGACACCTCCCATAGTTATTACAATTTATAAATAGAGGAAGCTATAGCAGCTATCAATATTAATATTTAGGACAGAAATTTCGTATTTGCGAGTGGGAAACCCCACATACTTATAGGTCTATGCACCAGATGGAAAAACCAAAAATATTGTATTTCCTAAGGCATTAGAACAACAAACAATTAATACAAAATATTATATACTAAACATTAAATACAAATATTTTTTCGTTTTAAACTTTTCTATTTTATTGCAACTCACATTAAGGTAAGAAAATATGAAATAAATAATGTATGTAACTTTTATTACATTAGAAACTAATTTTAGATAGACTAGATATATTGTAATGGAGAGGCGTGAAAATCGGCATTTATTGGACGTTCCTTTATAATAAATTAAAAAGATATGTAAATAAACAAATTAATAAAAATATAAATAACACTAGTTTACAAATCAAACATTTTTCTTTGCTCATGGAATGAAACTTATATTTTTGAGAAGAGCTAGGGACGCTTGTTAATTGACCATTTTTTGTTTCCCACCTATACGTCAAAATTTTGAGATATATAGGTTTTTATTTTTCACCTGCCCTGAGTACTACTAATACATACTGTAGTGTACCGAATTGTAGTAAATAAGTATTTACATCGATTTTGGGTACTCAACACTCTGGTGAAGCTGCTAGATACTTTCAGAGTTGTATTCTTTTGACAAATTCCAAAAAAAATGAACGGAAAAAAAATAAATACGGTTTAAAAGTACGTCTTTCCTGTAGATAAACGTTAATAAATCGCTGTTAAATACAAATTTCTAAAGTAAAAACTATATCAAAATGTCTTCTAGAAAGTGTAAAATAAACCCAGACCATTTTTGTTTTATTTGCAGAAAAATTATTCAGTCAAATCGAGGTTTTCCTATAACACAAACACTGCAAAATGCTTATTTACATACATTAAATTATTTCGTAAAAGCTTTAGATAAGACAAAACAAGCATTTCAATATTTATGCAGCGTGTTCTCGAGTCTTTCTGAGGCTAAACTAAATGATGGGATATTTGTGGGTCCGCAAATAAGAAAAATTTTGGTTGATACCAAATTTGAGTGTCTATCAACCGGTGTTGATAATGCAGCATGGAATTCTTTTAAACTTGTTGTTCAAGAATTTTTGGGGAATAAGAAAAGTCAAAATTACAGAGATATTGTTGCAAATTTATTACATAATTTTGAACAGATGGGTGTAAATATATCCCTCAAGATTCACTATTTAGATTCTCATGTGGATTTTTTCCCGGAAAACCTCGGACACATGAGTGACGAACATGGAGAGCGTTTCCATTAAGATTTGAAGTTTTTCGAGAGGAATTATCAAGGTTTTTGGGATCAGAATATGCTAGGAGACTACTGTTGAAGTGTCGTGAGGGAGACAAATGAAAATAATTATAAAAAGAGGACTAAACACTTCACATTTAATTTTTTTGTAGTAATTTAATGTACATTTTTATATGTTTCGTTTTTAATAAATATCTCAAAAGTTTGACGTCCAGGATTTTTTTTATATTTTTTCCAAAGTTAGAAGACCTTAATACACAAATCCCCATATGTTTCAATTCATGAGCAAAAACCTTGTAAACTAGTGTAATCAATGTTCAATAATAAAAAAGTACACTACTTAACAAATTACACAGAACATAGTACTGAAACTTATATAGAACATTAATTTGAACTAGGCATTTTTAATGTTACTGAAAATGGCGCAAAAATGCGCATCTAAATTAAACAAAATCGTAAACTATATACTTATTTTAATATATATATAAAGGTTTGGTGGTTAAATTTGATTGAGAAACATTTTAAAACTCTAAATTATTTCCACACAAATTCTAAGAACACGTACGAAAAGCTACTTCCGAAAAATGATGTTTTTTTAAATACGGAACACAAATAACCGACATGAAATATATTTAAAACTAATTGACCCGCCCGGCTTCGCCCGGTAGCATTTACTAATGTTAGTTCTTCTAGATTCTGCAACCCACTGTTCTTACTTATTTGCAAATAAAATATCTAAATTTGTACTGCATACTTTAGGGAGCTTTTTTATTACAGTTGACTTGACTCAAAAAAAATTTTCGAGTTTTACACGGAATTTTTTAATTTTTTTCTTTACAAACCATCTCCTGCAAATTTCGAATCGAATAAAAAAAATCAGCCAAATCGCTCCAGCCGTTCTCACGTGATGACATTACATACATGGACCATTTCATTTTTATATTATATAGACAAAGGCAATACCATAGTTTTTATATCCATTTTTAAAAATTTAAATTAAACACTTTTATAAAATATAAATCCACAATTGAACTTAAAATTTGTTTTCGTTTTTTCTTTTGCTAACTTATGCACATTTGTTTGTTCTCACTTAAATTGTTTATATTATGGAAGTACCGTTAGAAATTATCAAAACAAATCCGAAGTAGAAAAATTTAATGGTTTTAGCGACTAGTTATTCCCCTTCAAGATCAATATTTTAATATAATTTTTTTTATTTTTGTCGTATGGGTGCAACCACTGTGCATTCCTTTAAGAGAGTTTTAGTCGCTTAGTGGGATGCGAGTGGCATATCTATGAAAACAAATATTTTGTAATGCAAGACATAAAATTTTTGACTTTTAACATATTTTTTCAAAATGGGCCCTTTTAAAATTTTGTTTTTGTTCAAAAGAGAGCTTAGATCCATTTCCTAAGACCTTTTGACATAAAACGGAACTCATTTTGAGGTACATGTAGAAATATGCAAAACTGTTTTTCTTTTTAATTTCTTTAATTTAATTTCTTACCCTAAACGAGATAGTTTTCCTTTACAATCCGTCATATTTAAATAAAAACAATCTTTGCTTGATTTTATATTAAATAAAATTTAATATCGTACGTGACATACCGTACATGACAGATTTTTCTCTTAAAATAAAACAATATATATTCTGTAAATATATGTATACAAAAACTAAAAAAATTATTAGAAAATATACATTCGGTTTCAATAAACAATTTGACAATAACAAATCAGAGTCAAATTCATTTCATACTACAAGCTAATTGGGAGCCTATTTTTCGCAGCAATTTTAGCCTAAAACATACCTAAAATATTAAAAAACTAAATATAATCAGTTTAAACTATTATTATTGTCTTTAAAATGTTTTAATATGATCTAAATACTTTCACATAGTAACATTTTATTATTTTCTTCTATTCAAATCGACTTTTTTGTGTTTTCAGTAGTGGTAGCGATTTTCGTGGAATTGACCATATAGTATATCAAAATAAATGTTTGGAACTCAAGAAATACAATTTTTGACTTTGTTTTCGAAATCAAACTTTTTTGCAAAATATATATATTTTGTAATGCAAGACATAAAATTTTTGACTTTTAACATATTTTTTCAAAATGGGCCCTTTTAAAATTTTGTTTTTGTTCAAAAGAGAGCTTAGATCCATTTCCTAAGACCTTTTGACATAAAACGGAACTCATTTTGAGGTACATGTAGAAATATGCAAAACTGTTTTTCTTTT
The DNA here is from genome assembly GCF_958450345.1 of Calliphora vicina. Taxonomy (NCBI): domain Eukaryota; kingdom Metazoa; phylum Arthropoda; class Insecta; order Diptera; family Calliphoridae; genus Calliphora; species Calliphora vicina. The sequence goes on along the minus strand of NC_088780.1, from coordinate 58,641,466 downwards.
TAATTTCTTTAATTTAATTTCTTACCCTAAACGAGATAGTTTTCCTTTACAATCCGTCATATTTAAATAAAAACAATCTTTGCTTGATTTTATATTAAATAAAATTTAATATCGTACGTGACATACCGTACATGACAGATTTTTCTCTTAAAATAAAACAATATATATTCTGTAAATATATGTATACAAAAACTAAAAAAATTATTAGAAAATATACATTCGGTTTCAATAAACAATTTGACAATAACAAATCAGAGTCAAATTCATTTCATACTACAAGCTAATTGGGAGCCTATTTTTCGCAGCAATTTTAGCCTAAAACATACCTAAAATATTAAAAAACTAAATATAATCAGTTTAAACTATTATTATTGTCTTTAAAATGTTTTAATATGATCTAAATACTTTCACATAGTAACATTTTATTATTTTCTTCTATTCAAATCGACTTTTTTGTGTTTTCAGTAGTGGTAGCGATTTTCGTGGAATTGACCATATAGTATATCAAAATAAATGTTTGGAACTCAAGAAATACAATTTTTGACTTTGTTTTCGAAATCAAACTTTTTTGCAAAATAGAAAATTTTTGTGTTTTTTTTTGCAAAATATAAAATTTTAGGTAAATCGGTTGGGGTTAAGACGTGCCGCAGCGCTCTGAAGTTTTGAGATGCATTTACAAGGGGAAAAAATGCATTTTTTTCAGTTTTTGTAAAAATTTTGCCATTAAAAAATTACTTTTGTGTACGTAATTGTCGTTCTAATGAGACATAAAAAACAGAAATTGGTCAAAAAATGTTAAAGTTATTAAAAATTCGCCAGGCCATTAACGTGTCTCAGGCCACTAGAACAAGAAATGTAGGAACAAAATTAACATATTTTGAGAAATATTAAAATAAAAGCTCATTTTTACTTAAAATATGTCCATTTTTACTTGTATATGAGTTTTTGTCTTCGTAGGATACCGTTAACCTATTCTTAGATATGAACAAAAAAATACAATTTTTTTAACGGCAGTTTCAAACTCCATTTTCAAATTTTTAAAAATTTTGTTAAACAAATTTCAGAATTTTTTGATCATCTCATTGAGATTTATTAAGAATATAATAGGGAATAAAAATGTAAAAAATTATGAAAATATCTCTTATAGTTTTTCCGTACCTGCGATTTAAATTTTGAAATTTTCGAGGAAAACCAATTATTTGGCAATTTTTAGGCCAATGAGCTCTATTTCCTTACTCTTATGAATTTTATGCCAAACTTATTCACAATATTATAGTCCAGATAATTCTAAATATACTCTGAAACTTTTACTAAAATCGGAAAACGTTAACCCTTAAATCGTGAAGGTCAAAGGTCAAATTTTTCTCTTGGAAAGATTTCGAAATGTTGTATATTTTTGTGCCGATTTTGATGAAATTTAACAAAAATATAACATAAACTCTAGGGTTTTTTATGTCTCATGTTTTTTATGTCTTATTAGATCGAAAATTGCGTACACATTTCTATTCTTTTAAACTAAATTGGAACAGTAATTTTTTAATGGCAAAATTTTTACAAAAACTGAAAAAAAGGCATTTTTCCCCTTGTAAATGCATCTCAAAACTTCAGAGGGCTTGCGGCACGTATTATCCCCAACCGATTTACCTAAAATTTTTTCAGGATGATTTTTTTACTAATGTTCACAAAACTGGAGGGTGAGAATGGCCAAAATCCAACTTTCGTTTATTAAGGGCCACCCTAATGTACATTGTATATACATCTAACATAGGATCGAAAGAATTATTCCAAATTCCATTTTCGAAATCAAAATAAATGTTATCTCTGAACCATTCAGTTCATGAATTCATTATGAATAGTCTTAATTTCTATTACAAAATGGCTTAAGTCAATTTTTTTTTTCAATTCATTTTTATCAACACATTCAATGAAGAAAAAATATTTTAATGTAATTTGTAGTCGATTTGAATTGGCAAAAATTCAATCATTCATAATGTAACTAATTCACATTTTCAATATATATTTCGGAAATACCCAGTTACCCGGGAACGTATAAAAAAATTCCCGGGAATCAAAAAAGGTCGGAAAGTTAAAAACAGTAATCATATTTCAAATGTTTCAAACTAATAATGTTTATTTTGTTATACTTATAAAAGTAGTAGGCATAGATAAATACACATAGATCGGAAACTCTCCTGTCAAAGACCTAACTCAGTTGTCAAAAACCAATATGTTGAGAATGTATTAATAAAAAAAACTATGTGAAAACAAAAACAACACTCGTATGTGTCCTTATTTTTAGTAATTTTTATACCCTTCACCATGAGTGGCAAGGGTATATATAAGTTTGTCATTCCGTTTGCAATTTCTACATTTTTCATTTGCGACCCCACAAAGTATATATATTCTGAATCGTTATAGATAGCGGAGTCGATATAGCCATGTCCGTCTGTCCGTCTGTGTGTTGAAATCAACTTTCTGAAGCCCCCAAATAACTTACATACACGAATGATACATCAATATCTCCGAAATTCTTCCGGCTCGGTTGCTATTTAAAATCGAGAAAATCGGTCCACAAATGGCTGAAATATAAGGAAAAAACCAGGACAACCTCGATTTTTGACCTATTTTTGACCCATATCTGGATTACTAAATCATTAATATAGACAATATGGAATCTAATGATAGATATTTCAAAGACCTGTGCAACGACGTATATAATACCATAATAAGTTGGACCTACAATGGGTCAAAATCGGAAAAAATATTTTTAACCCGAATTTTTTTTTTCACCAAAATTTTTCTCACAAAATATTAAAAAAAAAAAAATTTTAAAACTAAAAAAAAAATTTTTTAAATAAAAAAAAAATTATAAAATTTAAAAAAAAAAATTTAAAAAACTATTTCGAAAAAACAACTGGAAAAAAATTTAAATTTTGTTTACCTAAAAATATTTAAAATTTTTATTTTTAAGTATAATTTGGTGAAGGGTATATAAGATTCGGCACAGCCGAATATAGCTCCCTTACTTGTTTTGTTTGAGTTTTTTCTAGTTTCCGCTTTATGTGTATTTCTCTATGGTAGTAGCCATTTAAAAAGAAATATTAAAATATGTATATGTATTTATATTATTTAACAAACTACTAAATAAATATTTTGTTTTGTTTATTTGCAGATTTGAAAAGTTCGTGTTAATAATGAAATGTAATTAAAAACTGCACCAGTGTTTAAACAATTAAAGTTAAAAAATAAAACATAATTAAAATAAGAAATAAAAAAACTTAAAGTTAAGCAATTACAAACATAGTAGAGTGAATTAAATCAATTTAATATAAAAATTATAAATTATTAAGCTACGATAAATCTCTTTAAAAAGTGACAGACGAAATCAAATTATTCACACCTCAATAATTGTTACCCATTTGTTTTTCCAATTGTGTTTGTTTGGCATTTCCCATTTTATGTTCTTATGGTAAGTAAAGAAAAATTGATATTCTACCAATTTTATATAAATCTGTATGCATTTCTTTCAAACTCAATAATATATTTATTTTTTATTGTTTAATCAAGTGAAAAATATATTCATATTTGTTGTCAAATAAATTTCAACAAACGCAAATAAAAATTCCTCTGATGCGTTTGTACGTTAAATTGCCAATAGAATACCATTATGTACGAGTATATTGAAATAATACTATGTATAAATAAAAAAGGTAACGTTAGAAGTGTGTAAAAAATATGTCTAGTTTTTGGGATGTTTGGGATTATAAAATTTTAGCATTTATCCCACTACATCGTTATGCTCGCTTTAATCCGTACTGATTTTAAGTGGCCACTTCTTTATTTCAGAAATTTCCAATTAAATTTCAGAAATTACCAATTGTATTTCAGAAATTTTCATTTGTATTTCAGGATTTTTAATTTACATTTAAAATGTTTCTACACCATTTCCAATTGTATTTCAGAAATTTCTTTTCAGAAAATTCAAATTAAATATCAGAAATATCCAATTATATTTCAGAATTTTCCATTTATATTTCAGAATTTTCCAATTATATTTCAGAAATTTCCAATTAGATTTCAGAATTTTCTAATTGAATTTCAGAATATTCCAATTATATTTTAGAATTTTCCATTTATATTTCAGAACTTTCTAATTGTATTTCAGAATTTTCTAATTGTATTTCAGCATTTTCCAATTGTATTTCAGAAGTTTCCATTTGGCCCCTCTGTGCGTCAGTTAACAAAACCTTGAAATAATTAAAACTACACTCAAAATATTATGTAGGTAAATTCAACAGAAAAGTCATTAATAATAACTATAAATTTATTCAAAAAACGGACCGCTTTCATTTAATTTAAATCAAAATAAATTTTCATTTATTTTTAAATGTTAATTTTTTAACCAACAAGTTCCGTAAAAATAACCGAACTCACAAAAAACAAACTACAAAAAAATTAGAAACTACTGACATCTTATTTTTATATGCTAAAAGAAAGTGGTTACGCTTTTTTGACTGTTTTTTACATATGTTTTTTTCATTTTATTATTTTAACAATTAAGAATTATGTAATTAACAATTACATTAGTGCGTAATTTACAAATAATATATGTATATATATTAGGGTATTCATTCGAATAATGATCGTTCGATTAATCGAATAATTTCTTACGAATAATTATTCGAACAATTAAAAATGGCCATTTTCGAATAACGAATAATTCGAACAATTTTATGTAGAATAATCGAATAAAACGAATAAATGTTCATATATGTATATTTAAAGTTATTAAATTGCTTAAAATTGTTCATAATTTCAAATTTAAATAAGTAACAATGACTGCACTATGTGTGCTGCTAAAATAAGCATTTTCAAAAAATTGGAAATACCCCCTCCCCTCTTTTCTGATAAACCCCCTCCCCCACCAACTTACCAAACATATTCAAAAAAGATCTCAATCTATATTCTCATAGCACTTTACACAAATACCATTTTAAAAAATTTGTCATTATTATATTAATTTGAGTATGTTTCTAGAAAAAAGAAAATTATTTGCTTCGGTGCAAGTAGTTGCAAAAAATTTGAGTATGGAATGAAGCCTGACCATCCAACAAATAACCACATATGATTCATTCCTTGGGCAAATGCAGGCAACGTAAGTTCTATACTACAGAAGACAAACAATTTTTTCGTAACTTCACAAAAAACATTACTAATAAAACCACGAAATTTTACACATAGTATAAACATTAAGTAAAATATTTTCAGTTGTTTTTAAGGTACACCCCTCCGGTATTGTAATCCGTTTTGGTAAAATCTTAGCTATAACCAATTTTTTTAAAAAAAATCACTTTTTCCCTAATGCAATTTGTTTTACTTTTTTCAGCTTGAAAACTCTATTTAAAAAATGTAAACTTTCATAGCTGTTTATATATAAACTGAGTGCCCAATTGGCACAAATTTTTGGCATTTATATCGTCGAAGTGTTAGGAATTGAACCTTAAAATATTTTTTTCAAAAAGCGAATATTGAACATTTGAATTTATGCCGCAAAAATTTAAAATGGGCACAATATGTGCACTATAGATGAGTGTTCCGATAGCTCCTATAAATATATAAATATTACTGGAAGAAGTTACAATTCTAAAAACAAATCTTTCAAAATTTTTAACTTAGGACTTGAACCAATGAAAATAATAGGTACGGAATAAAATATTTGTTATTTAGCTGGCGAAATATTAGATGAATCGCAATTAATAATCAAAATATTAACTTAGATTAAAGTGGAGTTGAATGTGATGGAGAATGTGATTTTGAATCTGTCGTCGAAAGTGATATTGGGGATGACATTTATAATGATTACATTATCTGATCTTAAAATATATGTATATAAGTGATGTTATTAACCGCGTACGTAAGTGTTGCAAAATATTTAATAAATCGAATGATAAACACAAATATTGCAAACTAACGTTTTGTTGCAAGAAAATCAAGGAGTTCGTCTTATACATGAGGTTAAACATCGTTGGACATCTTTGTCTAACATGGTAATAAACTTTTTGCGTATTTGTAAAGAAGTGGCCACTTAAAATCCGGACGGATTAAAACGAGCATAACTTTTAAATGAAACAACGTATGTTAACATTGTATACATGAAATTAAAGGTAAATTATTAAGCTTTAAAAAAATATAACTGCAGGTTTATGTGTCTTTATTTCGAATACATTTTCTGGCCTTTCTTTTTATGCCTCCTATTAATAGCTGCACAACTTTACTTCCCACTTCTACCGTTATTCCAGCATATTTATTCCACTTTGTTCTCATCAAAATTTGGTTATTTACTGTACCTGCACTCTTTTTCAATTTACGTTTAACAATTCTCCAATATATCTCGATTGGACGAAGATTTAAGCAATTTGTTTAATTGATGTGTTTTGTTATAACATCAATATTATTCTCATTATACCACTTCATAATTGTATTTGAGTAATGACAACTTGTCATTGAGTTATGACAACTTGACTAAAACTTTGTATTAGATGTGTGATGTCTTATAAATGACAACAATCGCTTTTCCAAACTATCTTTTTATATATAATTCTGAAAATTCTTTAAAAACATTTCTGAAAATCTTGACTCTTCTAACAGCAGCTGCGCATTGCCTGCCAAATTAATATTTTTGTTAAATTTTACGTATTCATATTTAAAGACCACACAACCTCGAGCTGCCGAGATGTAAAATTTCTGACCTGATATCTGCCAAAAATCAGAGTTTGGGTTCTTTTAACACGACAAAGTCGGATTTTCTAGATATTTGTGCACAATTTTATCACTAGCTTCTTTTTCCATTGTGTCTACACTTTTTAAAACTAAACATAATGACTTGCAATTCATTGTAGAAAAGCGGTAGATTTGTTGTTAAAAACATACATATGTAAATCTTTTTCCATTTTGATAACTGGGAGCTTTGTTATGATTACTACAGTGCGTATGGATTTTAAGTGGCCTGACTTCAAATTAGCCACGTTCCCTTTATTGTGTAATTCCCCAAGACCACTTTATTAAGCAAAGATTCGGCAACGTTGATAGAGCTTGTTGTATAATACAATTTGTTATAAATAATAATAAGAAATAGTGAATAATTAACTTACTAAAGAATTAGTTACTCAATTTAAAACCCGAATTAATGAACGACATAAAAAAGTTCTTAATACCCTTATATTGTATTTGAATTCAGGATCATGTGCAACTAACTCAAATTTTTTAAAGCATAGATCCAAAACGGAAAATAAAGTTTTTGCTAGTCAGTTGTTTTGTAGATTGTTCGGGAGTTATTCTGATCAGAATATTTCTGTTGAAAATTTAATGATGTCATTTGTTTTTGAATGTTTTTTAACATTATCAATATTTGAATTGTTAACTTTAACATTATTTTTTGTTTTTCTTTAACAATAAAATATTAAAAAAACCGACATCAAAAATTCATTCTTTAATTTTTAAAAAAAAATTAAATTATTCGAATAATTCGATTGATTTTAAACGTGTAATCGAATTATTCGAACAAGTTAATATCTCTTATTCGAATTATTCGTTTTATTCGAAAAATCGAATAATTCGAATACCCTAATATAATATATTATATAAAAGTATTTCACAAAATTAATTTGATTCCGCAATTGTTGGTCTTTAAATGGCTTTGTGGTATTAATTGGCACCCTTCTAATCTGAAAATTGAAAAGGTTTTAATATTTTTTAACATTACTTATTACCAGGGAAACCGGAAATATGCTCTAAAAAAAGTGTTTTAAGCGCTTTAAATATGCAGTAAAAACTTTAAAATATGCTCTTAAAATTTAAAACATATGCTCTTAAAAAACAAACTTTTATATAATTTTAACCAAAACATACTTTTTAAAAAAAAATCAATACAATTCATATCTAAAAAGGTAAAGTAACATAAAATAAACAAAAATAACATGAACTAAAACAAATATAACAAAAAATAAATACAACATACAAACAATAGGAACTTAAGCTATGAAAAGGCCTCGAGAGGTATTTTTGATGATATTTTATATAAATATAAAGTCACTTCTTCAATTAAGGTTATTATTGCAATAAATTACAAAATATTGACTTAAATTTTCAAATAAAAATCGTTGTCTATAGGATCTGAAAACATTTTTATACATAGAAAATGTTCTTTCGACATCAACTGATGTTATAGGAGAAAATTTAAAAGACAATATTTTTTTAACACTTTAGAACGGTTAAGTTTGAATTAGAACTAAAATTTGATATTTGGATGGCGATATTATTAAAATAGTGCTTTTTTATATTAAAAAAACATATATTTTTCAATTTTGAATTTTAAACAAAGGAAGTAAATACCTGTAACACAACAGCGAAAAATAAGTTTTTGATAAAGTCAAAATATGCTATTAAACAGTAAAATATGCTCTAAAATGCAAAAATATGACATAAATATGCTCTTAAATCAAATATATGCAAAAATATGCATTTAAGGGTAAAATATGCAAAAATATGCACTAACAAATCGATGCCAAAATTCTTAAATAGTTCTGAAACGTGTAAATATCTTATCCATGTGCCCATTAGACTCACCAGAAAAAACATGCATTTGCATATTTTGGTTTCCCTGCTTATTACTCTCAATACAAATCTGTAAATGAAAATAGAGGGTGGACAAAATATCAGACGGATATAAAATGGCACCTTATTTAACAACAACTACAATATTTAGTATAATTTGCAAAAAACGTACATAGTTTTGGTGAAATCCTTTGAGCAATATCAAATAAATTTTTTTTATTTACAAACAAATATTTAATTTTATTTGAGTTTATTTTGACAATTAAAACTTTTCAATATTTTTTAATATTAATTTTATATAAACACATACACATCTAAATAAAAATTACTGACCCCCATTAACACGAAGTCTGGTTATGCCTTAACTAATAGTTATACAGTCGGTTAAACTTATTTTTGTATGAAAACTGTAAGTATATCTATTAGTTAAAACATAACCGGACTTCGAGTTACTGGGGGTGAAAGTATTAACTGTACAGAAAAAAAGTTTTTCAACATCATACTTAAAAAGTTAAAAACTAAAATTCTTTGTAAAATAACTAAATTTTTATTAATTTTTAACTTAGCGGAAAACTTTTCAAATAAACTACAATCAAATAAAAATGTATTTTACAGTGTTTTACCAACAAATATACAACATTTTCCAAAAATCTTCTGTTATGGTTATGGTTTGGATGGATCTCTAGTGCCGTAGTATACAATTTGCATTGTATTGAAGGTAAAGTGGACAAATTTCTCTATCTCAATATTTTGAAACAAAATTTAAAGCATATTGCGAAAAAGTGGGTATTGCAAACAACTTTGACTTTTATCTAGACAATGATCCCAAGCACACATCAGGTGTTGCAAAAGCTTTGGTTGATCCTTAAATGTCCCAAACATATATAAACACCTGCAAAGAGCCCAGACTTTAATGTAATTGAGCACCTTTGGGAGGAATTAGCTATAGAGAATAGAGTTCATCAAATAAAATTTAACAACTTAGTTCAGCTAAAAGAGTTCTTACTAGAAGCATAGAACTCAACAGAGCCGGAAGTTAGCTGAAACTTGGTAAAATCGATTCCAAAGCGATTACAACCCTTTCTAGACAACAAAGGATATGCAACTGATCGTACAGTTTGGAATACCTACTTTACTTTGTCCAATTATCTGTTGAGCTCAAGAAATTGAGTTATTTTGGTTTTTCTGCAAAAAGTTCCAGTTTAAATTATGCAAATTTTAGTTATTTTCTAGATATACAGGTACAGCATTGGCCATAACTAAAGCACCCCCTCAATGGATTTTTTCAAATCATAATTAAACGGCTTAATAAAAACGGCTTTTTTGGGATGTATTTTGTATATATTTTATTAACTAATATTGTTAATGTTCATTTAATATTGATTTAGTAAAAGATAATTTTATTAAAAATTAATTTAAAATGATAAATCATATAAAAACTCAAAACGCAACGGACAAAACAAAAGCACCCACTTATAATTTGTTTAAAAATTTGACTCGGTTCTGCATATTTGCAATGTGAGTTATCGGGAATCACAATGAATGGACTTAAAGATTCCAAAAGATAAAAATAAAGGAAGACGTAGTGTGCAAAATTTAAGTTTTATACAGTTTATTGTGAAAAAAACAATGACAAGGAACAAGTACTCCAGTGAATTTAAAATTAAAGTTATTGAAGACTGGAAGACGGGCTTATCACTACATGAATTGAGTAAAAAATATTCAATTAACAGATCAGTTATTTCCAGGCTCGTTTCAAATTTTTTTAAGACTATGCTTTAGCGAAAGAACAATCCGTAAAAGAGGAGCCCGATTATTCAGCTGACGACCAGCAAAAAAAACATTTCTATCAACTAAGAACAAAAAAGCTAGACTGAAATTTGCCAAAGCCACATCGACTGGAGTATCCAAAAATGAAAGACAGTACTATTCCCTGACGAATCAAAATACAATATAAAAACTTCCGCTGGAATAAGGCGTGTACGCAGACCAAAAGGAGGAAGACTGAATCCTAAGTATTGCAAAGGAACAATTAAACATGGAGGAGGCAATGTAATGGTCTGGGGTTGCTTTTCTGGTCATAAAATGTATGGGATTATGCATCGGTTCATGTACCGTGATGTATTGAAAGCTGTAATGTTGCCTTTTGCCAGTGAAGATATGCCAGTTATAGGGAGCTTCCAACAGGATAACGATCTTAAGCACCCCTCCAAAGTTTGTAAGACTTGGCTACAGAGCAATAAGATTCAAGTTCTTCATTGGCCTGGTCAATCTCCCGATCTCAATCCTATTGAGAACTTGTGGCACATTGTTAATATGAAAATAAATCGTGAAAATTGCTGAAATAAGGATCGGAAATTTTCACGATTTATTTCATGCCGTTAAAATAGCCTGGGAATGAATATCGAAAAACGCCATAAAAACATATTATCTTCTATGCCAAGAGATGTTCTTGTGCCATCCAAAACAAAGGATTTGCTTTAGTTTTGTCCGTTTCATTTTCTACCTTAAAATATATTTGATTTTAAGTTACCTCTTATAGAAAGGTTAACTTTGAAAGTATTTGTTTATCAATACTAAACATATTAACAAATGAAAATAATACATAATACATATTTAAAACTTTGATTTTATACAAAAAAATACCATATGAAAAAAATGCATTGAGGAGGTGCTTTAGTTATGGCCAATACTGTATGTGGAATGTAAATAGTAGGGTATTCAATTAATCGGGTTTCTTGTTTAATCGGTTAATCGAGCAAATAATTAATCGAGGTTTAGATTTAATCGGTTAATAATCGGTTAATTTAAAATTATTCGATTAACCGAATAATTTTTATTTTCATTTTAAATTGAAAATACAATGAATTTTGTGTACAAAAACATAAAAATCAGCAAATAAGGTATTTGGGATCATTTTTATAAACATATCGACTATTTGCTGCAACAACGTCATAACTCAAAATCCGTGTTTTATGAACTGAGTAATACAAAATATGCGCTGTTCTATAATCTTTCATATAGTTTCATCAGTTTTCAAAAAAGTCAATTATTTTTTGTGTGAGAGTGTTTTTTTTTGTAAACATCAAAATTAAAATTCATGTTTTCTTGTATATTTGACAAGTAAAAATTTGTGTTAAATACAGATTAGAAAGATATTAACATGTACTATTATATATCGTATGATTTCTTGAAAATTTATTTAAGAAATAGTAAAATGTCTTAAATTATTCAAAGACGTTTTTCTCGAAACGACTTTTTTTTAATTATTTGCAGCAAATGAGCGATGTGTGAGTTTTTTAGGGTTTTAGTGAGATCTTCTGAAATAATCTTTTAGTTTTAGTTTTTGACTAATTTAATAGTTTCGTTTAGTTATGATCAAATACTCATTTCAAAAAAGTTTCGTCTATACATGTAAATACAAACAAAGTTTCAAATACATGTAAATTAAATATGTCAGTTGTTATACATACTCACTAATCATGTTTATTGGATGTTCAAAAATATATATAATTTTAATTTGAAATTTGTATTTGAATTGAAACGGAAAAATAAATACAAAAAAAATGTTAAAGTGCAAAAAAAAGGAATTTCGGTTAATCGGTTAATCGACACAATTTAATCGGTTTATTTGTTATTTGAAAATCGGCAATTTCAAATTATTCGAACAGTTAACCGTCCAAAATTAATCGGTTAACCGATTAACGGTTAATCGATTGAATACCCTAGTAAATAGCAATAAAATAAGCGTTCAAAATCCGAACAAATACAATAAAATTCCAAAATGGTTTATTAATTTTTTTTATCTTTTTGCTATGAATACCACTATGTATTTTGTATGTTAACCATGCAAGGCTTAAAATCATTAGAAAATGGAAGATATATTTTTTGAGATATCCTTTGTTCAAGGAAAAAATTTTAGTAAAAAAAACTTTTGAAACGTCTGTACCCTAAGCATTACTATGAGACCAATATTGTAAAAATTGGATAAGCTAAAAAATATCTATACATATACTATTGAAATTGAGCGAATTTTTTATCTAAAATTTGAACTTTGAATAAAAAAAGACAAACCAAAGCCAATTTAAAACAACTTTGAATTTTGTATGACCATGACGAACCTGTGTACGAATGCCATGTCGAATATATCATCCAACTGCTCTTAAAGTTTTCAAATTGTTCCGGTAAAATCTGCATTGTTTTACAAACCAATAATAATTCTAGCAACGCACAGTGCTAGAATAGGCCAAAAATCAAAAACAATAATGTTTTTTATCTAAGCTTTATTGCACTAAATTTTTTGACAACACTCTAAATTTTATGAATCTAACAAATTTTGTTTTTTTTCTGCGATATTTAATGTTTGTGTCCGTTGAAAGTGGAGTTATGTTTATATTTCATATATTGTATTTACATAGTCAGAAAAGAAAACTTAATTTTATCTAAAAGGTTATTCGCGATATTGTGGCAGAAGTATCCAAAAACCCTACAAACATTAAATTTTCTATCAAATTAAATAATAAAAGCTGGGAAAATATAAGCCCATTAAAAAATCCGTGAAGGATACTATTTAACCTTTTCAAAACACAATTTTTTTTTAAAAAAACTACTTTTTCACGTAGACTTTTAGTTGTTTGGTCCTCATCTGCCCACAACATCTTATACATCAAATTGTAGATTTTTTACGCCTCTTTAAATTAAAAAATTTTGTGGCCGCGGGATTTTCAATATTTTCGCATATGGATGTGATTTACATAGACATCCGACGAAAAATAATGAAAAATCGCATTTTGCCAACATACCATTTTTTGAGTACTTTATTCACTTATCATACAAATTAGAGCTACAGTGAGTGTCACTCAAAATCGTACAACATATTTTTTTTTAAATATTATGAAATTATACAGGCAATAATAGGTGATTATATAAAAAATTAAAAGTCATTTTATTAATTGGAACAAAAAGTATGTATTTCAACAAAAAAGTTAACAAAACCTCAATTCGTTAAAAAAATATTGACGAAAATTAAAGAACATCACAAAATTCATATTTCACTTAAATTATTAACAATTATATTAAATTATAATTAAAACTTTAAAAATTAAAAAAAATGATAATATTAAATAATCCTAATACTTTGTAGAGTATCATTTGCTATTTTTTAGTGCCTTTAGGATTTTAAATGAAGCGTTGATATTCTGGGCACTGACAGTCTTACCCAATTTTGTTATTTGTGGATAAGGGCAATTAAAATTATACCCAATTTTCTGATAGGTAATAGCACACACAATATAAAAATAGCATTTTAAAATATTTCCAAAACGTCAACTTTCTAAAACTAATGAATAAAATTTGACTACGATAGTGTACGATTTTAAGTGACATTCACTGTAAAAAAATGGAACAACAGTAAAAACGAAAAGTCAAGTGTTTTAAAGAGAAAACAATATATTCAGCAACGATTTCGGGCATAAATGGTACTTTTGGTAGATAGGCCAAAAGCTGGTGGTTGCGAAAATTCGAACTATGGCAACATAGCGTGGAGATTTTACCAAAATGTTGATCTTTCATAAAAAATAACAGGAATCGATCGATTTTGCAAAGTTGTGCTACAATTCTCCAAGCTATAAATTCTGTATTTGAAACTGATGCCGTAAAGTTTGAAGAATATGCTGTATAGACAGTCAGAAAATTTGTTGAAGTGTATCCCTGGTACTACCTCTCTCCATCGGTACACAAAATTCTGATCCATGAAACTGATGTGAACAAGCATGCATTAGTGTCAATAGGTGAATTATCGGATGAAGCGAAAAATAAGGATATAAAACAGTTTAGATTGCGAAAAATATCGTGCATTGCTACAAATATAGATTATTTAAATAGGATATTTTTAACTTCAGATCCATTCAGAGCCCAAAACTTAACAACACAGAAAACAAGTAGTTAAAGTCAAAGAGTTTTAAATTTGCTTAATACTTGATATATATTAATATGATATTTTACCTTATTTATAACCTTATTATATTACTTAATAACACTGTGTGTAATTTTTTAAGTCATGGAAATATAACAATATAACGGACACCACTACGTGATAAACGACCAAAAAAAATACCCGTGTCTCTCAGTTTTGCCCAAAGTCAATCATTTGTTTTAATGGAATTTTGATTTATTGTCTGAGGCAAAGTTGTAGCTCTTATAATAAAGAACAAAAATTGTGAACATATAAAATCAAAAATCATATAATACCTCATATTGCATTACATAACTTTGTATAACTTTTTAATTAAGTTTTTGTTTCAGTGTATATTTCAAATGAATTAAAATGGAATACAAATTTACAAAAATTATTTAAAACGAACGAATTTTCATATTTTATTTCAAAAATTCTTAAAATAAATCTATAAGCCAATTAACCCTTAAAAGATCTTTGTTATTTTTTCCTAACTTTAAGACCCTAGCTTTTTTAGTTTTGGAGATATTGATTTTTGACCGCTTCTCCACTGTGCTTTTGAGCCCATTATTAAGTTAACTCCACAGACTTGACACATCTTGATTAGAAGACCAACCAAATGAAAAGAAGTCGGTACAAAATTTGAATACTTCATATTTCGATGAAGCTTCGTATAATGACTTCAATGCTTTCCACCCATCAGCAGCTAACTCAGTTAAATTTCCGGTAAACATTTTCAGATACTGTACTAGTGATCATTGATTTGTAGTAACTATTTGCCTTTCTATAACGATTACATGAATCGTTATACACTTTTATCTCAATATCAGTTGCCGTTATTGGCAAAGGCTAGTGTTCAAAAAAAAACATCTTATAGCCCATTCAGACCGAGACAAATTAAGTAATTTTGTTATTTCGGCCGAAATCAACATGAAATTATGTAATTTCCCATACATTTTGGTTACTTTTTAATTAAGTTATTTATAATACGGTTAACTGAAAAACCAGTTTTATTAAGTTAATTTCGGCGAAATTATCTTGAAAATTCAATGAATATCTCTGGCTTAATGTAAATAATCCATATTTTACAGCCCAATAAGTGCACAATAAGTGAATAAATTAATAATTAAAACATTTTTTTGAGTTATTTATTAAACAAAAATTACAGTTGTCGTTCTAATAAGACATAAAAAACAGAAATTGGTCAAAAAATTTTAAAGTTATTAAAAATTCGCCAGGCCATTAAACTGTCTCAGGCAGTTTAATAGCTCATTTTTACTTAAATATGTCCATATTTACTTGTATATGAGTTTTTGTCTTCGTTGGATACCGTTAACCTATTCTTATGTATGAACAAAAAAATAAAATTTTTTAACGGCAGTTTCAAAACTCCATTTTCAAATTTTTAAAAATTTTGTTAAACAAATTTCAGAATTTTTTGATCATCTCAATTTTAAGAATTTTGGCATCGATTTGTTAGTGCATATTTTTGCATATTTTGATCTTTACTGCATATTTTAGCATATTTTTCGTTTTATAGCTTATTTTTGCATATTTAACTCATAACTGCATATTTTTGTTGCATATTTTCTTTTATTTTTCATTATTTTATTTTCCTGATATAATTTTATTGTTTGTATTGTAATTTTTCATTTCTATATTTTACTATTTTGTTGAGGTCCAATGATAATTGGTCTAAGCTACTTAAATACAAAAATAGAGTACCCATAATCGACTTATCTTCATAGAATTTTCGTTGACTTAAGGGTGCTTAGTTTCCAAATATTTCAATTAAATTAAAAATATACGCACACAAATATTAAAATTTAACAAATAGTAAAAAATTAAAAGAAAATTCCAAAATTGGGCAAAATGGGCAACTTCAAAACAAATATTTGGATTCATTTAAAAGAAGGAATTTAAGACAGCTTGATACAGTTATGGTTGGGCATTAATAGTTTACCACTAATGTGAAATTGAATAAGTATTCAACAGATGTTCAGAATATTAAGATCCATCGAAAATTTCGCGTTCAAAACCCGTTGATATATGTATTTATATAACTTGTAAAAAAAAGTTATTAATAAAACAATATATATGTGGATATCGATAGACGATATAATGGATAAGAAAGGAAGAAACATGGGCATTTTGAGTCACAATGATAAAACTTGAATAAAAAGTTGTTTTATATTTTTTTAATTGCAGTCATTCCACTATTGTAAGGCTTTTTTATAATTCTATTTAAATTTTAGAAGCCGTATTCAGATGTTAATCTAGATACATGATGAATGCTCCAAAATCCATTGCAATTTTTACCAAGAAATGACAGGCTATTCATAGAGTTTTTGAAACATTATTTAAATGGTTAAAAAAGTTTTTAAAGCTTCATATAGAATGAGGATGATTATGTACATCCTCAGTAGGGATCCTATAAACATTTGGACACATGGATTGAGAAAGTAAAATATTATGCCACTAATTACTAAAAAAAGTTTGAAGTATTAGGCAGTTTAAAAGATGAGACAAATCAATTGTTTAAGATTGTCTAAGAAACTCGGAAATCTAAAACAAAGATTTAGTTTAAAAATTTTCAAACTTAAGTAAACACATAGTAATTTATTGCTAAATATAATAAAATGAATTGAATCAAACTATTTTTATGTAGTGCCAAATTCACTAAAATCGAAATTTAATCCTATAATAACCAATTTTAATTTATGAGCTCAATATTTTATTTAATTCATATATATTTTTTAATGAAATTTTGAAATCAAACAATAACCAACTATTTTTAAGTGCATATTTTTTATATTTTAAGAGCATATTTTTCGGTTTTAAGTGCATATTTTATGCGCATAAAACACTTTTTTAGAGCATATTTTTGGTTGCCCTGGTCATAAATAACCAGCCTTTCTCAGGCAATATCACTATGAATTTCACGTACTGGTTTGAGTACATTTTTTTTTTTTTTTGCAGTTTTCCCATTCTTCAATGGTGTTTAAGTAACGGGGACAAACTGTCTGATTTAAGTATTGTGCAAGTTCAAGTGTAATTTTATTTGTTTCTTCATGCCCTACATTTTGGGACTCAACTACTTGGTCATGTATATTCCACAAACTATTAGCATCGCGTTGTCGGTGCTCCTCAATTTAACTAAACCTTTCCATAAGGTTTACAACAATGTTTGGTCCAACAATGTTTGGTCCATTATCAGTTATAACTGCAGCTACATTACATTCATTGATGTTCCACGATTTGCAAATTGAAGTTCATGAAATTTCCAAATTGGAAATAGTTTTTTTTTTGCCAATAATCTGTTTCGCTCCAATATTAACAGATTTAAGGTCAATGCCTGAATATTGTTAGAGATAAATAAAATTAAATTATTCGAACTTCAAAAATCTTACCATCAAGGTAGTTTGCAATTACTCCCACAAATAAAGTGCATTATTGTCCCCAAATCTGTGGTGAGTACAATGTGTGCCGCAGTACCCAATATTTCGAAAAATATAATTTAAGGTGCTTATATATGTTTTGCTTTTCAAACTGGGAGCGTTATAAAGTTATTGAATAATTTTACAAAAATATTTGAACCCTCTTTTTTCCTTACTTTTGAATGGCATCACTAATTTTTAATGTTCTCTCTAGTGTTTATAAACCGGTTAACCGAAAAACCAGTTTTTCTTCGAAATCTCGGTTTTTTGCGAACCGGTTAATGTTGATTTTCGGTTAACCGGTTTATCCGGTTTTTAAAATTTGGGACTAAAATTAATAAATCTCATGTTTTTGTGCATTTTTAATATGCATTGTGTACACGTTATTGGTCTGATTTGAAACCTAAACTGCTGATTTACAACACAAACCTCTTTAGATTAATATATTTAAGAATTACAATGGTTCTAAGTAGAAGCGGACGATGAGTTTACTTAAAATTTTTTTTTAGAATAAATTGCACATAATTAATCTATTAAAAATTTAAATTAAATTCCACATAATTCTATAAGTTTAGGCTAAATCTTACTAATGATTCATTAAAAACTCAGTGATGATTTTACCAAACGTTAAATTGAATTCGATGTACATACCTTCTTTCATTAGTGTGTTTTGTTCTTAAAATTTTAACTTATTAATCATTTTGTTAGCTTTTCAGAAATATTACAGGAGAGACAAAAAACGTGTCAAAATCTAAATCTGAAATATTTTTGAAATCTGATTGGAGTTTTATTAATTATTTGGTATGATTTATAATGACAAATAATCAAAGTTAAGAAGAAGCGCGTTTACATTTTCTGTTTCATATCAGAAAGTCGAGGTGATAAAAAATTTCAAAATTATTAAAAATTGATTTACATTTTTTAGTTGAAATTGAAGGAATAAACCAATAATTATATATACATATATTTAGTAGTAACATATTTAAACTCAATTCCATTTGACTGAGATAATAATTTTGAAATATTTACAAAATAAAATGGACTTAGAACTTTTGTATATTTATAGTTATTTAATATTAATCATTCCTTACTACTAAACACTACAAATTTTAAAGCTGTATATAGTAGGGATGCCAAACGGGACTGGGTTTTACAAATCCCGGGATTCGGGATTTTAGAAATGTAAATCCCGGAATCCCGGGATTTTTCGGGATTTCGGGACTTCGGAATTTTAGTTAAACGTCAAAAACATCAAATTCAAGAATAAAAATATTAATTTCATTAATATATTTAAGTAAAAATATAACAAATCAAAAACTAATGCATTGAATTAAAATAAAATGGTCCATGATTTTCCCTACCTCCATACAATTGTCCCCCGGAGTACTGTTTGAGCAGTCCTAAATATCCTTATAAAATTTTGCACAAAATAAGTTGTAAGTACTCAGAAATTATACTGTAAAGTATTGCTGAAATCGGGCTACATTTGCCCCTAGTCCCCTTCAGAAAATAACTTGAACATAAATTTCGTAAAAGTGTAAATTGTGTAAAAGTCTGTCAATGCAAAGTAGATGTGCTGCTCCGTGATTCAAATGAAAAAATCTGGCTGCGTTTGGATTTGAAGCGAGATTAGTATTATAAATATTTGAAATTTAGTTCTAGGTATTTTGGGTGCTTCAAAAATCTTCCTAAAATATCAAAAATCTCATAATATTCTTTTTCACAAATCCCGGGATTTCGGGATTGGCATCCCTAGTATATAGCTATATATTGAAAATTTTATGTTTTCTACACATATATGACAGTTAACCGGTTTTTTGATGTCGGTTAACCGAAAAGCCGGTTTTTTTTAAAAACAACCAATTTTCGGTTAACCGACAAACCGGTTTTTTATAAACACTAGTTCTCTCTCTATCTTCCAAAGAATGTCATAAATATTAATAAAATTGTTAATAGTTATTTAATTCATATATATCATACAATAGGGCTACTTTGAAGCTTTTTTCATGTGATTTTTTAATTTATTGTCCGTTAGATTGTGTCCGTTATTATGAAAAAACTGGGCCATGATATGGTGAAATTTTGACATTTAAATTTGCAAATGCGTATAACTCAATAACTATGAGAGATAATAGCACACGCTATAAACCCTTATCGAGGGCTTTAAGATTACATATATTAAAATCATTGATTTTAGACAATCCATAAAAAATTATTTGGGGTTAGTCTTCAAAAAACTTGAATAATCCTCTGCTACGCCTGTGTGAAATTTCATGCCAATCGGATCCAGCCTGTTAGATATGGCAGGTTTATTTCCAACTGTGCAGTGCAAAAATAATTGTTTAAAAAAACTTACTCTTATATTTTTTGTTAATTTCATTTCACAACTGTTGTCGTTTGCCAGTGTCATTAACAACAGGTCCTTTTTTCTGAATTCAAGTATAAATAAAAGTTCATGACTTTCACTTTTTAATTATATTCCTTTTTGTGCAATTTATAATGTTAAGCATTTGCAGAATGCATAAATTGTAAAAACAATAGTAATGAAGGTCAAAAGAACTTTTTTTTTGTTCGTATTTGTCTAGACTGCGGATAGACACAGTGAACTTTTTCGCATGCACTTGATTCAATTCAAAATCCACAAGAGTATCATTGCGCTTGCTAACTTTTAACCTCATTACATGGCAAAATACGTATGTACGAGTATGTTTGTATGTATGAATATTTACATAGATACAGACACATACAGTACAGGAACAATTGTATAAAAAAAACATGGTTTGGTTTATGTGTGAATGTATTTGTGGTAATAATTAAAAGACCTTCTGTGTGAATGTGATTCTGAAAATATGTATATGTATAAGGGAAAAAAATTACAATTAAAAAAAATAATAACGAACAAACCCCATTACAAAAAGGTAATGAATGACTGAGTGGTTGAATGAATGAGTAAAACTTTACAAACTCATTAAAATCATTTTAAAAGTTCATTAAAATCAAACAACTACAACAACAAAATTGCAATGAAATGACTGCCTCTCAACAATTACCTCAATGTCAGGAAAGCCCATTCATTCGACTACAACTACTACAAGTACATACATACATTCATACTTTGTAATCATACAATTACATGATTATATACAATTTACATACATACGCAGTGTTTACCACATATACAAATACGATTACTTATATCCATACATATATATACCGGATTATATTACAAATAAACAACAACAACCACAACAAATTCAACAATACACAACACATTGTATGTAAACTTAACATGGTTGTATGTACAAGTCTATATGTACATCCTTATATACATACATAGCATGTATATACAGCGTAATTTACTCTGTTTGTTTGTATATAAGTAAACTTTGGACTTGCGCATACATAATGGAGGGTTGTTTATAATGGCGTTTTACTTGGGATTATAATTTATTTATTTCCGTCTCTTTTGCGCTTAATATATGTTTCCAACAAAAGAGCATCCTTTTGTGAGCGTTTGAATAATGTACATAACTTTAGATGCATTGTTATATGCATTTCAAATAAATAACAATAATAATAATATTAATAAAAAAAAACAGGGTGTTTTGTTAAATATCGAGTCAAAATAAATGAATTTTTTGTTTAAATTCTAAAATTCTGATCAAAATTATTTACGGCAAATTTACAATACAAAATTTACAATATTTTAATAAGTTTTAGTTTTTTCAACGTGTTTAATTTATATATGGGGGATTTCATATCAAGTAAACCAACTTTTGAAATCAATGTCTTCCGATCGGGTTAGTCATATTCAGTAATTCAGGCAAAATTTTTCAACAAGATCGGTCAAGAACTCTCTGAGTTAGAGGTGGTAAATATTTGACAAACAAGTGTTTTTTCTCATCCATGTAACTTATTACCTATTGTTCTTACCAAAATGTGTCCCAAATAGTTTAATTTCTTTAATCTTTCGACAAAAAAAAATAAAAATTTTTGAATTTTTTTTCCAAAATCAAAAACTTTTTTCTAAATGGGCCCTTTTCTCTCAAAAGAAAGCTTAGGTCTTTTCCTTTAATAGCTTTTTGGTCGCTTTGTGGGATGCGAGGGGGAATTATACGTACGAGATACCAAGTTGAGATCGGTACTTTTTAAAAATTAGTAGATTTAAAGAAAAAATAATATGCGGAAAGTGTTAAAAGCTTAGTTTGTAAGCTTATTCTTGAAGACAACAGTAACAGCAATTGAACTCAAGGAATTACCACCTTTCCTATATTTTAAAATATGTTCACGCATTTCGATTCAAATGTCCTTCGTTTTCTTACCCATTTTAAGTAAAAAGTAAAAGTAAAAAAAAGTAAATTTTTTTCTTAAAAAATAAAGTATTTTTTTTTTCTTAAAATGGGTAAGAAAACAAAGGACATTTGAATCGAAATGCGTGAACATATTTTAAAATAGAGGAAAGGTGGTAATTCCTTGAGTTCAATTGCTAAAATTGTTAGACGTGACAATTATACAGTGCAGACTGTAAAAAAAATTTTGTCTGAGTCTCAATCTTTAGAAAGCAAGCCAAAAACTGGACGTCCACCAAAAATTTCCCCTAGATTTGGCCGATTCTTAGTAAAAATCCTAAAACAACAGCCGTGGAAATTCGAAACACTTTCGAAAATGACCACATTATTAATGTTCATTCAGAAACAGTGCGAAGTATTTTGCAAAAAAGCATATTCCATATAGCATTTATGGGATGAATTGGAACGGCGCATTCGAAAAAAAACTGTCAGGAACAAACAAAAACTGGTATTTTCAATGAGTAATCGATTCAGGGCAGTAATTGAGGCATAATATATACCTGGAATTATTTTTGTACATTAATCTTTTTTTTAGAGTACGTATAATTATCTGTGCTATGAAATAGGTTTTTGTGATTTTTTTATAAAATTTAAGTTTTTAAATTTAAATATTGAAATCAATATTTGTGTTCATTTAAAATTTGTTGGTTTATTTACTTTTTAAATATCACCAATTTTTGTAAAATTACAGAATTTTTAAGGGGTACGTACTATTATCTGTGTGACTGTATATAAAAATACAAGGCCTGACTCAGGTCTTGTATTTTTATATACATATATAGATTTTTACAAAAATGACAATAAGTCGGTTGTACGTATACATTAGTAACTGTGTGTATATCAAAATAAATGTTTTGTAACTCAAGACATACAATTTTTGAGTTAAAACATTTATCTTGATATATATTCGAATCGCATCCCACTATTTTGGAATAAAATGTCAAAATTTTCGAAAGATTGAAGAAATTGCTATTTAAACTATTTGGGACACATTTTGCTAAGAACAATAGGTAATAAGTTACATGGATGAGAAAAATTGTGTCTGAACCTTGGTGCAAATTTCATCCCTATCGAAAGACATCTATTTCCAAAGATGGTTCTCTTGACTTCACTCACTCATATTCAATAAAAATTCACAGAAATTTATTGTTGGAGGTTAATCGAGTTTCTTGTACATTTCACTGGTCGCATAGTAGGTCAGATTATAAGAAAAACATTTCCCCAAGGCTTTAGGAAGAGGACCAATTATGAAGGGCTAGGTGAAATAATGGATTTCAGCCAATTTCAATAGGCTTCCTCTTCAATATCTTCAAAATTTCGACCTGTACTTTGCGTACAACCTGCCAGACGGACGCACGAGTTAAATTGATTCGGTTTTTTTTATGATATTTTTTTTAGCAACTTTTTACCTCTTTTCACAAGTCACATGGACTATTTCATTTAAAATAATTGAAAATCCTGCAGGGTTACTACTAGAACGCGGATTTTCAGGGATTTATTATTGGAAAATAAGCGACTAAAATTTGTTTCAAACAAAATCAAAATATAACCTAAAAACTTAAAAAAATATGCACTTATATTTTTGTGCATAATATGCACATAATTAACTATGGATAGCTCAATGACCAACAAGTTTCCAGCAGATAGAATTCTTTAAATTATACTAACAATAAAATTATAATTGTTTTCCTGAGAAAACTATAGATATATTAATACTAGGGTATTTAATTAATCTGGTTTCTGGTTTAATCGGTTAACCGAGCAAATAATTAATCGGGGTTTAGATTTATTCGGTTAATAATCGGTTAATTTAAAATTATTCGATTAACCGATAAATATATATTTTAAATTTAAATTGAAAATACAACCACCAATTTTGTTTACAAAAACATAAAAAAACAAACAAAACATAACAATTCAACCAAAAAATAATAGCAAATGTGGTATTTGATGAGATCCTTTTTGTATACACATTTTAGTTTTTTTTTTGGATTTTAGTCAGATCTTCTGAAATAATCTTTTATAAAATGAATATAATTTAATTTTTTTTCCTTTTAAACGATTTTTTTTCTTTTCTCTCGCTGATTGTGGATGTTGGAGAAATCGAAAGCATGATGAAGAATATGCAATATCTCAGTTTTTTTTTAGTTTTTTCTAAGCACATCATTGGTGTCCTTTTTGGATTGTTTTAGATATTGAATACTTTTGATAGTTTCGTTAAGTTCTGTACATGTAAATGCAAACAAAGTTTTAAATACATGTAAATTAAATATGTCAGTTGTTATTCTCACTAAACATTTTTCTTGGATGTTCGAAAAATTATATACTTTTAATTTGAAATTTGTAATTGAACTGAATTGGAAAAATAAATATTGCGGTTAATCGGTTAATCGAAACAAATTAATCGGTTTATTTGTTATTTGAAAATCGGCAATTTTAAATTATTCGAACAGTTAACCGATTAACGGTTAATCGATTGAATACCCTAATTAATACTAATATCTTGAGATTAAAACCTTTTTATCGTTATAATCTTTAGATATGGCCTTTTAAAATCCAACCTTTATTTTCATCTCGTAACTGTGTTATGATTTAACAAAATCATTCGCTAACGAAATCTCTAATATATCGAAAGTGTTTTAATTTGAAATGTAAATTTCCAATTGCTGATAGAGAAATGAAGAAGACTTGCCGCTAGTTGCTCGATGTCAAAAGATGTTAGTTGACAACATGTGATGCTATTTTTATAACAAATTCTACAAAAATCTTTTCGTCGAGACAAATATTTGTATTAAAAATTGTGATCATATGAATTTTGAAGTAAAATATAACAAAATAAGCATTATCAATAAAATATTAAAAAAATGTCCTATCAAAGCTATGCCACTTTATAACAAAATGTGTGATTCGTGTAGATAATAAGTAATATGTGGTATTTAGACATGCATTTGCATATAAATCCACCCCTAGTTATTACTAATATATATTTACATGCATACAATTTTACATAAGCACCCTGTTTACAAGGATTATCTCAGTTGCAAACAAAATAAATAGAAAGCAACAAATATCAATTGTATACCATACCCAACATACATATACAGTGATTCAAACTGAAAATGATCCACCTTTTACGAACCAAAAATAGTTAATTTTGTAATTTATTTTATTACAATATATTTGGGGTATTCACACGGTCTACTATTTGGTCATATTGTCATAATGTTCTAATATATTATGATAGTTTAATAAAATTTTTGTTGTGTTTCAAACAAAAAAGTTGTAAACTTATAAGACTATTTGAACTATGCTTATTGTTTTGTCATAAAATAATACTTTTTTTTGTCTAAAACACAACTGTCTAATACAACTATTATAATATATTAGGACATTATGACAATATGACTAATAGCAGACCATGTGAATACCCCAATTGTATCACATCATCCTATAAAAAATCTCTATTACAAGTTCTCCCAAAAAAAGTTATTTAACATTTTATTGTTAAACGCAGAGAAAAAATATAGTTAGTTGTAACCATTGTAACCATTTCAAAATTTTTACAAGTTATTTTTAACAATATTATGATCACTGTAATTATTTATATGATTGCGGCAATATAACGTGCTAAATTTACGATATACATGATTGTAGCAATCATATATATGATTATAGTAACTAATGACAACCCTTTTTATGGAGAAGGATTTACCAAATTTGCATCGAAAGAGTTTTATATTGTACCAGCATTTTAGATGTTAAATCAAACCAAATATTTGATATAATTTTATTAACAATATATGCCAAAATAAAGAGTATGCCAAAAAACTTATAGTTATATTAAATTTAATAAAACTTAAACCGTTTAATGTGTTTATAATTTTATTCACTTTTTCCGAAAATCATACCATTAAACCGATTTTCGGCATACTTTACAAATTTTATCAGGATTGCCGCATAATCAACATATTTATAACAGCTCAAACAGTATTCCGGGGGACATTTGTATGGGTGTTAGGTGAAATCATGGACCGATATTGCCCATTTTCAATACCAAGCAAACCTTTTCAACATAGATTATTTGTGGCCCAATTGTGTTTTTAACAAACAGATAGACGGACAGATATAGCTAAATCGTCTCAGAATCTTTTTGGTTCTACGACCTATATTTCGATATGCTACAAACTTTTTTCTTTTGTCCATAAAAAAATGGTGTTTCATTTCCACTGTAAATCACTGTATATACGATTATAATTCATGTACTGGTACATATGTACATTCGCATATATTTTGGTATGTAAAAACGTTCCCGTACATAATAATAATAATAACTGTGTATCTCAATTTTGAAGTCGCTCATTTGTATTGCAACCCCGGTAATTTCCTTTTATATCCTTTTTTTCTGATTCAGTTTGACTTTTCAGCTTTGCATAGCTTGTTGCTCATTGACATCGTGCTAACTAACTACTCATCTACGGGTCGGGTCCTACATTTGTGTCAGCCTCATTGTTTCGTTTGGTTGATGCTATCGTCGTTTGTCGTCATTAACAACAAAAACAAACAACAAAACTTAAAAGACAAGCACGTACCACAATCCAATTGCATTTTATTATTTCCATCAAAGGTTCCTTCTTCTCGTGCCGTTGAAGAATTGTCACCACCGATAATCGTATGTATTTGTATGTTTTTTGATGTCGTTGTGGTGATGTGAGTGAGTGTTTTTGTGTCGCATTCGTCATTGTTCAATACTCATTATTGTTTCGTGTGTTTATTTCGGTTTCGGAATTATCTGTATTCATTACATCTCCATCATTATAATCGTATTTATGATCGTAATCATCTCATTATCATCGTCACCAACATTATCCATACTACGGAATACTTAACTTATCTTTTGTGTTAAATTGTTAAATAATCCCTACAAATTAAAATAATTTTTTCTTTAGTGTGTTGACATTTTGCTCAATAATAATAGAGTTCATTGCCTATAAGATTATTTAAAAAAAAAAAAATAACAATTAACCAACAATCTACAGAATAAATGCATAGTTTCATTACATTATACCATTTTAATTGAAGGGGAGAAGTGCAATAATTCTGGTCTAATACTATAATCATTTTATTGACTTCAATCGTTGTAATACTGGGTAGGTAAACATTACATTTTATTATACATACTTAGTTAATACCAGAGGAAACCGCAAGTACATATATAGGCTGTAAAAACCGATAAATTTGCAATAAATCTATATAATTTTTGAAGATATAAAGTGTTTCTTGTTATAGAAAAAATAATACAATTCAATTCTTGCATATTGAAATAAAAACGTTGCAACTTTTCATGAAAAAAGTTGATTTAAAGA
Organism: Calliphora vicina; assembly: GCF_958450345.1. NCBI lineage: Eukaryota > Metazoa > Arthropoda > Insecta > Diptera > Calliphoridae > Calliphora > Calliphora vicina. The sequence continues at coordinate 58,613,751 of NC_088780.1, read as the reverse complement.
GTTTGGCGAGCCGTTTGGTATTTTTGAGCTGAATACTACTAAACTAAATATTTAAGATAATGATACTCGTATCTATATGTATAACAATTTTATTAAGGACTGAGATCGAAAAAATCCAATAACCACTAAAGTTACAGTTTTGATTTTTTTATTTGATTGAAATTATTATTACAATTAACAAAAAATAATATTTTTATAGTTCTAATCAATAGTTATGAATTTATGAACCTTTTTCCGGAAACCCTTCCATTATGGTTTTTATTGAGCTTTCTGTCACTTTGTTCGAACAGGTAGTCCAATCTACCACACATTTGGACACATTTTTGTGCTCTTGAATTCTCTTTTAACAAGAGCCCAATATCTCTGCACTGGCCTTAGCTCCAGGCAGTTTGGAGGATTTACCTCTCTTGGGAAATCCACTCAAGACCTTGCTTACCATAGTGACAGGATGCCAAATCAGGCCAAAAATAAGTGGACACATTAAGAAGTCTTATGAATGGAAGCATCTTTTTTTGTAAACATTCCTTGATATAAATTTCGGCATTTATTGAGTCCTTTGTAAAAAATGTTTGGCTTCTTTTGCCGCAACTGCATATTGCTTGCCATGCCAAGAACTTTTTTGGAAAATATTCTGCATTTGGGTCCTAATGTTGTCCTAAAACGACAACATTCCCTTGAGCATCAGCAACATAAAAATATTGACCCGGAATCTGCAAAAAAATTTTCTATACGTAAGTTTCGTCGTCCATTATGCAGCAGGTATATTTTTTGTATAAAATTTGGCTTCAATTTCGTATGTACCAAATAGTCCTAATACTGAGCTAACCGGACTGCTTTCCTACCGGATGTGTTGGAAGCTCTTTTGAAAATGCTTTCAATTTATTGGCTTTAGAAACATCATGTGGACCATTTCTTCTACCTGAACCAAATTTTCTATCAACGGACAAGTTCTCCCGATACAGTTATTAACATAGACCAAGTTGGGTTTTGTTGAAAATATTTAATAATTTTAGTACTTTTTTCTCGTCACTCATCAGATTAACATAATAATTGACATGCTTTACAAAGGTAACTCGATCAAAAATAATATAATACTTGGGTTAAAAGTTTTAATGAAAAACGTGTGTTAGGGGGTTTTCGCCGTCAACGCTGACTGCGAGTGTTTAACCAGTACTTCATCCAAACCAAAACAATGTTATTGTTGAAATTGACCTCCAATATTTTCAATGAACCGTCGAAGTATCTAACAATTTCATTAGTTTTTTTTTTGTTTTCAAGACAACTGGATTAAGAATTCAAACAATAAGATTTATTATATTTTTTGAAGTCGCTTTTGAGATATTCATATTCGCTAAGCAGTTTCCATAGCAATGTTTTAATATGTAAAACATTGCTATGGAAACTGCTTAGCGAATATGAATATCTCATTATCAAAACTTAATTTTTCCTACTAATCCAAATATATGCAAAACTACGTGTCCACTTTAACTATATAAAACAACCAAACATTAAATTCTACTATCTAAGGGCCATTATTACAACTTGCCGTTATAGTTAAAGTTAACTTTAAACAATAGAAAAAGGTACCCTTAAAGTTAACTTTAACTATAACGGCAAGTTGTAATAATGGCCCTAAATGTACCAAATTTTGTTTGTTACATGGGCCGAAAAGTTGATCACGCGCATTATCTTTTAATACAAGAATAAAAGGACTTCATATCAATTACTCATGACACATGCACATGTGGAATTGTGGTTTCAAACAAACTGTAAAATGTACGACAAAGCAGTAGTTTCTGAAAAAAGACACAGGTCCACATTGGACACAAAGTCTACAATATCCAAAGTTACTCTATAAGTTATTAAAAACAAAAACCGCGTTCAAAAGATACGCCATCTATTGTAATTCTCTCATTTTCAAGTCAGACAATAATTGTCGGCTTCGGTTTTAAGACATGAAAAACCACGGTTTCGGTTAAAACCGAACGCGAAACTTCAACATAAAGAATTGAAAACAATGAATTCAATCAGAAATTCCATCTGAATTATCTGAGAGTAATAAATCATCCAAATTGATCCCCATATATGGTGGATATTTCGAACTGACTTAAATTAAGCAACTAAACAAATAACAATTTTTGAAAATATATTTTTTATATAAGTTCAGTTCTTGAAATATTTCCTCTTTTATTTATTTGTTTTAAACTGTTTTACGTCAAAAACAGGACGTTAGTTGAAATTGTTAAAAAACTGTTTATGGTTTTACAATATATTAAACTAAGCTCTTAATTGAGCAACATTTATCTTTTTAATAATTAAGAATTCTTTTTTTGATTTAAATCCAGTAGTTTTTATCACAGCAAATGTAGTTATGTTATGAATATGTCGTTTTATTTGAATTTTTAAAATTAATCGATTTATAACATTTCTAGCTTATTCATAAAGAACTGAAAAACGATTTATAACATTTCTAGCTTCTTCTATAAAAAGATAAAATTGTTATTTATATGGATCCTTATTTGTAGAGAAGTATTGTTCGAGTCCCATTGTTCCCTGAAAAATGTTTTTCGAAGACCTCAGATAATTTTGGTATTGAAAATCAGCAATTTATGTAAAATGTAAGGTATTTCCACAGTCTCATGTTGCGACTTAAACATTTGTATTGATAAATGTCCAATTTCAGAAATAAACATTTAACCCGTATACTTTTAAACTATAACCAACATTTCGAAAATTCTTCTTGAATTATTAAAATGTGTTTGTTATTAAGGAAATATCACATAATAAGAAATAGATATTAAATTCAAATTTATCAGTAGTTTATTAAAATAATGAAGTAAAAATAAAAAAGAACATTTTTCTTTGTAAATCTCACGTGAATGAATATAAAAGAAAGTTCTAAAATGTTTTAATTTTAAATCTACAAGTATTCTTTGTTTTTGTTTTTCCATAATATTTCAAAGTAGGTCCTTTATTTATTCTCTTGTATTGTTATACAAGAGAATAATGAATGGATTTGTATTGTCTGCTAACAAAAAAGGTTTGTTTTGAAGTATTTCATTGTTTTAAAGAATTTGTATATTATTTACACATATATTGTAAACTATATATAAACCAAAACATTGCAATAAATGTTTCAACGATTAATTGATTGAATAAAAAGGAAATAAATATGTAAAGGTGGAAGTGTTTTATTTGTTTTAAACATGATTAGAAATAGGAAATTTAGCAATTTCGTTTTTTCGATGATTAATGTTATACTACAGGGGCAAGGAGCTAATATTTTGCTTTAAATAAATTTACTTTCTACTACTGAATTAGTTGATAATACAAAAAATAAGCAATTCTAAATTTTAAAATATTCTCAGCAAAAACTTTCATTATCAATTAATGAATTGTAACTGCATATTGCTTGCCATGAACCAAGAACTTTTTGGGATAATTTTCTGCATTTGGGTCCTAAACTTTTCTACAACATTCCCTCGAGCAGGAGCAACATAAAAATATTGACCCGGAAGCTGTGAAAAATTTTCCAGAGCATATGCAGCAGCTATATTTTTTGTATAAATTTTGACTTCAATTTCCGTGCTCTGTATTTGGCCTCCAAATTTTTAGCATAGCACCTGTCAGGAACTTTTTGAGCCTTTTATGTTTTTAAACCTGCATTGGCTTTAACTTTTTGTACCAAATAGTCCGAGTACTGACCTAACCGGACTGCTTTCCTCCTACCAGATGTGTTTATTGGCTATAGAAACATCATGTGAACCATTCATTCTACATGAATCAGGTTTTCTATCAACGGACAACTTCAATTGTTTGGCCAACTTTTTGTAGGACCAAGTTGGGTTTCGTTGAAAATATTTAATAATTTTAGTACGCACTTTTTTCTCGTCACTCATTTTAATCAGATTAACAACAAATGACCACAAATTGACATTAAACATAATAACTGACATACTTTACAAATGTAACTTGATAAAAAAAACAAATAATACTCTTTTTCGATCTCAGTCCTTATATAACAGATAAGAAATTAGTCATCATTTTTTTTTTCTTCAGTTCAAATCTATTATTGTACAAAAAGGCTTAAGTAATTATTTTCATTCAATTTGTATTAGATTTGAGTTAACAAAATTTAAACATTCAAGATTGTATGAATTTTATTATACCCTACACAGCCATAGTGTGGAGGGTATATTTCTTGGGGCTGCTGCCCAAAAATATTAGTCTAACATCCACCTTAAAGTATACCGATCGACTTAAGGTAGGGTCACACATGGCAAATATTTGACGAAAAAGACGTAACCGCTAAATAAAATATATTTTAATTCTTTTATTTATTGTCTCTCTCTTTTTACTGAATACAATTCAAAACAAATATTTAGTTTATTTTATTTGATGCTGTTTGATCTTACAAAACACTTGTAAGAGTAAACACGTCAAACAAATTTGTGCTAGAAAAAGTGGTTACGCTTTTTTGAGTAAATATTGGTCATGTGCGACCGTACCTTTAGCATAACTTTCTGAGCCGATTAAACGATGTCCGTCCGCCTATCTGTCCATGTAAGCCTTGTGCGCAAAGTACAGGTCGCACTTTTGAAGATATGTATTTCGATAAAATTTGGTACATATTATTTTTTCCGCCGAAGGACAAAGCCTATTGAAACTGGCTGAAATCGGTCCATTATTTCACCTAGCACCCATACAAATGTCCTCCCGAAATTGGACGTTATCGGTTTAATTTATATAGGTATCTCCAAATAAGTTTTATATATACGGAATTCATTTCACCAAATTTTATTATGATCGGTCCATAATTAGTCATAGCTCCCATATAAGACCCGCTTCCGAAAATCACATAAACGTGCATAAATCTCCTAAAAATGTTGGTATACACATAAAATTCAACATAAATTCCTTCGTATAGACATAAATCACACGACCTAATTTCATTGTGATCGGTCCATAATTAGGCATAGCTTCCATATAAGCCCCATTCACTCACGAATACAAATTATTGAAATTTTAAAAGAAAAATGTTTTTGCTCATTTACTTAGTGTAGGGCATTATATGGTCAGGCTTGACCGACCATACTTTCTTACTTCTTATGAATTAATTCAACAATTAATGAAGTCTATTCGAATAAAAACCTTGAATGAAGCTAAACAATTTTGTATGTTTGTGAATGGTTTTACGGAACGAATTGCTGAATCTTCTAATTCTGAATTAAGATGTCAGTGAATTTAGCTTAAATTGAATTAATTAATTCAATGCTCGCTCTGTCATTAACTATTGCTCAAAAGGTGATTTTGGTTTCATTTTAGAAAAATTCGTCATTTAAAATGGTAGCAGTAGCAAAGAATTATTCGATCGAATGAATGGTTCTGATATAGTAATTTTCAAAAACAATGATGATGATTAAAATCGTAATCCATAATGATATTGATACATCTTGTGCTGAAAATAAAGAATTACTGGAACTAAATTTTAATTTAATTAAAAAATAACAATAATCCCGTCATAACATTCATTCTACCCTAACTGTATGAATGGTATTATGTAATCTAGACATTGAATTTTTTCCTATTTAATTAATTTTACTTTTAAATGCCAAAAAACTAAATACATATTTATATAAGTAGGTACTTTTTATTTGTGTACTCGTAAAAAAAATTATAGCAGCACAATTGTTAACGAAACACATTTCAATTCCTGATAAAAGAAAGAAAATATGAAATATGGTATTATTAATGAAATTGTATACGATGTTGTTTACTTACTGACAGACAGGCAAACAGACGGACATCCATATGTACATAATGTTGCCCATAGCATACAAAATACAGTCTGTTAATATGATGAGGATTATTTATTTTCATTGTTATGATTTCCATTACCAACAATTCTTTTCAATATTTTTACGCTTCATGTGGAAAATATAAATATGAGTTTATTTAATTCGTAAGTTATTAAAAAATAATTTTGATTTTGTTCTTTTTTGAGGGATGTTTTGTTAGGGTTACGCTCCATTTTGTATGTTTTATTTCTATTTTTTGTTTGGTTTATTAATTTTTGTAATTCATTTTACTTTTAGTATTGCAAACAATGTATGTCCGCTATTTGTAAGAGTATATTTTTTTATTTTAGCCTACATTGAAATTATTACGATTCTCAGTAATGAGAGTTACGAATTCCACAAATATTATGCAACATGTCTGTGTTAAGCGGTGCAAGTTTAATTACAATATTTCTTGGGGCTGCTGCTTCTAAAAATGTTATCATAAGCATTGACGATTCAGAGAATATTTATTGGTTCTAATAACGCATTCGAATAAAGAGCTATTTTCATATTGACATTAGAGTGTTACACAAAAAATAAATTGCGACCGCCCCTCCCTAGAATTGTTATATGTTGTGTAGAAATACGTTCTGTAAAATATTAGGATGATAGGATAACTTTAGCAGGTGGTGCAACGGCTCTGACGTGTACCTTAATATTCAGAAACAGTTTTTCAATTTACTTTAATAAAATAAATATTTTAAATTTTTAAAAATTACTCTGTATCGAGTGTGTCTTAACTTCTCTAATTTTTTGTTGGGATCATATGCATATGGACATTTCCTTGGGTCACAAACGTACGTTCGTACGCTTTTGATGTCCAAAGAATATAGAAAACAAAGCATTTTGGTAGCTCTATGTTTAGTGCAAAAGATTGATTTCATCGAGTTTAAGTTTAATTTAGTGTATTAATGTAGGTCTCTATCCGGTATTTACACAATAAAATATCTCTATTAGTTTTTGTTTAATTGGTTTAAATACCGGTCGCAAACGTACGATTTTTCCCATAAATACCTTTAAATTTCCTTAACAACAGGGTATTATATGGTCGGTCAATACCCTACACTAAGTAATTGAGCAAAAACATTTTTCTTTTAAAAATTCAATAATTTATATTCGTGAGTGATTTTCGAAGTGGGCCTTATATGGGACCGATCACCATGAAATTAGGTCGTAGTTTACGTCTATATGAAAGTTATTTATGTTGAATTTTGTGTGTATACCAAAATTTTTAATAGATTTATGCATGTTAAAGTGATTTTCGGAAGCGGGTCTTATATGGAAGCTATGGCTAATTATGGACCGATCATAATAAAATTTGGTGCAGAGCTGTAAATGAATCACTCATTTTTGAATTAATTCGCGAATCATTCACACAAAAAAATGAATTGAATGAAATTTGAGTCAATTCGAATGAATTTGGTAAAAATGAATTGCAATTCGTTTCCAATTCATATGAATTGAATTGATTTTGAATTAATTCAAATTAATTTGGTAAAAATGAATTGCAATTCGTTTTCAATTCAAATGAATTGAATTGATTTTGAATTAATTCAATTCATTTATAATTCATTTGAATTGAATTGATTTTGAATTAATTCAAACTATTAATTAGAATTAGAAAAAAAATTAGCAATTCATTTCCAACTCCGACGCGAAATTCGCAGCATATTTAGCAGATTCTTCAATGTCAGTAAGTATGCAGTATAATTAATCGACGGTTAAAAAGTCTTCCTTTAAATATAATGCGCCGTTACCATCGTCAGCTGGTGTTGAACGATTATTTTCGTACGCCTCTATTCTAAACATCCCTAAACGTGGATTTCTTTCAGATGATAATTTTGAAAAGCTATTGTTGTTTAAGGTGAATGATGCATTCTAATTAAATCTAATTAGCCTTATTTATGAAACTCAATTGTGTTTTGAACTACATACATTGTCACAAAATTTAAAAAATTATTAATTGCTTCTTGAATATTAAATATGTTTTGTCGTTCAGCGTATTTCAAAATAAAAATCAGTTCTTCTTGAAGAAATAAACTCCAAACACCATGTTTTCATTGATCAGGCGCGTATACAGGACAAAGCTTTTCAATTTTTGTACTGGATATTTTCATTTTGGTAGGAGAAATCTTTCATTCCCCCTAGAGATTGAATTTAATTGATTGCAACTCATTTTTGAATCATTCATTTGAATTGCTAATTCTTTTTTCTAATTCATTTGAATTAATTCAAAATCAATTCAATTCAAATGAATTGTAAATGAATTGCAACTCATTTTTACTAATTCATTTGAATTGGAAATGAATTGAAATTCATTTCTGTCTAATTCGTTTGAATTGATTCAAATTTCATTCAATTCATTTTTTCAATTCAATGAATTAATTCAAAATTTAGCTAATTCATAATGAATTAAAATCAAAAAAGAATGATTCATTTACAGCTCTGATTTGGTGACATGAATATTTGGATCAATATTTGTGTAGATACCTACATAAATTAAACATCTATGACCGTCATTGGGCCGAAAAATTTATTTGTATCAAAATATATCTAAATATCTTCAGTAAAACACGAAGATTATCAACATTTTATTTTTCGATCCTGGTTGACTAATCGGCGGAAATGCCCATATATCAAATTTTATCTAAATTGAAGACTTACAGCGGTTTTATGGAAAATGTGCGCAATAAACCATTGTTACCTTTAACAATATTTTGTAATAATTTTAAATAATTTTATTTTAGTTTTAAGCGATTTATGTTTGACAAACATTATTTGCATAATTGTCTCCTACGAATGTTTGTGCACAAATCATGTTGGAAAGTGTGATTTCCGTTTATAATTTTCTATCAGTGCACTTATACAGTTATTAGAAAATCGTCATATGTATGTGCTTTGAATTATTGTAATTTTACTTTGAAGACTAAAATCAAATTTATATATTAAAAAAAAATGTTTTTGAAAAGGTTCATAAGCATGAAAATCATGAAAAATACTTGAGCATCGTTAGCTATTATATTTATGTGCTGTTTTTCTATAGCGAACGAGTACTTTGAGTGGAAATTTAAGATGTGTTTTGTTATTGTAACAAAAGCAAAATACATGTAAAACGTCCACTCAAAACGCTCATTCGCTATAGAAAAACAGCACATTAGATATATATTATAAACAGTGTCATTCAAAACATTTTCAACAATATGAAATATTCATTGTCATCACTACCAATGACTAAAGTAATGTACAAGACACAACATACAGTTTGCAATTAAATTTTATTCAAAGTGTTTAAGCCTACACTGTACATTATTATTATTATTAATACTCGTATCGTGTTTTATGTAAAACATGTGAAATTGTGAGATCTATGTTTTGCAACATTTAATTTGCGATTTCCTTTGTTCTTTTCGCCATCCAAAATGTGGAGCAGTATGTAAATGACATTTCCATTTGTAGTCCCTTTATTACTGCCATGTTTTTTGTTCAACTTTTAGATAATGTCCTCTTTACCATTGCTAGGCCCCTTTACACCCATTCGTTTATTCCGTATATTGTGTTCACTTTTCATTGAGTTCCTAAAAACATGTATGCGCGTATGTGGAAATTTTTGCTTACTCATCGTATTTAACAAGTATTTCCTCACACTTTGTCACTTACTTTGACTATTTGAACAGATTTTTTCGTTACAGGCACAATGGCTGCCTTATATTCATATGTACTAGACTTACTTGTATATTACTTACTGTTGTGAATATGCCCACAAAATGTCAACACACAGTGGGGCTATAATGAAGACAATCGATTTATAATATTGTATTACCCAGCTAAAACATGAATTACCACAAGTAATGGATTTGAAATAGGTTCACACAACAAATCCTCTCCAGTTTACACGATCAGCTGCAAGTGCTTTGATTTGGTTCCAAGATTTATTTGCCTTTTGACATTCTTTGAGTGTTATCCGCTGCCAAGTGTTTCGTGGGCGACCTGGTCATCGATAGCCTTCGATTCCATTCCAGGGCATTTCTTGCGGTGTCATATATTGGTCTACGGAGTATGTGGCCTATCCAAGTCCATTTGCGTCTAAGTATCTCCGTAGTAAAAGGAGACATGTTCGAGATCGCTAGTAACTGTTCGTTTGTCACCCAATTGGGCCAGAATTGGGCCGTTTATTTGACGGAGGCATGAAAGTTTGTAGTCTGGTGATTAACCGGTTTTTTTTAACAAAAACTGAAACCATTTAACCGGTTTTTTAAAAGACAATAATCAAAACCGGATTTTCAAAAACACACTTTTTCGGTTAAACCGGAAACCGGTTTTTCAAATTTGCCGGTTTTTTGGACACTCTATTCCGAGGTAACAAAATGTTTCGACGTCCTCGATTGTCTCATTATACAATGTGTGGGGCGATGAGTTCGTTGAACCGATACACATTATTTTGGTCTTCCGATATTAATGTCCAAGCCAACTGCTGTTGCGTTGGCTCCCAGTTTCTTGAGTTTGTCTTCGATATCGGAGAAACAATGGACCATTAAACATAAATCATCCGCATAATCTATATCGTTGAGATATTCATTCAAATTCCAGCCAATACCACGGGGAGAATCGATATTAGTTTTTTCCATAACAGAATCAAGATCAAGAATCAAGAAATAATTTCCATTTTTGTACTGTTATTGTGAATACTAGACTTCATTTTATATTTTTCTTAAGTTTCATCAAAATCGGCCCAAAAATATATAATATTTCGCTATCTTTCCATGAGAAATTCCAAATATTGAAAAAATTGACCTTTGACCTTCACGATTTAAGGGTTAAAGTTTTCCGATTTTAGTAAAACTTTCAGACTATATTTAAAATTACCTGGACTATATTATTCTAAAAAATAGATTTTACTTAAAAATTATTACAGGAAGGAAATTCTGGTCATTCCCCAAAATATGGCCAAAAAATTTGTTTTTCTCGAAAATCGCAAAATTTATATCGCAGGTACGGAAAAACTATAGGAGGTATTGACATACTTTTTTCACATTTTTATTCCCTATTATGTTGTCAATAAATCCCCATGTGATGATCAAAAAATTCTGAAATTTGTTTAACAAAATTTTTAAAAATTTGAAATTGGAGTTTTGAAACTGCCGTTAAAAAAATTTAATTTTTTTGGTCATACCTGCGAATAGGTATCCTACGAGGACAAAAACTCATATACAAGTAAATATGGATATATTTTAAGTAAAAATAAGCTTTTATTTTAATATTTCTCAAAATATGTTAATTTTGTTCATACATTTTTTGTTCTAGTGGCCTGAGACACGTTAATGGCCTGGCGATTTTTTAATAACTTTAACATTCTTTCACCAATTTGTGTCTTTTATATCTTATTATAACGACAATTACGTACACATTTCGATTCTTTTAAATTAAATTGTAAAAGTCATTATTTAATGGCAAAATTTTTACAAAAACTGAAAAAATTGCATATTTTCCCCTTGTAAATGCACCTCAAAACTTCAGCGTCGTTGCGCCACCAGTTAACGTTATCCTATCATCCTAATATTTTACACAACGTGTTTCTACAGTACATAGAACAATTCTAGAGGGGGGGACGGCCTGTACCTAGAAAGTTTTTTTCGTCCATACAATCTTGGAGCACTCTAAGGTAGATATGTATTCCATGTGTCAGAATTTTGGAAGTTACATACATATTTATTACAAATTATTTTGCGATGAAATCCACTGTACATTTTGATGTTTTTTATCAGTGCTTCCCAGTAACGTTGTTCTATTTCTGTTGCTGATGATGATGTGATGGTTGCTATTTTTTTTTGTCTTTTGCTAAATGTTGTTTCTGTCATCATCGGTAAAATTTGTTTGACTTCAGTTTTATTCATGAAGTGATTTTTTGTGTTTAATGGTAGTAATATATATCGTTACCTAAAACACGAAAAGCGTTTTCAAACATTTCAAACATGTTTACAAAAGAGAAGGAAGGAAATATTTAAATAATTGTGGTGCAATTTCAAATTAAAAATAAATTTAAAAGTATTCTTATAATGAATACATCCAAAACTTAATCTTAAGTACATATAGATTTAAGCATGTTTAATTTTTTCGAATTTTTAGGTGTTTTTTGCATTTTCACTGACGATATACTAACGTACTAGATGAACATATATTTCAGTCCTTTGTTTTGTTGTTGGATTGATAATAGAAAAAAGAAGAATCGTACTCACTCAGTGCGTCAACTAAACTACTGAAACATACCGAATGTTGTTGTTCTACGATATTTTCATTCTATTCCCCATTTGCCTGTGGATGAGTTCAATGTGTTTTATATATTTTTTTTTTCCTTTTTTTATATTTTCAATTTTGTACATAATGGCTGAATAATTGTCCTTCTTTTTTGTTGTACTCGTATGTATTTATGGATGTGTGTGTGTGTTTGTGTTATTGTTGTTGCCGCTATTGTATGATAATAGTACGTACTATATCCCGAATATATTGTATTGGTCGATTTCATCCACCAATCAAAATTGGTTTCAAAATGGCCGCACATATACCGTATTCTATTCTATTCTTCATCATCCCTTCCTCAATGAAGAATTCCTTACCTTCTTTAACAAAACTAAAAAGAAGAAATAACAATAAAAGAAATCTTCATCTTTTTACTGTCTCCAATAATCTCCTTTTAATTTGAGTAACTACTTTCTTGAAGATGTTATATGTACTACTTGTTTTTTTAAAATCGTGTATGACAATAGGAATACAATTTATTGGAAGCATTCAATCAAGCTTTTCTGCTGCATACATAACTAATTTATTTAACAAGCTTTTATATACATATTTATGTTAGGGACCAAATTATTCATGAAATAACATCAAGGTTAAACTAAAACTTTAGAATTTTTGTATTTTTTGTTATTTCTATTATTTTTTTAATTTTATTCAAGTATTTTTACTCCAGAATTTATTGCACTAGAATGATATTTTCCAATGTTACGCAATTAAGCAAATTCAAAGCACTCTTCCTTTTTTTAAATTATTTAATGAAACTTAATACTTAGACTGATTCACCAACATTATTAAGTATCATTAAAAAACAAAAAGTAGTAACTAAGTTTAATACTGTGACGTACTTTAGATTAGTGAAGAAGTGATTATGATATTTGTTCCATTATCGAAGATGGCCACACTGTATCAGAATACATACATCACTCCTAGACGTTTGGTATGATGGAAAGCACACGGTGGCTCAGATCTCAATTTCATCGGTGTTTAGGGCCAAAAGGGGTTAAACAAATTTTGCTACCAGGAGAAAGGCCAAAGTGTCCTCTTTAAGCCTATATATACATGTTGACCTGTTTGTTGAACACTTTTTTTCATTTGAATGAAATTACTCCCACATTTTTTTATATTTTTATTTTACCTGTTCATATGACTGGCGCAAAGTACAAGTCGCAATTTTGAAGATATTGCGATAAAATTTCAAGATATTGCGATTTAAATCCGAGAACGAAGCCTATTGAAAATTACTGAAATCGGTCCAGTATTTCACATAGCACCCATACAAATGTTCTCCCGAAATTATACTTTATCGGTCGTAAATGGTTAATTTATATACATATGTATCTACACAAATTAATGTACACAAATTAATGTCACCTATGATGATCGGTCCATAATTAGTCATAGCTCCCATATAAAGCCCGCTTCCAAAAATCACTTTAACGAGCATAAATCTCGTAAAAATGTTGGTATAAACATATAACTCATCAGAAATAACATTCAATAGACATAATCACACGACCTAATATCATGGCGATCGGTCCATAATTAGTCATAGCTCCCATATAATGCCCTCTTCCGAAAATCATTCACGAAAATAATTTATAGTGTTGGGTATTATATGATCCAGCTTGGCCAAACATAATACCAATTATGGACCGATCACCATGAAATTAGGTCGTGTGATTTGTGTCTATATGAAAATTAACTATGTTGAATTTTGTGTGTATACCAACATTTTTAAGCGATTTATGCACGTTAAAGTGATTTTCGGAAGCGGGTCTCTATGAGAGCTATGACTAATTATGGACCGATCGTAACAAAATTTGGTGACATTTGTATATATAAAACTTATTTGGAGCGAAATTTGTGTAGATACATATGTAAATTAAACATTTATGACCTATAAAGTCCAATTTCGAGAGGACATTTCTATGGGGGCTAGGTGAAATAATGGACCGATTTCAGCCAGTTTCAATAGGCATGGTCCTTGGGCTGAAAAAATTATATGTACCAAATTTTATCGAAATATCTTCATAATTGCGACCTGTACTCTGCGCACAAGGTTTACATGGACAACCAGCCAGCCAGACGGACGGGCGGACATCGTTTAATCGACTCAGAAAGTGATTCTAAGTCGATCGGTATACTTTAAGATGGGTGTTAGACTAATATTTTTGGGGCGTTACAAACATCTGCGGAAACACATAATACCCTCCCCACTATGGTGGTGTAGGGTATAATTAAAAGTTCAACATTAGCTTTAAATTTCTCAACAACTGCTGAACGATAATAAGCCACTGTGCTGCTTATTATCATTTTCCCTGTATGTACAGTGAAAACTCTCTATAGTGGACAGCTACAGCCGCCTGAAATTTGTCCATTATTGAGAGGTGTCCGCCTAAGGAAGGTCTATGAAAAAAACTACATAGTTATATATTTTCTTTAGTTTATTTTATAACACAAAACAAAAAGTCATGCCAACCAATTCCATGCATCTTCCACGAAAAATCTAGAATGTAGATTTTTTGCATCTAAATACTACAGAATAGTTTTAACAACAAAACTGCGATAATAAAATTTGAAACTTTCAATAATAACTTGATCTAAAGGTATCAGTGTTATTCATGCTAACACAGAATAACACTGATAACTCTTTCTTAGTCAGTTTACCTGCTGGACATTTTTTTAAAGCTAGTGTTTTATTGGGAAGTGCTCTATAGAATTTCATCAGAATTGGGAAGTGCTCTATAGAATTTCATATTGTCTCTTTTACGCCACTTCTGTTGCCAGAGCTTGGATGCAACAAACGTTATCATTCCCATTTTTATTGCTTTGTTTGTTTTGGCATTTTCTTGAACAAGAATTCCAGACATAGGAATGTTTTGTGATCAAATATGTAGTAGTTGCTTCAGACTTTTGAAATGAATAATATTAGAAATCAAACCAAGAAAATGCAATCAATATTGCAAAAGAAACCCCTAAACATTTAAAATCAAATGCTGAAAGTGTTTTAAGCCTTTCATTATCACCTGAGGTAAAATATAACATATTGTTCCCGATGCAAATGCAGATTTCAATCTAGTTCTTTTGTTAAATGGTCAAATGGTTTTTTGAAGTACATATAACAAAACATAACTTAATTCAAAATGAGTCTTGATTGACATTCCATAGATTTAGCCTTTATTTAGATAATCGCCGAACTTGGCGTAGTTATATATAATACAGAGAATTTTACATGAAAATTAAAGTTGTAAAATTAAGGCTTGACATACGGAATTCAGTTATGGGGAACTCTAGGAATACCATAATTGATCTTATACAGAAGGCCAATAGGCTTGGTTACTGAATTTTGATAAATTAAATTCTTTGAGCCATGATAGGAACAGATGTTTCATAAGAACATCCATATAAACTTGGATATACCATTGGTAAAAGGCGAGTTTTATCGAAACAAATTTATTCCATACCACCTTGAGATTAGAAGGATGTGATCTTAACTCCTTATTTATTGTATTTTATTTGTCAAGAAAATAATGCCTTTCCCACAGCATTTTGTTTGCTAACAATTTATTATGAGTGCATAATAATTAAATTTTATTAATGTTTTGTTCTTTAAAGAAAATACGTTTAAAGTGCAGAAGTAGAGCAAATATTAATTATTCAACTAACTCCTATTTTACTTTATCGTATTTTACTAGTTCGTGAACTTTAACTGTTCAGTAACGTGTTGACCTTTGTATTCTGAGTTGTAATAAACTTTTTATGATTTTGTAAATAATTTTTTTTATTTGAGTTTTATTGATTTTGTTCTTCAGCAATGAATAATTTTATAATAAAGTATTTAGGAAGCTACGAGTATTTTTAAATTTATATATTTCTATGAAGATAGCAGAAACTTATTTGCAATAATAATATGTATCAAAAATGTTAAAAAAAATATTTTTACTTTTTTTTGTCGAATTTTATCAAACGCAATATCTGAACAAATTTTGAAAATGTTGTGATAAAAAATTGGCATTTGAATGAACACTTATTAAGTTTTCAAAATAATTTCGAATAATTCGACAGGCCGGTTGGTTAACCGGTTTTTATTGATATTTTTTTTTTAATTTTTGTTAATACTCATTTATTAAATAACATGTCAACTTTAAAATAAATGTTGCACCAGAAAGAGCAGATGCTTATTTTACTCTTCACTTAAGTTCCACTACTAATCCTCTAGTAGTATGTGCACGGTGGTGGACATATACAGTATTGGACATAACTAAAGCACCCCCTCAATGGGTTTTTTCAAATCATAATTTTTTTGATAAAAACGGCTTTTTTGGGATTATTTTGTATATATTTTATTAACTAATATTGTTAATGTTTATTTAATATTCATTTGGAAAAGATAATTTTATTAAAAATTAATTTAAAATGATAAATCATATTAAAACTCAAAACGCAATGGACAAAACAAAAGCACCCTCTTATAAGATGTTTAAAAATTTGACTCGGTATGTGAATTATCGGGAATCACAATGAATGGACTTAAAAATTCCAAAAGAGAAAAATATAGGAAGACGTAGTGTGCAAAATTTAAGTTTTATACAGTTTATTGTGAAAAAACAATGACAAGGAACAAGTACTCCAGTAAATTTAAAATTAAAGTTATTGAAGACTGGAAGACTGGCTTATCACTACATGAATTGAGTAAAAAATATTCAATTAACAGATCAGTTATTTCCAGGCTCGTTTCAAATTTTTTTAAGACTGGTCGCATATCACAGATTATGCTTTAGCGAAAGAACAATCCGTAAAAGAGGAGACCGATTATTCAGCTGATGACCAGCAAAAAAAAACATTTCTATCAACTAAGAACAAAAAAGCTAGACTGAAATTTGCCAAAGCCACATCGACTGGAGTATCCAAAAATGAAAGACAGTCCTATTCCCTGACGAATCCAAATACAATATAAAAAGTTCCGCTGGAATAAGGCGTGTACGCAGACCAAAAGGAGGAAGACTGAATCCTATGTATTGCAAAGGAACAATTAAACATGGAGGAGGCAATGTAATGGTCTGGGATTGCTTTTCTGGTCATACAATTTATGGGATTATCTGACTATATTACTCCATATACAGATTTTAATAGGGTATTCAAGGTCTTAATCCCCTCCAGGAGTGAGTGGGGTATGGGTAATCTCGTGTACAAATATGACACTAGGATATATACAGACGGTTCGAAAATGAGCTGTGGTGTTGGTTCTGGCGTCTTCTGTGACGAACCCGAGATAGGTATTTCGTATCGTCTTCCGAATGAGTGTAGTGTTTTCCAGGCGGAAATTTTTGCAATCATGGCAGCTTGCAATACACTACATGATCATAACACCCGCGGCAATATAGGTATTTTTGTCGACAGTCAGGCGGCACTTCTCTCGCTGAATGCCTACACAAATTCATCTTCACTAGTTAGGCAATGTAAGAACTCTCTGTCAAGGCTAGGTCGTCTATCTGATATTACTTTGGTTTGGGTACCTGCGCACAGGGACCACTACGGTAATGAACAGGCAGACGAACTATCCAGAATGGGATCTGCCTTAGATATCTCCAATGCGGTCTCAGTAGCAATTCCACTGGGGACTATTAAAGGTATCATCTTCAGACATTTTCTTACAAAGGCTGAGAATAGATGGCGTAATTTAGACACATGTAGGGTAGCCAAGTTGATGTGGCCATCTTTTAACGAAAAACGCACTATGCAACTGATAACCCGGAATAGAAGGGATATATCTAGGTTGATGGCAGTATTAACGGGACACTGGGCGTTAGGCAAGCACGCAAATCGCCTGGGACTCCTCTTTAACGACAATTGCCGCAGTTGTAAGGATAGGGAAAAGGAGGAAACGACTTTCCACCTTCTCTGCGAATGCCCAGCTCTGAGTGTCAAGAGACATAAATTCATGGGCAACTATACATTGACCAACCTTTGTGAGGTAGCCGGGTCTAAACTCAATGACCTACTAAGATATCTCACAGCTACAGGTTGGGTCTAGCTAGCACTTTTTAGTTACATTGCGATGTAAACGACAATACATCTGACGAGTGGTGTGGTCTCATCAAAACGGGGTCCCTTCGACTCTACTTGATTGTTCGCACGTAGTGAACTACCACGTAAACCAACCAACCAACCATGGATCGGTTCATTTACCGTGATGTATTTAAGGCTGTAATGTTGCCTTATGCCAGTGAAGAGATACCAATTATATTAAGCTTCCAACAGGATAACGATCCTAAGCACCCCTCCAAAGTTTGTAAGACTTGACTACACAGCAATAAGATTCAAGTTCTTCATTGGCCTGGTCAATCTCCCGATCTCAATCCTATTGAGAAATTGTGGCACATTGTTAATATGAAAATAAATCGTGAAAATTGTTGAAATAAGAATCGGAAATTTTCACGATTTATTTCATGCCGTTAAAATAGCCTGGGAAGGAATATCGAAAAACGCCATGATAACATATTATCTTTTATGCCAAGAGATGTTCTTGTGCCATCCAAAACATAGGATTTGCAACTAAAAATTAACTAAAATTTTTGTTTATAGTATATCCTTGAAGGGGTGCTTTAGTTTTGTCCGTTTCATTTTCTACCTTAAAATATTTTTTGATTTTAAGTTACCTCTTATAGAAAGGTTAACTTTGAAAGTATTTGTTTATCAATACTAAACATATTAACAAATGAAAATAATACATAATACATATTTAAAACTTTGATTTTATACAAAAAAATACCATATGAAAAAAATTCATTGAGGGGGTGCTTTAGTTATGGCCAATACTGTATGTACATTTATTAGAAATATTGGTATTCATACAAATCGCGACCCAAATATGTAATCCGAAATCAATAATGATGCAGGTCAGCATTATATGCCCGAATTTACTTTCATTTAATTATGCATAGTTTAATATTAGTATTTTATATAATTTTAATATAATTTGATAATTAATACCGTTTTATTATTCTCTATATTTTCAGGCCTTGTATTATTGCCTTCCGATTTGAAAATCTTCCATGCCCTAATATTTTAAATAAAAAGGGCTTTAGCGAATTGTAATTGTATGTAATGTCTAATTAGCGACTTAAAATTACTAAATTAATTTATAAAAAAAAACTACAACTACATAAATATACAATATACAAATAATAATAATATTTAAACATACACGAAATTATTTAAATATAATTAATTAATAAATAAATAATTAACATCACACATTTAATAATTAAGAAGCAGAATAAGAGGCAGTAGAAAAATACATAAAGAATCATTCAGTAAAGCGAAGAAATACTAACGAAATACAGGAAGAGAAACTTATTTCGAACTAATATTATAATTTCAATTATAAATACAAAACATAAGCGCCATTTAAACGAGTTAAATTTGAAAAAGGAAAATTCAAAAAGCCATTAACATTTCGTTCAAGTGGCATGAGCCATACATCGGGTTACCGAAAATATGATGATAATGAGTGTAGTGGGCCAAGACCACCTGTACCCGGAGAAGAATGTCGTGTTAGAAAGGTTTGTAAACTAATATTTTATATATTGTTTAATAGATAAAGCTAAATTGTTTGTATATTCCTTAATAGATGACCGAAGGGCTGGGAGAACATATGCGTAATTCACCACCATCCTATTTGAATTGGGCCCGTACACTCAATCATCTACTTGAAGATCGCGATGGTGTTGAATTATTTAAAAAGTACGTGGAAGAGGAAGCGCCTGCATATAATGATCATTTAAATTTTTACTTTGCCTGTGAGGGTTTGAAACAACAAACCGATCCAGAAAAAATCAAGCAAATTATCCAGGCTATTTACAGGTGCGTAAAAAACTTGATTTTTTATATTATTATTTGTTTTGTATTTACTTTTTTTTTTGGACATTTTCACATAGATTTTTGCGCAAAAGTACACTGTCTGTATCGGAAGATTTGAGGCGTAATATTAAGGCTGGACTCAAAAATGAAATACCTCTCAGTCCAAATATATTCGATGAAATGCAAAAACATGTTGAAAACACAATACGGGATAATATTTATCCATCATTTTTATGTTCGGAAATGTACATCCTATATATACAACAAATGTCTGCTGCCCATGAACGTTTTAGCAGTAGTGGCGGCCCAACAACGGGCCTCGCTAGCTGCAGTACTGGCAGCAGTAGTAGTAGTGGTGCTAGTTGTGGTAGTAATAATGGTGGCGGTGGTGCGGCAGCAATAACAGCGGGAGGAGGTGGTGGAGCATGTGCGTTGCCATTTGCAGGCGCTTCCACTAGTAGCGGAAAAGTTAGCAGTTCATTGGGTCCAATTATAAATTTGCCTGCGAGTACTAGTGCCGCTATTGGTGCTTCAACTGCTGGTAGTTGCAGTGCTAGTGGCAGCGTGTATGGTCCCTCAACTTCAGCCAGCTCTAGCGGTTCCGTTAGTGCGACAGACACCCTACCTCGCAGCTCAACCTTACCCACCCTACATGAAGATTCGGAATTGTCATTAAGCGACGATTTGGAAAAACTACGCGTTGAAGGCGGACGTGTATCAGCTGATATGCCCATGGGTATGCGCTTAACACGTGATTTATTATTGGCTACACAAAAGAGAAGACTGGAAATTCGACCACCTGGGTAAGTGTTTTTCATTATAATTCGTTTCATTTTCATTTATTATTGTGTGTAAATAAGTAAAATGTATATTTATTTTGTATATCTGTTGTGATTTATTAAAAGTATAAGAAAATATGTAATATAAATATGTAATATAAAATGTATTTTATAGCTAAAATCGTATTATAGCTGACTTCTTCTGTCGAAAGCCATAATTTTGTTAAATTATCGATGTTTTGTAACAGCGTAATTTTGAAACTTAAAAACCTAAAATAGCTTTATAAGTAGGGTCAAATGAATTTGAATGCAAATGTTTGATTTTTCGAAATTCCAAATATTGGCGATATGAAATAACACCCAATGAAATAATGGCCAATTAGAAAAATAATTTAATAATATTTCTGCGGCGACAACTCATAATTTCGTATTTCATTATTAACAATTAGTTTGATGTCACTAGTTCGAAGGTTTTCAAAAGAATAATATTTGTAGTCCAATTATAATGCTATTAAGTTACATCAAGAATATTTTAAGTCGATTATAACAACAAATCATTTTTATGAAAAACAAATAAGGCCCAAATAAAATGAAATAAAGACCAAAAAAAGTAGTAAGACAAAGGAAACCTAAAATTCGAATTATAGTTAGGAAGAATGTAGGAAAAAAGAAAATAACACAATATTCAAAAGTTTCAAACAATTGTTTTCAAAATATAGTACTATAGAATAATACATCTTTTAGCGATTTGGTAAAGTAATCTTCTAATATTTTATGCATACACCTTTACCATCAATCGCAGATGCCAATCTGCTCGGCATCAGTTTTGGAATATCGTATACAAGGGAAATGTTTAACCATTCTTCATTAATAAATCCAATGTAGAGCATTATTTTTGTTTCATCACAATAAATAACGTCATCCTAACACTCTATTGACAGAAAAATGTGATCAATAGCAAAGTGTAGTTTTTAATCTACATTTTGCCCGAAAGTAACGGCATCTTTATAGTTACTCGCGATGAACATTTGTTTTAATTTAGACATTTTTGAACTTATTCATGCGAAACTGATAGTCCACATACATTTTTAAGACCTTTTGCATGCCTGTTTGTGGATTTGTTTCAATAGTTATTATTTTCATTCAGCTCGTTTTGTAAGAGCCCTTTTTCTTCAAGTTGATTAATTCCAATTATTCTTCCTTCCCAGCACGGTTTACAGTTACAAATAAAACATTTTCTAAAGTTTTTTAGGAGACTTTCCCTCATAATATTGATAATAAACTAATTGAATAATTTTCAAAACGGCTCGCTTTCTGGCATCTTTATATTTTCTTTTTTTGTTACAAAACTTCGTTATTTTGATTGCTGTAGTTCAAAGTTAATGTATGTCAACTGGCGTCATCAGTATTGTCCAAATAAGAAAAAAAATTCTAATTAAAATTGTCCGTGTAAAAATTTGAAAACAATTATTGATGTTTTTCCTATTTATCCTTTTTCTTACAGCTTCGTTTTGATATTAATTTATTTTTTCGCATATTTAAACTTAAGATAAATAAATTAATAATCGTACTAAGATGAATAATAAAAAAACTTAATATTTGTTAGTTAGTGTTTGTCTTCATTCAAATTAAATGCTTTACAATATTTTTGTTTTGAAAACAATTAGTTGACAAACTGTATATTAGCATATTTGAATGTAATTATTCATTCGTTTGTAGTTTTAGTTTTCTATTATTTTTTACCGTGTTAAATAAAAGAATTTAATACGTTGAACCATTTTAAGTACATTTTAAAAAATTGCTAAAAACTAATGATAAAATTAGATAAGAGAAGTTTATAATGCTATTTCATAAAAGCTAAAAAATATGTTCAGCTTGTTTTCATGTAATGAAGATGTCGTTTGCAAAGTATGACTTCCATTACTTTTTTGCTGGGTAGTTAATACATTTAAATAAACTAAAATTTGTACAGGTGAATATAAACTATGACTTGTTAAAGTCTATTTTGTTGTAAATTGCCTAATTTACGGGCAATGTTTTAAATTATTTCTAAATTATAAATAAAATTATTGCTTCTTATAATACATGTCACTACATTATTGAAGTAATCAATGAACATTTATCATTTAGAATCAGGTGGCAAAAAATACTGCTATGTATTTACAATACTGCTGCTATGTTCTTCTAAATAGTTTAAAACCATTTACCACTAATATTGAAAACCGTACTTTTAATATTGTTAGTTTTAATTAGAATTCTATCGGGAATTTCGAAGAATTAACAGATGTATGCAGACTGACAATAAAATCGGTATTCTCACCCAATCTATGACCATAATAATTATGTACTTTATAATTTGCGAATATAATTCTATATATTTCTGTAATTTTTTAAGTTTTTTGTATAAGTTTTTTAAGTTTTAGATTTTAATACATATTTTCTTAATGATAAGATAAATTTGTAATTGTTATTTCGTGTACTGTATTTAATTTTTATTATTTTAATTATTTTTTTGTATTAATTTGTGTAAATTCTTATTTTTCTTTTATTTTCATTTTAATCTGCATCTGCACACGTCCAACCACAAAAAATCCATTGCCATCCACCACAACCTACAACAATGCCACCTGCAAACAATGCACATCCACACACTAAATTTATGCAATAAATTTAAACAAATAATAATACAAAAAAAATATTACACCATGCCTTATTATCCGTAACGCCAAACGTTTACTACAATCAAATGTGTGCTTGTATTTTAATAATATTTTTATTTTATTGTTTTAATTTCATTTAATTTTTTATATTTATTATAAATTTATTTTAATTTCTTTAATTTTTGTAATAATTTGATGCATGGAATGAATGAAACCCGACTCTCGTTTTCTATCAAAACAAATTTGTTATTAAATGTACAAATATTAAAAAATATATCAAACCAATAATGCACACAAATCAATGCATGTGAGTGTAGTGCTCATGGTTATGTGTATACAGGAAAAACAAATACCTCCTATGTACCGAATTCCCGTGTAGATTCTGAAAGGGCCAGTGTCAGTTCGGGCGGTAGAACTGATTCTGATACAATGTCTCTTTCAAGCTGTTCTATGTAAGTAAATAACCAATATCAAGTGCCTTTAACATAAAAAAACACATTGCAGCGAGTTATATTATTGTCTAATTTAAACATAGCGTAAAAATATAAGTATTACAAGTATACATATTCTCTATTGCTTCCATACAGCTTTTCATAATATTTAGCTTCTCCGGTTTTCGTGTATGCCAAAATTTGATAAGTGTTTCCGATACTACTGAGATATTATTACATGATTTTTGTTCGTGATTTCTCGCTGTATGTCACAATTTTTGTAAGCTAAACACCGCGAGAAGCTGTATTACAAGTTATTAGGAAGCAACATAAATGCAATTGCTTCCAAATTCAAAATATTTTTTACTTTCACTCTTGATAGCAAATATTCTTTAAATCTTATTGGTATAGTAAATATAGTTAAAATGCCAGTGTTTGCAACACTACAAAATAAATGTATTAACCTAGATTTTTCTACACAGTTGTAATTGTAAGTTTTACAAAAGAAATTATACTCAGGATTTGTGATAAAAAAAAACGTATAATAATATTACTCTTAGACAAAATTTCCATATTCTCAACTGCAAGTGATATTTTGTGTTAAAGGTTGCAAATTTGAATTCGGGTTTAGTTGAAATGTTTCTCCTTTTGTCAAATGTTTGCAAAAAAAAAAAATAAACCCACATATTTGTATTTTGTTTTTTTCTATATTTTTTAGGGATGGACGCCCATATATTCAACGAAGACATAGCTCTACTGAAACTAAAGCTATACGTCAGAGTGCCTTGGCAAATAAGGAAACAAATTCCTTTCAGGTTTGTTGTTGCATAAATATGGTTTCATAATTTGAACGTCATTATAATCTTTGATGTCTTATTAAGGTAATACCTCGCACTCAACGTCTTCATTCAAACGAACATCGTCCCTTAAAAGAAAATGAATTAATAGCGTTACTTATACCCAAACTAGAGGAGGTTAAACGTAAACAAGACCTTGAAGATCGAGGCCGAATAGAGGTATTTTTTGTAATATTTTAATAGTTAAAAAAATAAATAATAACATTATAACAATTTTAGCATTTCCCTGAGGAATCTTTGCCGACCAATGAAAGAATTGCCAGTGATCGTGCGTTTGCACAAGCCATACGTGAAAAATTTGCTATCGACGAAGACAATGATCAGGATATACTTGATCAACATGTTTCCCGCGTTTGGAATGATCAGACCCCACATCGTTCTCCTGGTACAATGTCACCCTGCCCACCTTTACCATCCAGAAGGCGTACCATAACGCATGACTCAGGCATGTTGAGTGATGGTGCCGTGAGTATGAGTAAGTTATTATTGTATTATGTGAATAAAAAGAAAACATTAATTGAATTAAATCATTGATTCATTGTTCTAGGTGGCCATTCGATGAAACACTCAAAATCAATGCCAGATCATAGTTCCTCAGCCAGGAAGCTAACAAATAAATGGCCTTCCATGAATACAGATAGTGGCATAAGCCTATTCTCAGCTGATACTCTAATGAAGTACAAAGACAATAGGTAAATAGGAATTACAATTTTTTTTTTTATTTCTAAACAAAAATTAACAAACGAACAAAAAAATCAAATTACAGTTCACGTTCTGGCACGAGTACAGCCTCAAAATTAGAAGAGACAAAAAGAAGACTGGAAGATGAGACTAGACGGTCTCGTCGATATACCCAACAACATATGCTGCCACCAATGCAACAGCAACAACAACCATCAGCCTCATTTAGTAACAGCAGCAGTGGCAGTAGTAGTCTACACCATCAATCGCTCCCGCCTCCATTACCCGCTAAACCCCAAGAGACGACTACAGTTGTATTTTCATTTTGTGATGAAGAATATCCCTATAGAACTAAAATACCCGGTACCCAACCCACACTAAAGCAATTTAAGGACTATTTACCCAAAAAGGGTCATTTTAGGTAAAATCGAAAATTTAAATATATAAAATTCACATCCCAATATAGTAAAAAAAATTACAAAATTTTATTTTCCAGGTTTTTCTTTAAAACACACTGCGAAGATCCCGACAGTCCAGTTATTCAAGAAGAAATTGTCAATGACAACGATATCCTTCCCTTATTTGAGGGCAAAGTGATGGGTCTCGTTAAACCATCCGATTAATAATAGTGTAAGTTTTAAGTTTTTATACATCATCTGCATGTAACAAAACGATTCAATAGAAGCAACAATACAACTATTAAAACCAACATAAACACTTTATTAATTTATAATACGATGATAAGCTTACAAAATTCAAAACATAACGAAAAATGCTAAAATTGTGTAATAGAACTAAATACATTTGTTTATCATTTTAACATGACTGATAATATTCTGATAATGTATGTAATTAATTAAATTTATTTTTTTTTTCTTCTTCAATATGTAGTGTATAATTTGTTTTCCCTCATAGATTTTACTTTTAATTTTGAGAGAATTGTATATTTTGAATGCAGAATATCCTTTAAAGAAATTTTAATCCATTTTTATATTTAAAGTGGTAGACAGTGTTAGAAATTTCTAATTGAATTTTAGAACTTTAAAATTTCCAAGTTTCCTCCAAGTGTTTTGACTGATCTGTTTTTAGAGTAGTTTTTAAGTAGATATTGCATAACGCTCATTTCTTTTTAGTTATGCTAATTAAATGGTAAACATAAATCTATGTTGAATGGATTATATAGGAAGAAAATAATCTTGAAAAAAATCTGAACAGTCGAAGATATTCACTAAATACCACCATCGAAATGATAATGCAAAGTAAGCATGCCACGACTTTTGTTTTCAATGTTGTCACACTATTATTACTCCAAAAACTAATCATATTGTAGTAGTAGCCTCACCGTAAGATTTTTATTTCATATGTTGTGGTTGTATACAACTTTTGGAAATGGTGTATTATCAACATACCCGGAAAAATTGCAATTAGCACAACGTGGTTGCGATACAGTAGAATTGATGACTTGAAATAAGCATCCCCGACTATTGTTTTCAATGCTGCCACAATACCGTGAATATAAATTTACAATATCCAAGTTAATTAATGATTAGAATGATGAATGTTTTACATTCACCTTAATTAGTAACTAAACTTATTTTTTTATTATAAATTCATACTTTGAGAATTCATTCTTTATATAATTTATATCTTTCTGAATCATTTAACATTTCTTAACTTCAAAACCATTTCAAAGTATAATATGTTTTTCTTCAATTCTATTACAAGTTAGCACCTTTTTCATTAATTTTGTTAAGTTAACACCGTAACAAATTAAATAAAGGACAAATATGTTAATCCAATTTGGACAAAATTGTTTCCTATATTCCATGTGATTCTCAATTAATTTTTCAAATATTTCCATAAATATATATGCAAAAGGACTGTTTTAACACATAAGTGTGTTTTATTCATATGTGTCAATTCATACATATTGAACACGAACGCATACATATGTTGTTTATACAAAATGACAAACAAAAATTTTATTAAATAAACATATGTCCTAACATTTATACATATAATTATATTTTTATTATTAGAAAATATTCAGACTAAGTTTCGTATTTTTAGTTCCACTTGTTTAGGCCATATCATGTTATTAACAGCAGATGCTCGCTGTGGCGGTTCAACGTATTTCCACATATTTTTGATCAACTAAAAATTTTAATATTAAATTTCATACCCCTTGGTCCTTTTGTTTTGACACTATCGCACTTAAAATTCAGTCGATAAAAAAGATGAAAACTAGATAGGTAACTGAGAGCCAAAAACCTAAGACTGTTGTCAAAAACCTAATTCAAGAGAATGTGTTCCCATTAATTTTTTTATTGTATTACACATACATATGTGTGAAAAGAGTGGAATTTTGTTTGATTTTTTTTTCATTGGCATTTCTCTCTACATCCATTCTATGTCTAGTACTATCATAAATTCTGGTACACGGATTTGTCGTGATAAAATCGTAACAACAATAATGTTAAAATATATTTTTTTAATTTATTATATTGCATATTTGAGGATATTAAAAGGTACGGTTATTCAAAATGGCCGTCGTTTGCCAGCACGACCTATGTCCGACAAGCCTACCGCCTATCGCAGTACGCACCCAATTCATAAGAAAATTTACCACTCCCCGAATAAGTGCACGCTTTAGGGATTCCAAATTTAAATGACGATTAATGCAGACCATAATTTATAATCTAAAGATTCATACCTGGATTACCAGAAGACCAATCATCAGTAGAAATAAAATTGGGCAAATTGTTTTTTAGCCAGGTTATTGTGTTATCGTTGCCTTATATCCTGAGGGCCCTGCCCTGGTTAGTGAATACACAACATTCTCAAAAATGTCGGATGCTTACGATGCTTATCGAGATGACGTAGCATAGACTCTGTCATTTTGTCTGTTGAAAAACTCCTCCTACTAATGCGAAACTTTTCTCATTTGTAATCTGTATCGGCATTGGGAGTTCGCTAGCTGCGCTTACTGTTAACCTCTCTTCCAGTTTCTTCAGACAATTTAACGTTTGCATACACAAAATTACGTGTAACACCTTTCGAAAAATGTCGCCTGTTTCTATGCCACATTTTTTAGACCAACAATTACAATACGGTTTTGTATATCCCCATTCCATGATGCTAAATAACACAAGCCAAAAACTTTTAATGCGTAAATGAATAAACAGTAAAGATGACGCATTTATGGTCGGTACATTTCATACAGTAGGGACAATAATAATTATACCAGAACTTGTAATAGACTGTGTATTTTTTTTTTGTAAAATGAGTTTGTTGTAACATACGATGTTTATCTTTAATAACCTAATATAGATAGATGTCTGGTAATCTTCTTCCTTTCACAAAGTCCATATAAATTCCATTACTTAGATGTGAGTAAAAATCCGTTTTTACGTATATTGTAGTATTTACCCTAACAAATTATTCAGTTTCAAAAATTATTGATCGAATATTGTCATAATCTTCAAAATAAGATCGTACATTATTTTTATTAAATTCTACATTTGTTAAAATCAATCTAGCATGTATATTACTGAAATAATAAATAATTTTAGCATTTTTCTCCTTTAGTCCCAAAGCGGAGAATTCTGTATTGTCTCATTTAGGTTGCTAATTGCTGTTCTTTTTTTAATTTCGACAATTATTTTGCAGAATTTAGCTTTAGTTATTTACGTTAAAAGAACATTTTCACATAGAAAATTTATTGAATTTCTTCAATTTGTTTTAAAATATGTTTTATATAATGTATAAAGAAATGTATTTAGTTAATGGATAGTTAAACAAAGAAAATGTAAAATATTTAATATAATTTTTTATATTATACAAACAAACAATACAAAACAAAACAAACAAAAAAATTAAAAGAAAAACGAACATTTTTTTATCAACGAATAAAACGAAATCTAATTGATTGATGTTTAGTTACAAAAAAAAAACTATATTTTTTTATTCTACGCCATTTTTTTTATAATCAAAAGAATTAAGAATCTATTTATTTTTAGTATTTTCCTTTTTTATTGTTATAATTGTATCTAATTAATTCAATAATTTGTCAAAGCAGTTGAGTATTCTTTATTATTAATTTAACAGTAATCACAATAATAATAAAAATAATTTAAAGTGTTAACTTAAGGACTGCCTGCAATAAATACAAGAAAATGTGATTTTTTTTATTTTTTTATATATTTTTATAAATCAGTTTATCAGTTATCAGTTTGTTTATAATTTGCATAATTCTCTTAAAATTAAAATTAAATATCATAATAATTTATTTGCTTTCAGTTCAAATATCAATGATTTGATATTTTAATTATGTAACTACAATATAATTTTTGCAAATGTTTCTTTGTAATTCGTAGTAATTGTAAAATATATATATTTTTTACTTACTATAGGACAAAATCCGACTACAATATTTTTTTAAGCAAAATATATACAAAAATAATAATAAATTCTAATTGCAACAAAAACAACATATACAATAAATTAAATTAAATTTAATACAATACATTATTATACCAACTCATAATCATTATCGAACTTAACATAGAAATGCATCTAAATCACACACCATCACCCTACCTTATACTTACTTACTTCATTCATTCATTCAATAACATACAAACCTACTTAACCTAATCTAAACCACAATGTTCAGACCGTATTGATGAATTCTCAGAATTAATCATAATTTTTGTATCATACTGAAATCTTTATACACATTTAAATCATCACATATTTAAAAAGGAAGATGAAAAAAAAACACGGAAACTAATTTCCAAAGCAAAAAACATTCTTTTATCCGCTGTTTATATAGACCTGGTTTATAGGCGAATTATTTAAAACCACATTAAAACATAATAATTACTTACATAACTATGTTAGTTTAAACAATAGCAGCAGCAAAAAGAGAAAAACAATATTAAAATTATATTTAAGTCTGTACAAAACAAATACATTTAAAAATGAATTCAGAAAAACCATGCAAAATAAAACAAATTAATAAAAGAAAAAAAAATTAAATAAATAAAAAATTATATGATGATGACGATAATGATGAAAATAATAATGTCATAAATAACAAAAACAAAACATACTATAGGTGTGAAGCTTACAATTACTATTATTATTATTAAATTATTATTATTATTATAATTATGTAC
Source organism: Calliphora vicina (assembly GCF_958450345.1). Classification (NCBI taxonomy): domain Eukaryota; kingdom Metazoa; phylum Arthropoda; class Insecta; order Diptera; family Calliphoridae; genus Calliphora; species Calliphora vicina. Next base: position 58,583,169 of record NC_088780.1, on the reverse strand, counting down.
TACTTATTCAGATTATTTAACATTACAAAACTTATTTAATTTATGACAAACAAAATATATAGACATTAAAAAAAATTAATATTATGATTATTATTATTATTAAAATTATTATTTATAATTTATATTGTATTTACACATGCAACAACAACAACACAAAATATTTTTTACGTAATGATATTTTTTTAAGAGAATTTGCCATCTTAACGTTTATATAAAAAGAAAATAATAAAAAAACAACAACAACATTACATTTACATAATAATGAATAATTTTATTTAAAATAAAACAAAAAATAAAATCAAATCAAAATAATTTAAATGAAAAAAAATAGATACAAAAAATAAAAATAATATTCACTTTTTGTTTTATTTAATGCATAATATTCTTTTTCGGATTCTGTAAAAACTAGTGTTAAACAGAATAGGGAAATTTTTTTATAAGTAAAAAAATAGGTTCTGGAGTTTTAAAGGAGAACAAGTTTTGAATATGATAAATAAAATCGAAGGACTTATATTTTATTGTAAAATGGCTAAGAAAACTAAAAGATATTTAACAATTAAGAGTGCTTTATTTGGCAACGCCAAATCTTTTATAACCTTCACCAAAGAAAAATATTGAAAACAATTTTGGGTAACAATAAAATGGATGAAATAAAAGGTTGGGTGATATACAGGTGGGTATATCGAGTCATAACAGAAATAAAGACGTAAGCTCCAAAAAGCTAATTATACAGGGGAAGGTTTTTTTTAAATATCCTTGGTTAAAGTCTAAGTATTACCGTGAAATTGAGTATGTATTAGGGTATTCAATCGATTAACCGTTAATCGGATAACCGGTTAATTTTTGACGGTTAATAGCCCTGACAGACATAGGATTTGTATACTATACTAGCGTAGTATACTACATGTGTGTCAACCTATAATATAATTAAACCATCAAACACTATGGTGTAAAGCTGGTTCGTATACTATGAATGTGTACGTAGTATACATATCGTGGTATAGAAACCACATGTATGTCAGGGCTATAACTGTTCGAATAATTTAAAATTGCCGATTTTCGAATAACAAATAAACCGATTAATTTGTGTCGATTAACCGATTAACCGAAATTACTTTTTTTTGCACTTTAACATACGTATTTTTTTGGATTTATTTTTCCATTTCAATTAAAAAACAAATTTCAAATTAAAATTACATACATATTACGTATTTTTTCGATCATTCAAGAAACATGTTTAGTGAGTATAAAAACTTACATATGTACATATTTAATTTACATGTATTTGAAACTTTGTATTTACATGTATAGACAAAATTTTTTTGGAAAAGAGTGTTTTATCAGAACTTAACGAAACTGTTAAAAGTATTCAATATCTAAAACAATCCAAAAAGGACTCCAATGGTATAAAAGAGAACTGATATATTGGATATTCTTTATCATGATTTCGATTTCTCCAACAATACATCAGCGAAAGAGTTTTTTCCAAGTCAAGTTTTATTAAATCTAAAGAAAAAATAACTTTAAAGGAAAACATTTAAATTATATTGTTTTTTTAAAAGATTATTTCAGAAGTTTTCAATAAAACCCTAAAAAACTCAAATGTGTATACAAAAAGGATCTCAAATACCATATTTGCTATTATTTTTTGGTTGAATTGTTGTTTTCTTTTTTTTGTGTTTTTGTACTCAAAATTCGTTGTTGTATTTTTAATTTAAAATTAAAATAGAAATTATTCGGTTAATCGAATAATTTTAAATTAACCGATTATTAACCGAATAAATATAAACCCCGATTAATTATTAGCTCGATTAACCGATTAATTGAATACCCTAGTATGTATGCACTGTTACTTCTTAACTATACATTGCATTTATTTTATTTCATATATTTCTAAGATAACGGGTATTTATGTCGCTTACGTCTTTTTCGCCAATTTTATTAAAAACACAACTTAATGTTTAAATTTTTTTAATTTGTTCAAATTAAATTCGTGTACGTTTTTAGCCTTAAAAGACTAATATTAATTAATTTGTTAAAACTAATAAAGACGTAAGTGCCACTTCATGTTCACAAAATATGTAGAAAAAACAATAAATTGTACTTACGTCTAAATTGGTTTTGCTGTAAAATCATAACGGTACATTATTCAGCGATGGTATTTTGTGAGATGATGCGAATGATCGAGAACTATCGATTTTTATCAGAAAACAAAAATTGATAATCATGGCGCTTACATCTTTTTGGCGGTTATGGCTCGATATGTATGTAAATTGATGACAATTTTCAAAGGGAAATTGTGTACAACTACAAAAATCTTAATACAAAACTACGAGTATAGTAAAAATAGTAAATAAAATGTTTTGTTTTTGAATTCGCTATTCACCTTATTACCAAGATTTCTCAAGCACTGGATGAATGCCAAATATTGCTTCCAATTGCAAATGATTTATATCAATAAATTAGGAGATACAAATGAGACACCAACTCTCATATGAAATAAATTTATCTATTTAGCTGAGTTTAAATTTTGAATTAAATTAATCAGATTAAAAAAAAATTGTAAATATATTTGGTCAATTCACAAAGTCTCATCAATTCTCATGTCACTGAAAATATTAAAAATATCCTGCTATTTTTAAAATTCTTGATACTTTTCTAAAGACGTATGATTTTACAGTGGTCAAGATTGGATCCAGCCTATTTTTTAGTCAAACTACTTAGAATAATAGAAAAGTAATTTATAAAAAGTAAGAAGACTCTAGCTATAACCATCCTCTAGATCATTGGTAGGCGTTCATATTGTTGAGATTACGAACATTTTCGTGAATATACACGTACACAACCCGAAAGTAAACAAAACACACAGCAAGAGCGTAAAAAATACAAATAACTCATTTAGTTGCAAAAAATAGAGCGTAAAAATAGAAATATTTCATTCTGTTGCTTGATGTTATTGCGAATTTTTTATTTTTAACCCATACATGCACACAAACTACAATTTCTCTTTTTGCGCTTCCCTGCTCTAGATATTCGAAAATATATATTTACTTTGTATGAACTAATACCATTTTCAATAGATCAATCGTACCAAAATAATACATGCAAATTAATGAGAATCACACTATTGCAATTCTCCAGATATTCATTAATAACACGCCCCTCATTTTAAGACAAACAACGAGTACTGGCAACAACGCAGTTTAAAGGAAATATGAAAACTTTATCAGCCCAATTATGAAAAAAATCCCCGGGAGTTTTTTCCCTTTTCGTTTTTTTTAACATAGAATTTGAATAGGAAAAATGAGAAAAGGGAAAAAACTCCCGGGTAATTTTTTACTGCTTTCGGGCAAAGTTCGAAGGATTACGCAATTTTAGTTATCCAGATATTCAAAATTGACTATGTACTTTGTATGAGAGGGATCACACTCACGGTTTCGATCCAGAACATTTTTAGCTAACCTCCGTACAGTGATAAGAGAGCCATTCGGACAAAATTTGAAGTATCTCGCAATTATAGTTCTCAAGATATTTCAAAATAACTATTTACTTTATATGGAAGGTGCCATACCCCTTGTTCCGATTCGTCCCATTTTTGGATAAACTTCATGCACTGATAAGAAATTGATTCGCAAATACTATATACTTTGCATGGGACGTTGCAAATTTCAATTAAATCGGTTCAGCCGTTTAGTCTTGATTGTTTAAGAACTAAAGGTATCGATTTGACCGGTTTTCACCTTTTTATCACTTTCTGGTCCAAGAATTGAAAAAATATATAGCTTGCAAGTAAAGACCGATCTACGTTCCAAATTTCAATAAAATCGGTTTAGGCGTAATTGCTGAACAAACAAACTTACAAAGACATTTATGTATACATATATACACTTATTCGCAAAACTCTACATACGATATCGACATTTCATTTAATTTGCGAATAATTTTATATTTAATGTTTAATCTTTGAAAATGACCACTTGTAAATATTTATCAGGGTACACTTTACATCACTGCAATACATTTTTTTAAAAAACTATGGTCACTGTTTATTAAAATTGAAATTATTGCAATATTCTACATATGAAGCGTTGCAAAAGTCTTCTTTTGCAACGCTTCTATACAAAATTGTTATGATAAAGACGTTAATTTCACAATTGATGAGTTGATTTCTATTTATAGTAGCTGCGTGTGTGAGATTTGGTGCTAATTTTTTATTAATTGTAATACAATGAATCTCAAAATGGCGAAAATATAGGAAATATCCGCCGACTTCGGAACATTAGTTGTCAAGATGTCAAATAAAAGAAAATTTACGGCAAATGTGGGGGAAATCGTTAGTTTGTCAAAATCTAGAGTCCAAACTATCCATAGGAACTATAAACGGTTTGATAGATATGAAAGTTTGTCACGAACAGGATGTCGTATGTAGACTTTTGCAACGCTTCATATATAGAATATTGCAATAATTTCAATTTTAATAAACAGTGACCATAGTTTTTTAAAAAAATGTATTGCAGTGATATAAAGTGTACCCTGATAAATATTTACAAATGGTCATTTTCAAAGATTAAACATTAAATATAAAATTATTCGCAAATTAAATGAAATGTCGATATCGTATGTAGAGTTTTGCGACTAAGTGTACATATGTATATAATTGGGCCTGGAGAAACGCGACACAAACAGAAAGGACGCAAAACGAAGCAAGATTTTCCATACATTTGTATTGAATTTCATTTAATTGGTTCCCAGATTCATAATTGTTGCTGAAAAAACAGATTTTTCAATACTTCAAAGCTTGCGACGCAAACTGAAACAAAAACGATGCAAATCGAAGCACTAACGACGCAACTTCGAAGCCATGCAACGCAAAATGGAACAAAATCGACGCAACATCGAAATCACAGAAATTTTAAAAGACGCAACTTCGAATCCGACGCAGAACGAAGCGATACAAACCGAGCTATTAGTGTATATTTATATTTGTTTGGATAAAAGTAAATATTATGGTTTTTTGGTAAGGTCGGTTTCGGTTTTTTTGTAAAGCTCACATTTCGAATATCGAAGAAACCGGGTTTTCCTCATCGAATAGCCGGTTTTTTTCTAAAAGTGTGTTTTTATGAGTTTTAGTGTATTAAAAACTTTAAAAAATATTCAAAATCCAAAAAACTTTTTTAAAACAAATACTCCAACTATTTTAGAAGGCTTTTTATACTTAGACAAATGTCACAAGTGATCTGGAAAGCCTTAAAACATACTCAATGCTTTGTTATCTATATGTCCTACAAGTGCACTCAGTGAAAGATCATTTTCAATGTCGTTTTATAAAAACAAAAGAAAAAAATCGATGTACTCCAAAGTACTTAAACTGTATTTTATTCCTAAGAGATTATCGTCACCTTCATAAGGTCTTCAAATTTACTGACGTTAACGATCTTCGGGTAAAATTTGACCCAGATAAAATTTTTTTCCAATATTTTTAAAAAAATACCTGACGTAGTTATTGATATTTGAAATTAAATAAAAGTCATAAAATATCAACCACTCACTTTTAGAAAAAATTCAATTTTAAAATATGTAAAATTTTACCCGAAGACCTTATGAAGGATAAAAATTAAAAAAAAATTAAATATTAATTTCAAAATCGGTCAAATTTGAACCGAAGACTTTGTGAAGGTTAAAAGAAGTAATCAAAATTGTTTTAATCACTATTATTTTAATAAATAAACAATTTTTTCATCTTATTTCTAGGCGTTTTAATATTTTGCCGAAAAAACCGGTTATTATAGAAAACCCGAAACCGGTTTTATTAAATTGCTATTTTTCGAAGAAACCGAAAACCGGTTTCTAAAAAATGTCGAAGAATCGATCACCCTAGTAAATATGTTGTCTGAATCAAAACGACATAAATTTCTACGATTTTAAACATGTTCTTTACTTTATCAGAAATTAAAATTTTTTTCCTTGTATTCAATTATCTCCAAATGATTATTATTAACCGATTTTCTAGTTCTTGTAAATTGATAGATCATTTATGATTTTTTTGAACTCAATAAAATCATTATTATTGAACCATTGAATAAAAGTTCAATAGATAAATACACATACATATATTTGGAAACTCTAAAGCAGCAATATTTCCTTTAGTATATGATCCTCTTAACAAGTCAATGGAGTAAATATTCTAAATAAATTCATTGAAATGTATTTTTGGGTAGGATAGTAAAAGTATTAAACATTATATGAAACAATACAAAAACATATAATTATTCATTTTTATTTTATAAGTCTAATTAATACATTTTTAAATGTATGTAAATACTTAATTGCAATAAAATTACACTTAGAGATAAATATTTAAAAATAAAATTATAATTTAAAATAATATGCATCATATTCCGATTAATAATGCCAATAGAATCTTTCAATAATCCACATACAAATGTAAATTAGTTTGAATAACACCAATTTGAAATTATTTAAATGCCACACCATGGACATGCTCTAGATGATATTCCAAGTTATGTTGAACACTAAATATTTGACCACAAATTTGACAGGGCTTGCGTGGCTCATTCGTCACAACTTCATATTGCGAAAAGTTGGCAATTGTCAATGACTTTAATATTACATCGTGCTCCTTTTCCATATGCTTGTTGAGGTGATCTTTTGTCGAAAATGGTTGGTCACAGATAATGCAACTGAATTTGGGTATTGCTGGTGTGGTAGTAATTGTTTGCGAATTTGTTGGCTGCATATTCGTTTGAAGGTAGTCTACTTGATTTCCATCATACGACTGATGATGCTCTGTGTCAACTTGATAATGATTTTCCTGCTGCTGCTGCTGTTGTTGATATTCTATATCTGCAGGAGCTGCATGAATTCCTGCCTCTGGATGAGTTCGTTTATGTACCTTTAATGTGTATTTCTCCGTGAAGGTTTTAGCACAAAATTCACAGCTGTAACGGGGACGGTCTGCTCTATGTGTGACCATATGATGACGAAATGTCCTTTTCGTCTTGAATATTTGATTGCATATTTCGCAACGTAGTGGCTTTTCTTCGGCTTCATGTTGCAGTTTATGATTGTATAGGACAGTCGTTTGGGAGAAACATAAACCGCATTTGTCACATTGATATTTCTTCGTATTCAAGTGAACTTCCATGTGACGTATAGTGCTGATTTTGGTTGTAAATTCCTTGCTGCAAAATCTACATTGATTTTCGTTTTTACCTTCGTGAATATTCATATGCAACATTACGTAGTCCTCATTGCGATGACTAAACGAACAAACATTACAGCTGAATTTTTTATGAGCCTGTACGACATGTCGTTGTAAACGGGCTCTGCTCTTGAAACGCATTGCACACAGATTGCATTGAATTTGTTCAGAGAAGTGAGATTGCACTCTATTCAGAGCTTGCGGTACATCATGTACCGTCTGAGTTATTTGATGGCGGTCATTTTCCCGTTTACGTTTTTGGGAATTGTTACCACCCATTACGTCGAAAATTGTTTCAGATATTTCATGATCACTAACATTGGCGTCTTCGAAAAAATGGTCATCATTTAATTCTTCCATGTTCGACATTTCTTGAATGCACTCTTCTTCGATGTCACTTTCAAAACTAGTTGCTGCCTTTTCTACCATCATTGAAAGGTTCCTTTGCTTGCGAGTTACGTTGACAAGATTCGAGTCGTAATCGGCTATTTGGATATAACACTTGCGACACAACCATTCTCCACTAGATAGATGCAGTTCAAATTTACCTAAACGGGCCAAATGTAAAAGTACTGTTCTAACACTTTTCTTGGAGGCCGGGCACTGTGTAGCATCTATGCTCTTGTGTAACTTATCGCTGGAGTTCTTTTTGCGACACAGAAAGCATCGAATAAATTCTTGTACAACTCCAGACATAGTTTATTATGCGATTTGTATTTTCTAACACAAAATATAGTTTTATTTAAAACAATGAATAAAAATTTTGTTTATACATTTGAGTACTAGAATAAAAATAAATTTTAGTACAATAAAGACCACATAAAGGAGGTGTCGTTGTTACAGATAATCATCTTTTCGATTCATTTTTTGAGAGATACATCTCTCAAATTTACTTGTGGTTTTTGTAGCAAAAAGCTAGAAACCCACAAATTACAGTCTCGTTTTGACAGCACTGTACACTTTTACATCAAAAAATGTCAAACTGCAACCACCTTATGAAATGGGCACCTAGTATAATATTGTACTAAAACAGAGTTGTATGTTTAAGAATAGTTGTACTTTACACTGAAAGAAATGTTATTGTTTATACAAAATTAATATTTGTAATTTTACTTCATATACTATGGTTCCATAGTTGAAACAAAAAGTCGACTTTTCGACTCATAAATTTTTATAAATTCGAATTTACAAATTTTTTAAATGTTTGAATAGTTGACTTTTCGACTTTTGGTATTTTATGAAAAGTCGACTTTTTGAACTTTCGATTATTTTTGACTTTTTTCAACTTTTTATCATACTATTTTGTTTTAAAAAAATAATAGTTTCTACATTTATTAATGCGAATTTTTCAATGTTTAGGAATAAAGATAAAACTTATCAAGGCGATAATGTATTAAATAATATTATCACTTCTGTTTCTAATTTTTAGACTTAAATTTAATAGTAAACAAATTTATATTAATGATTTGACATGTTCATTATCGAATACATTTTATTCATAAAAGTATAATACATACAAATTTATCTTTGGAAAAAAATTGTAGACAATTTCGAAAAATCAACTAAAATTGTATGTTACTGTTCAAATTGCAAGGGACTGTTCGAAACTGCATGTGTATACAAATTTATCGTTGGGGAAAAATTGTAGACAATTTCGAAAAATAAACTAAAATTGTATGTTAAAATTCCTAATAAATTTTAAAAAATTTAGCAATTAGAGCAGAGGACTGTTCGAAACTGCATATGCAAAAAAGCACATGCAAACAATTATTATCTAATTTCATTTATATACACATATTTATTGAAGCTATATAATCCACACAATTCATTTGATAAATAAACATTTTTAAATAAAGCTGGAGATAAAACGAGTATCTTGTATATGTAATTTTAAGATTTTCTGTTTCAATTATTACATACTATAGATAAATTGATCAAAAATGAAAATATAAATTATATATGTATATAACTTCGATATTTCGTACTACGAAGTTATCGCTGAAAATTAGAGATGATTGTTGGCAACCTTGCTATAGTTCGGTCGAGAATTTGTGTTGTGATTTCTTATACGTTTATTTAATTAAATCATCAATAAAATTGTCTCTTAAAGATAAGTATTCACTGAAAAATTCTATATAATAGAATATTCAAATAGTGCAGTTTTATTTCAAAATAAATCTTTATTTTGTTTATTTCCATTTTATTCGCAAATAAATAAATATATAGAAAGTTGAAAAATTATCAGTATAAACAGTGATTTAATTTTTTATTTGCAAATAGCTAACTCACGAAAACAATTCCTGATTAACGCCACTATTTGCAAATAAGATTTTAAACATTGCCATATGTTTCAATGTTTTTAGTTTTTCTTTCGTTTTTTAAATATTTCATTGCGTTTTTGCATTAATTGGATTGCAAGACAATCAAGAATTTTTAATTCTTTCATTTTTGCATTTAAAAAAATAAGAATTTTCCGTAACCGAAGTGACATATAAACAGAGAGTTAGTTAATTGCAAATTATTTCTATTTGCGAATAGGCTACGTATAAACGTAGTAATAGTTACTAAACAACAACAATAATAAAAAACATTCAAATTTTTATTACTCCTTTTTATTTGTCAAATTGACAAAGTTACCAAACCACATAACGTTGTTCGATTAATTTGTTTATAACCTTGCCACTCTGTTCTAATTGTATTATTTAGAACAACACTTTGGTTTGTATCCTTACTATTCACAGCATTGCCAATATTTCTTTAATCTTATAAACCTGTGGTGTATGTATTGAATAATATTTGATATGGACTGTATAAATAGAAACTGCATTATTTCTGGCATAGATGGGGGTAGTGCACTAATTTTGCAGTTTGCACTAATACTTAGTGCAGGGCACACTTAGAAAGGTGACTGCATCACTACAACAATACAAAAACAACATGTACTTTGTTTTTGTTAAAAAGTAGGTAAACTGTCAAAGTGGCCTGTTGTTGTTTTTGCTTTTGGGTTTGTTGTATTTTTCGCCACAACAACCACAAATGAATTGACAATTCAAACTGAATAAAAAAAATAATCAGCTGTTTCATCGCTGTCACCTTTCTAAGTGTGCCCTGACTTAGTGATAGTGCAAAATTAGTGCAATCATTTTGTTCATATTTAGTGCTGAGTTGAAAATTAGCAGCCTCACTATACATTAGTGATAGTGAGTTAAAAAATTGTGCTCTCAAAATTAAATTAGTTGATTTAAAAAAAATGCAATCATCAGTTTATTGCAACTTTTTTGTATGCACTAATTAGAGTGCAACTTCAAATTGTGCACTAAATTTTTAAGTTCAAAATGGTTTAAGTTTCTTCCTGTACACTAATTTAAAACTTAAGACTAATATTTCAATAAAAATAACAAAACATATTAAAATTTTTATTTTTCGAATTTGGATTCAACAATTTCATGACTACTCATTTTTGAAAATCTAGTGATAGTATGTTTAATGCAGCCATTTTTTGATTGCAGGTTAAAATTTTGCACTAATTAATTGTAGTGCAGATTTTTGCACTAAATCTTCGTTTAGTGATAGTTAAAAAATTATCACTATCACTATTTTTTTAGGGCTAGTTAAGAAATAAGCATTATAACTAAAGCTGATAAAAAATAGTGCAAACTAAATCTTTTGCAATTTTAGTGAGTGCAATGCTGATTTCAATCAACATTTAGTGCAATAACTATGATTTCTGGTGATGAACGTATAGTTTTCTGTTGGCTGTGTTTGGAAAATTACCATTTAAAATGTAGTGGACTTAAAGCACATAATGAAGATGTACTATCCGATAAAGCTAAAAACATCCAAAGCTGTAGAATAATTGGTATCGAGTTATACAATTTCTTTAAAAGTTACAAAGCATAGTCTGATGGTAAATTGACTTATCTCTAAATTCTCTAAATGGTGAACTTTTCCCTAAATTAAAAAAAATTAGACAATTTTGCTGCCTCTCCGAAACCCAAACGTAAAAGAACTGCTAAGTCACCATCAACACCGCATATGAACTCGAATGTTGTTGCTCCCAATCAGTTTTCTACTATACAATCTTACACTCAAAATCAAACTCCAAATTGTGGTCAAATTCCAATGGTAGTTCCTCCAAATCCAATTGTTGTTACTCCATCAGAAAAAAAACATGGCTCCTGCTAATTTGATAATGGTTCCTACAAAATCGATTACAGTTAAATCTTCCGTTACTGATCAAATTTCAAATATTCATCCACTTGAACTAATACTTACTCTTAATTCCTCTAACGTTACAACAAACACAAATGTTGATAATCCGTCTATAAATCCATTTACTGCAGTTTTAACACCCAAGCATTTAAAAATTATTCCTCCTTGGAAAACTATATTTACCAACCGTTTTGCACATGATACAACCGTAAATGATGTGGATTTCCATATTAGGACAAATCTTGGCATGGAATTATACAATGATATCCAAATATTGACACGATTACCGCCCGTAATAGAACATCATTTAAGATTATTGTTCCTGAGAGTATTTTTAGTTCATCCAAATTTTTGGCCAAAAAATACAATTGTTTTAATTGAATTGAGTAAACCGTTAAATGTTAAATGTAGTCTGAACGAATCTAATAATATTATTTAGATTAATCTTTATCAGTTATCAGAATGTTATTGGCATGAATACAAAATTAAAGATATTTTATCTTCAAAGCATTGACATTGAGCATAACAACATAGTCCATACTGAAACATGGCTCCGCGATAAACCTGAGAAGAGGATCCATAATTCCGAAATAATGTGCAGTAAATTCGAAATATATAGACGTGATTGATTAGGAAAGGAAGGTTTAGGAGCTTTGATTTCAGTCTCAACTATACTTAATAATACTTAATGATGTCCAAGATATCGAGTTCATCGCACATGTGTCAAAACTAAATTTAGGACCATATTTAACACAAGTTCGTATATTCCTCCTGCGCCAAGTATCCACATATATGAACTACTCGCTATAGCGATAAAGCTCGTATCTATACCTGAAGACATGATTATTGTTCTAGGACACTTTAATATGCCGAACATAATGTGGTGCAATACTCATGATTCTTGTTTTTTAAGTCCATCAATAAGCGAGATATTCAATATCCAGATCAGTTTATAAAATTTATAAAATATCCAATGTTACAATAATTATACATATTTTTAAAGTAAAGACAAATTCCAAAAAAAATCATAAATCATTCTATTAGTTCGTCAATCCGAAACGTCGAGTATCTGGATATATGTACATCTATGATGAAATCTGATAACATATGATCTTCAAATGAATCGGAGATTTGTGACATGTTTGCAGACTTCTTTTCCTTTTCGTATTCAAATAAGAGCATGAGCAATTATCTAATTATCCGTATCCAATTTTCCAATACGGAAATTAATATTTTTGCCGAATTGTGTATTTATGAAGTGTTTATATCCGTTTGTATTGCCCTTAACCTACTTTTTGGAAGCATCACATTATAATGGTTATTTCTCTGATTTTTGGAAAATATCATATATTATTCCTTTGTTCAATTCTATCTCCATTCCAGCACGGATTTAGAAAATGATGTTCAGCTAGACCCCTTTCATACTAGGCAATTTAGTTGCGCAAGTCTCTTGTGTTTGTAGATGTTAGAGGTAAGGGTTAAGGAGAAGAAAATTTTACATGCTATTTTGTTGTTGGGCAAGAGACTTGCGCAACAAAATTGCCTAGTGTGAAAGGGGTTCTACCACTAATCTATTGTAATTTACAACTTCAGTGATAACATCTTTTTATTCCTACTTACAAACTGATACTATCTTTACGGATACTATCTTTACAGTAAGGAATCCGATATAGTGAATCATGACCTTCATCAGTATAAATTTGACAAACTTGAACTTTCAACAGTATTTCTTAAATAGATTTCCACATATCTAAAAACCAGACATTAATTCAGAAACTATAAATAGAAAAATATTCCAGTTATATCTGGTGTCCCTCAAGGTAGCCATTTGGGTCCAGTATTATTTCTAATATTCATTAATGATCTACCATCAATAATTAAAAATTCCAAAATATTAAAGTAATGCCGCTGACGTTAATATATTACATAGCAAACCTAACCAATGTTCCTTACTTCAAGATGATCTGGATAATTTACACCATTGGCTAAAATTATCCAGATTATAATTTAATGTATTTGAATTTGAAAAAATTTTAACAAATAACATTCTACAGACGAAGTCAAGTACTCTGTCAATATCTCAATTAGATTAAAAAATATGCCACTTTAAAACGCAGTCCTTCAAAAATATTGCACTTTTTCATAGTAAAAAATTTGTATAAATTTTCTTCATATTTTATTTAACAACCAGTCAATAGGTGTGTTCGCGTACTTTCCAGTAAAAAATATCCAGTAACTTTATTTCAGAGAGTAAAAATAAATTACTCTCAATCTGAAAAATAACCAAAAACAAGTAAGAGAGCTATATTCGGCTGTGCCGAATCTTATATACCCTTCACCAAATTATACTTTAAAATAAATTTTTTTAAAAATGTTTAGGTAAACAAAATTTAATTTTTTTCTAATTTTTTTTTTTTTGGAAAAAAAATGTATGACAAAAAAAATTTTTTTAATGAAAAAAAAATTCGGGTTAAAAATATTTTTCCCGATTTTGACCCATTGTAGGTCCAACTTACTATAGCCTTATCTACATCGTTGAAATGGACTTTGAAATATCTATCATTAGATATCCATATTGTCTATATTAATGACTTAGTAATCCAGATATAGATCAAAAATAGGTCAAAAATCGAGGTTGTCCCGGCTTTTTGCTCATATCTCCGTTATTTACGAGCCGATTTTGCTGATTTTTTAAATAGCAAACTTCTCGAAAGCATGTCTGACAGAATTATTGAAGATTTGGATCCCGAAGATATCTGGGGTCTTCAGAAAATTGATTTCAACAGAGAGACAGATGGACAGACAGACGGACATGGCTTAATCGACTCCGCTATCTATAAGGATCCAGAATATATTGGCAAACTTATATATACCCTTCTCACTAAGGTGAAGGGTATAAAAAGTACGCGAACAACAATTTGTAAAAATAAGTTGTATTTTATTATAAATCAATTTAAAACGTTTGTTTTGTGTTATTTTACTTCTTTTCTTTGCAAAACTTGTAAATTGTATTAATTTTCAACTTTTTAGTTTTGTTTACATTTGCAACTATGTTTTAAACATATTTTTTATGTTGATATTTTTTACTGGACAAAAAATGTCCAGTAAAAAATATCATGTTCTCTATCTACTTTTAAAACTCTTTTAACACTCTCTTGCTCTCTCGTTACAAGTTTTTAAAAGTAAACGAACAGAATCCAGTAACTTCCAGTGATAATTTGTACAAATTATCAAGTACGCGAACACAACTAATGGTTCTGAGTTAGTTACATTGAAATATGAAAAAGTGCAATATTTTTGAAGGACGGAGTTTTAAAGTGGCATATTTTTGAATCTAATTGAGATATTGACTAGAAATTTTTTTGTTAGGTCAAAAATGAACATATCTAAACAAAAAAATTAATTCGGAATAAATTTGTATCAAATTGCTACTAATATTGCAATCCTATTAAAATTTTTATGCAAATTTTCGTTTATGTAATATGTAATAAAATCTTTATTTATTAACAAACCTCAATGAAATTATCAACGTTTTTTACTCTTGCCATTCTAAATAACAAAATGTAAAAAAAATTGTCAAAAGGAGTCCATATTTCCTTCGGGACTTGGAAAATACTTTGGGGATAAATAGGGGTTTCCAAAACTGCTTTCACTTTTCTGATCCCAGTTTTGGGATTTTAGAACATGTGGTCCAAAGTTGAAATTTTGATAAAAAGATACCTTACTGAAAAACATAACATTTTTATGTTCTTAAAGAAAGTTTTTTTTTGATAAAAAAAAACAGCAAAAATCTACTATTTTTTTAATTTTTAAATTGAAAATCGTTTATTTTTGGATCCGTAATTGATATTGCTCTGAAATCTTTTACATATTATTGGAAATTAACTAATATTCGGTAAATAATTCGGTATCTTGGGAACTATTGGAGAAATTGTTACGAAATTTCACATGGTTTTTCGAGTTGATTTACGTTTGGTCAGCTTCCTAGCGATAATGGAAGCCAGTGCGCAGCACCTCAAAGTTGGTCTCACTTTTTTTTAAAAAAAAATCGCCAAAAATCCATTTATGATCCGAATGAGCTGAAATTTTAAATATACATAAATAGTCTTTGAGAAGATCTACAAAAAATACGCTTCCAAGTGTGTAGGTTATCTCTATTAGTTGAAGAGATGTTCAGGTTTATTGATTTATTTTTTTAATTTTGCTCGATCTTTTTATGGTTTTTTAGATATGGCGGGCCTATATTGGTGATAAAATTCTAAATACAATAAAAACAACTTGCTAACAGTTATCTCTTCCCTATAAAAAGTTATACGCATTCAAAGTTGGAACTTGTAAAAAGGGCCATATTTTTCCCCAAAAAAGCCAATATATTTTTTCTTTTGTAGAAAAAAAATTTTATTCGGGACTATATAGAATTTTTATATGATACGGAAAGACAACTTAATGCAAAAGTGTGTAAAGAAAAAATTTGCTCACTTAAGCGGACATTTCACCCCCAGACCTATCCAAACTTGGCCAATTAAAAAAAAAATCGGTTTGAGTAAAAAAATTCAAAAAGGCAAAGCACCGATCCACGATGAAAAAACGTAAAAATTTGTCAAAGGGGGCAAGGATTGTGAAACTTGTGAGGAGTAAATAAAGGTCTTTTATATAAGTATTTGATATTGTTGTATGCCAGCAGAAATCTTAGTATGTGTTCATCTCAGTCCTTTTGATGTGCACTGACTACTTTTCTTGAATATTCCTCCAGAGTTCGATTAAATATTTCGACTGATTTTCCTTATTCCGCAGACCCAGGCCTATCCAAACTTGGCCAATTTTTAAAAAAAATTCGGTTGAGTAAAAAATTCCGAACGATTTCACGAAAACTGGCTGTACTATTGAATAACTCACAACGATAGAAAGAATTGTCTCCCAAACTACAAACCCAAAAGGATGGAACATACATAGTACACATATTAAACATTGTTATTCCCTTCTATATGAGCGGTAAAATTACGATAACTTTGTGAAAAATTTCAATAATTGTTTATTAAATTTTAGTTTATTCAAAATTATTTTTAATTTGCCACCACAAATCTCATACATTTTTCATAACATACAAGCAGTTGTAATTTTTTTTTTTATAACGGCATGCGCAATAGAATTTGTATAACAAAGAGAAATGCGCCATCTTTGTTTGTTGCTCCATCCACAATATCGGCGTATTATTTATCTCTCTCATTTTAACACAAAATGACAAAATTAATGGGGACAATGAGATATTGACAACTCAATCTTTTACAAAATAAGCTTCAAGTGATGTGTCGTTTTCATAGATAAAAGAAATATTTTTTAGCTTGGTACTAATCCGAAGTTTTAAGAAAATACACTTTTTCTCCGTTTTAACGAATACTCATTTTATTAATTCGGCATTTAATGTATGGCAATGTTGGACCTAATTACCGTTAAATAAACAAGCTAAAATACTATTACAGCTAAAATGTTGCTACAGAAATAATTCATGTTAGCGTTACCTTTACCCTTTTCCGAAACTCAACCCTATACTAAGTATTACTAAATGTATGAGCTGTCAGCCAAACTTGTTCACTTTCCAACAAATGGGAATCCAAATAACACTGGGATATTGGTCACCTATTGGATAGAACAAATTTCAATTTCAATTGTAAATGTCAGGTTTTCTATATTCTTTGTAATTGATAATCGAACGTACTTACCATTTATCCAGTATTCTTCCAAAGATAAGACGCAATTGGAAGCCAGACAGCTGAACATCTGTAATTATACCAGAAAAAATATTAATATGAATTCTTAGTTAATACTTATCGAACTTTTAGCTTGAGGAGTTACTGAGCACATATTGGCACAATTCAGACGACGAAAAGGCCAAATACATTATTTTAAAATGCATATTAAATTTGTTTTTGTTTCAAAGTAAAAAGAAAACATTCATTACAGTCATTACAGTCATTAAAACAAATATTATATTAAAATTTTTGTTAAAACCAAATAAGATTTAAGTAAAGATAACATTTTTGTGTATTATTTATAATATTATAAAAATGTCTCAGAATATAAAATCGTACTCGATTTTAAGTACATTAAATTAACAAATTTGTAGAACAAATAGTCGTTTTTGATTATTAAAAACGTATTAAAAACAAAATTTAAAACCAATTGTAAATATTAATAAAAACAAATAAAAATAATAATCAGAAATATATTTTTTTCAAACATGCGCATGTTTAAATATTTTTCCCTAGTAATTTTTACTGTTCGCAAACGCTGACTCCAATTTATACATTTTATATCATTTTAATATTTTTTTTCTCCAATTTGATGTCGTGATGGTGATTTTGCCCTGAGAAAGCGGCTTTTTCAATAAATTCCCAGGGTATATTACTTATCCATGGTATTCTATATTGCTGCAGTAATCCTATTTTGGATTTCCTTGCATATCATGGCGATGTTGGTGATTTTTCCAGATGCATCCTTAGCATTATAGAGTTTTGCCCTGAGAAAGCGGCTTTTTCAATAAATTCCCAGGGTATATTACTTATCCATGGTATTCTATATTGCTGCAGTAATCCTATTTTGGATTTCCTTGCATATCATGGCGATGTTCTCCCAGGTTCGATTAATTCATGATTTCTTCGGTAAATTTCAAATTTAAATTGAGAAAATTCCAAATAAAACAGAAATTCTAATTTTAAATTTAGAAAATTCCAAATGAAATGTCTAGGATTCCAAATAAAATTGAGAATTTCAATTTAAAATTGCATGAAATCCACATGAAATTGAGAAAATTCTAAATTAAATTGAAAAAACATTTATATCCCGAGCAAACAAATGGGTCAAACGAGTTATTGATAGATGGGAAAAGTTGTTGTTTTGGTAAGTGACAACTTACAATTGAAATAACGTGGTCCAAAATCAAAAGTATTGTGTTGACAAGGATAAAGAATGACAGTGAACGTGGCTAATTTGAACTCAGTCAGTGCCTGATTGACGCTTTACAAATACGCAAAAAGTTTATTACCATGTTAGACAAAGATGTTCAACGATGCACAGTGGTATGAGATAAAAAAGAGGGAAATAAATCTGTAACTTCTAAACCCTTAGTCCGATTTGAATGAAATTTCACACTCGACTACACTGCGTTTAAGTTTTGAATTTGGACATCATGAGTCCACCAGGAGCGGGACCAGGGGTCCATAAAGTAGGACACCTCGGATATGTTCAATTTTAAAAATGATCCTATTTCTTCGTTTGTGTTCCGATTTAAAAAAAATTACACATATAGAATCTTCTCATCAAGCACTACATAAAACCTCGTCGCTATCAATTATCTTTTAAAGCTTAGGAGATATTCGCATTTGAAAATTAAATTTTCAATATTTTTACCCACCTTACTACAGTTTTTTGATGACCCCGGTTCCAAATATTTCCCGATTTTCTCCATTTTTCTTTTATAGGATTAATAACAGATATATATATATATCAAATAAAGAAAGAATTGTTTAAAAATCATGACTGAGTCCAAAGTTACATGCGTTTTAATTTAAAAAAATTAAAAAATACGAATTTTCGCTATTTTTTTTTTTGGAAAAAAGTACTTTTATTCTTTTTACGTTATCTAAAAAATTTATAAGAGGATATTCATGAATTTGTACTTTTTGAAAAGCTAACTTTACATCAAATATTTTAAATGAAAAAATTCAAAACGCCTATTTTTTATGTAAAATTCAATTTTAGGGCAAAAATTCTCAAATCGCATAGTCGATATAAAAATATAGTAACCCATTTTAGATGGCCCAATATGTTCTTAATTATTTTGTATGGATATTATAGCCAAAAAACGAAAATATCCCATTTTTGGAATTTTTCAATACTTTTTTGGGAATTGCGGGATTCCTGATTACAAATTTCAAAATTTGTTTTTATTTTGCCATTTTCAATAAAAAAAATCTATATAAGTGTAAAATTTCATTAAAAAATATTCAAAATAAATATTTTATTTCAATTTGAAAACTTTGTATCTATGCAAAAACTCAATAAAAAGCATTTTTTGTCATATTTTTCAAAAAAGTATTCCAATTTTTAAATTGTCAAAAGTTATATACATTATTAAAAGTAGACAAAATTCTCTATCCATTGATATATAACTTGTCTACCTTATGTTTTTTACGTGGCAAATAAA